>NW_026623100.1:28850797-29187226 GCF_023065955.2 Ursus arctos | reverse complement strand
ACATCAAGTGAAGCAAAGGAATTAGTAGCTTCACAGTGCCACCACTAGGAACTGTAAATACAATAGCATACAATTAGTAATGCACATGTGACTTTTTGTTCAAGGCATATATCCTTGGGAAAGCCAGAACATGATAAGGAGAACAAAAGAAACATTAAAAAATGAAATGAATAAAGATTTAAACTCTACCCTCATGCATGCTGAGCAATAACAAAATAGGCAATATAAAATACAGCTCTTAGTAATGGTGATATCATCCTGGGATGTTCAACACTGCACTGAACAGCCATATGGAAAATGTCTATGGCCATTAATAGTCGCATAAAAGGAGTGTTCCTGATGCTAAGACATCTAGCCTTAGCTTCATGAATTCACAGCAATCTCAAATAAATAAGACTTTTGAGACAGGGGTTTTTGGCCACATAATAGAAAAGATGCTTGAGTTTTTTTTCCCCTTCTAACAATGATGGTGTTTTGTGTGACTGTGAAGATATGCTAGCAAGCTAACAATATGTTTTCTAAGAAGTCTAGTAGCCATTGTTAAGATAGCAGACTTCAAATCAACTGAAATTTAGACATAATAGATAAACTATTATTTAAATCATAATGAATAAAAACCACTGCCTTGTACAGAGGCATTTATGCCGAACATAGAAGTACACTGGCATTCTTCTCTCATAAAATGCAACTGTAAAAAAGATTAGCTATACATTTAAAGTGTCTTACTGGTCTGAAACGGATTATGTACATTAAATCTTCTGTCAATTGTGTTGGAGTAAGAAATAAGGAATACATTTTCATCTTAGTGCCCTGGGTATAGACATTCCAGCTCATATAGAAAATAAAAATCCTTAAATAAGACAAAGTTCTCACTCCATATACTATTAAAGGTTTTAGATTTCTTTTTATAATATCTGATGTTCTTCTACTAAAATGCAAAGTTAACCTACTTCTTCCTAGTAATAGAATTGATAATATGTGTAATTTGGAAAAATAAAAATTTTAGCTTGAGCTTAATTTTCAAGAGACCTTAATTCCTAGAGGCTAGCCATTTCATTGTAACAGCCAGTGTTCATAAACATAGAATACAATCCTATATATATATACATTTTTATGATGGCACATACTTAGGATACACATAAACATAAAAACTATGCAAAAAGTTTCTATCTTCAGGGATTACCAAAATGATGGTTAGTGGTTTTTACCAGTTGGATGGTAACTGCTTCTTTTATTATCTGGAAAAGATCTAGTTAGTGATCTTATCTAAATCTGCTACAATTATCAGCATGACAGACTAGTCCCATTTAAATCAATATTTTCCAATTAACATCAAAACTACAAGGTTGATGTCCTACCTCTTCACAGCAACAAAATACCTGTTAAAGGTTTAATTTGCAGATGAGCAGCTTGCATTCTTTTGGTTCTCACCAAATAAGCCTTTTGGATTCATTACCAAAGACCAGCAGAGAAAAAAGAAAAAGGGTCACCGTATTTTTTTTTTTTTTTTAAATTACTGGTCCTTATAGTTAACTAAAGACTGATCAAACTGAAATTCCTTCCCCATGTACAGTTTTCTTTAAAGGATTCACATATTCCTGCAAATCTTTAAAGGTGAACACCGCAAAGCTAGGACTTGCTAATATCTTGTAGTTTGATCCTATTATGTGAGGATGGGCTCCTACCCCAATTGATTGTAATGAGTCACTCATTATCCTTGCAGATTAAAATTGGGGAAAAAACTTTAAGTCTGTTTTATAATAATGTTGTCATTCTTTTCTGATCTTTCTTTAAAAAAAAAAAAAAACAAACGTCTGGGTGCCAAAAAGAATCTGCAAACCATTTTCTTATGCTATGTAATTTACAGCTGAAAAAACTGAAAACAAACATATTTACAAGTTAAAGAATTAATTGCAATTCTTTTTGGACTTTCTGCTTACAAAATAGATTTTCTTTCTTAAAAATATAAAAGTAATAATTAAACTTATATGGCATCATTCTTCCCAGCCTTCACAAATATTCTAACAATTTCAAGGACTGTGGGCAGCAGGATTCTCATCCCTTATTCTTGGAGTGTATTGATCCTAAACTTTAGCACATAACCGCAAACATCTCCTTCACCGATCTATATAATTACACAAGCATTTTTAAAAGTAATGGATTTATTAAATGTATTTTTTAAAAAGCAATTATATTCTAAAGCAAAGTAATAAGCAAAAGAGTCTGAAATAGACTAGATTGTTAAATTCTATTTGTGCATTTCTTGGGAAGAGAGAGTTTGGGGAAACTGGGTAATGAAAAATAATAAAGGAATTTTTTCTTGAAAAAAAACTATCACATTTTTCTCAGAGTGTGTGTTTAAATATACTATTTAATGAAGGAGGCTCCTTTGGATTATATAATGGCTAGACTGGCGAACTTGCCAAACTCAAGTTGTACTTTGAAAAAAATTATTTTAAGTGCCATGTGGAAAATCATGAACAAAACAAGTATCATACCTAAAATTTGCATTAATAAAATGTAACATATGAAAATCTTCACAGAACAATAGGAATAGGAAGCAAAAAAATATAAATCACAGTGATTCAAAGCAACGAAATCTGTTTCCCATAGAAAAATAATTTTGGGAAACACCTGAAACAGGTTAAATGAACATCTAAAGGCACAGACACACAAATGAATCATATAAATTACTAAAAGAGATCTAAATCCAGTATGTGCTAGCTTAGCAAGTTCTCATTAAAACATACAATAGGGGCTTGACAAAAATTAAGAAAAATTAAAAGGTTTATAATATCTGTGTTTGTGAGTTGCCATTTAAAATAAATTACAACTTGAATCTACCCTGAGGATAACTTAAGTAGAGTGTGTACATAAGGATCCACCAGATAATATTACCAAGAGTTGTTTCTAGTGTCTTAGAAATTGCTTCCCAGCCTTCTAGCCTAAATCTATATTAATTTATACAAGAGGGAATGTTTGGTAGAGTAGTGTGCTTCAAGGCAGAGTTGGGAGGTGAACTCTAATCAGAGGTCCCAGCATATGGGAAGGACAGGTGTGTGGTAAGGATTTGGAGCGTACACATCATAACAAAAAAGAAAGGTATCACAATGTAGGATTCAAGAAAGGAAGAAAAGGATGATACAGGGAACCTTAAGTCCCAAAGTGGCCAATGTCATCCCTGTAACTGATTCAAGAAATGGGGATGGACACTTCAAATTTTTCTGCTCAGTGATAATCAAGTCTGCTTTAAAGACTTTCAGAGAGACATCTTCCCTGTTTACAAACCTTTACTACCAAGAAACTCCCTATAGTAACCCAAATTTTTCATGTTTTTATTAGTTGACACCGAGAAAATATGAAAAATATCCTGTCATTATTCCCTTCATTTATTCATTGAACAAACATTTTACTTAAAACTTGGTGATGGGAATACCAGGTTCTTGTACTTTGAGTAGCTCACAGCTGAGTGGGAGGAAGATGTGTAATTAGATAATGGTATGGGATAAATGCAATGGGAGAGATATGTATAGCATATTAGAAAAAGATACAGGAAGGAGAATTAGCTTTACTGCTAGGAGTCATGACACAGATACTCCTAGAAGAGGTATATAGGTGGAAACTAACAAGGAAAAGGGGGCATTTCAGGGAGAGAACAGCCAATGCTTGATGCAGGAATTGAAGAGTATGCCACATTCTCTCTGCAAGCAACTTAGTAGAGTTCAAACATGGAATGAATAATGAGAGAGAGGAAAGAGATGAGGACAGAAAGGGAGGGAACAGGATTTGCAAGGACCTTGGTATAAGGCCATGCTGCAAAGTTGGGAAGTTTACTCTCTTGGTAAGCGGGAGTTACCAGAAAGATTTTGAGCTTTCATATACTCAAATTAGTACTTGCACTATTTCCCAGTTTTCTCTTCTTTGTATTTTATAAGCCTGTCTTTCCATATATGTAGATATTTGCTTTCAATCCTTTATTTCTCTGAATCCTTTGTAAATTCTTACTTTCTCTCAGCCCGGAACTAGATACAAAAATCTTAAAAGGAGGTAACCTGTACTCATACATGGACACTATCCCATGCACTATATGCCTCAAGTACTCCAACATCAATTATTAAAATAGCTCTTCTCATTTTTCTTGGTGTTCATCAGAAGGTCCTAGGTTAGTTTTATAGAAATAAGGTGAGGGGTCCTGGGTGGCTTGGTCAGTTAAGCATCCATCTCTTGATTTCAGCTCAGGTCATGATCTCAGGGTCATGAGATCAAGCCCCACACTGGGCTAGGTGCTGGGAGTGGAGCCTGCTTAAGATTCTCTCTCCCTCCCTCCACTTGCTCACGCTCTCTTTCTCTCAAAAAAAAAAAAAAGAAAAGAAAAGAAAAGAAAAGAAAAGAAAACGTTCAGAAGGAGAAAAGACAGAAACTGCTGACAAGGTCCTAAATCAGTGTGGAGTCAATCTTGAGTATGGAATAGTAAGCTCTTCAGTGAACTCTTAAAGATTTAAGGTCAATGTCTCATTTATTCAATTCTTAAGGTCATTCCTGGGTACCAATTTTTTTTTTTTTTTTAATTCATGGAAATTCTCAGGTAAACTAAGAACACAAAAAGCAGTGGGTAGCAGCAGGTATATCTCTCCCCTCAAGCAACTCAACTTTCAGTACAGTAGCATACATTAGATGGGCAAGATAATTTACAATAAAATTTAAAGTAAGAGCACTGTACACTAAGGCACAAATTAAAGCACATAAACAAGTGAAAATAGTATCAATCAGTTCACTAAATTAGATGACAGCTTTTTTTTTCAGTTAGACCTTCTTTTTAGTTACCAGAAGTCTTTTGATCTCTTCAGAGTGAAAGAGATGCTGACACTGAAATGGGAATGGCATTAGTCATGGTTCCCTTACCCCCTTCACCGTGGACACCTATTAATTTGAATGTCACACAAGGAAAAAAAAGAATTTCACATCCATTTTATAAATGGAAAAACAGATTTAGATAAATTATGCGTTTTCCAGTTTTAGTATCCCTTAATTCACATCCAATTGCTCCAGAGATGAAACTGGGCACTTTTCCTTTTCCTTTTGTGTCCCAAGTTGTCTATATTAGTTTTCCAAGATATGGACAGTACTGCTAAGTAATTTTAATCTGTATGTATAAGAGTTACCAGGAATGATAAAGAAAATGTTCAAATTAAGAAAACTATTATGTCCTTGGAAAAAATATCAAGCTGATATCAAACAACATACTAAACTGAAAATCTAAAAAGCAATAGGAAGGTCTAACTTCTGTATTTGTGCAACTGGACTGGTCTGCCATTTTATATTCTCCTTCTTATATCATTTCATTAATATAAGCTATAAGCCCCGCAGAGTATTACGTGTCAAAACTAGAACAATAGTCATAGAATATACTGTTTAGTTCATGAAATTGATGCTCTTAATAACACATCTATACTGGGCTTGACTTATCTGAAAAATGAGTTATAGTAGAATGCACAAGAAAAGTTTTAAAACTGAGTTTATTTTTCATTTTATTCTGGGGGGGTTTGGAGGGGAAAAGGGAGAGAGGAGCCCAACACTCGGCTCAATTTCATGACCCCGAGATGATGACCTGAGCTGAAATCAAGAGTCGGATGCTTAACCGACTGAGCCACCCAGGCGCCCCAAATGGAGTTTACACTATAACTGAGAAGAGGCTGCAACATTATCTCCAATGCCACGTACTCTTCCTATACCATGACTTCCACACTCCTCTCATTCAGTGGTGTGGGGTCTATGTCTCTGCTCCTTAAACCTGGGTAGAGCTTTGTGTCTGGTTAGGCCACTAGTATAGCAAAGTGATGCAACATGAATTTAAAGCTAGATCATAAGAATGCCATGCAGGTCTGCCTTACTCTTTGGGACATTTGCTCACAGACTCAGCCACCATGTTGTGAGGAAGCCCAAACTAGCCCAAGTGGAGAAACCATATGGAGTGGCTATGTGTAGGTATTCCAACTGATGGTGTAGCAGAGGTCCTGGCCAGAACCCAGTCCCAGACATCGTGGAACAGAAATAACCCATTCCCACAGTATCCTATCCCAATGCCTAAATCACAGAATCTGTGAGCATAACCAATGGCTGTTTCATGCCAGTAAGGTGATTTTTTAATGCAGCAAAAGATAACCTGAAAGAGGAAGGATTAAGAAAATATCTTTGGGACTGTTTAAAGCATAGTGTCATTTGCAATAGGATATAACTTTGGGTAAGCGGGAAACAAATGCAACAAAGTGACCAGCTTGACATGCAGCCAGCTAGCCATGCAGCATGGAGCCACTCTTTCTGGGAAAAAACAACTATAACAATAAATGAATACAAGACAACCCAAGTCACATTGGTGGAAGTCCAAGAAACAATGAGATATTTTATGACATACCATGATTATTACTCATCAATCACAAACAACAGTCATTGAGAATTTCATGTCTTCTTAGTGTTAACAGGACTGCTACTATTAAATCTGCCATTTATTTCACACCTAGGCACAAGCTAGTATCAACAACTATAGAAGTGAAGAGTTCTTACCACGTCTCTCTCCTTAACACACACACACATACACATGTTATCTTAGAAATACTGAAGTCAAGTTTGTTTGGATACACTAAGAAAACAATGTGCTAAAAATACTTATTTTGGATACCAAAAATTTCCCTAGTTTAAAATATTTATCTTAACATGTCATATTTTTAAAACAGAAAGAATAAAGGGAAAAAACCCCATAAAAGCCACTTGTTATACTATCCCTTAGAGATAAATACTGCTACTATTTTGATGGTTTTCCTTTCTGTCCTTTTCAAAGCATATAAAAAATAGTGTCTTTTATTTCAAAATGGAGCTTATATGCCATATATGTTTTATATCCTTCTTTTTATACAAAAGGACATTGTGAGCATTCTCCTATGTCCTTTCAATATTCTTTCAAGACATTATTGTATAGATAAGTTTTAATGGCTACACAAGTATATTTATGTTATAATTATTTCATCATTCCCTATTTTGCACAATTACCATTTTGTAGTTTTTGCTATTACAAATAACATTGTGATGAAAACCTGCATATGGATCTTTGTTAATAGAATTACTGGGTGAAGGGGAATGAACATTTCTTGATGAAGTCTAACTGCTTTCCAGAAAAGTGTGGCAAGTTACATGTGACCAGCAATATAAAAGAGTCATCAATAGAACATCACCAGCATCACGTTTCTTAAAATCCAAGTTATATATTTTACAGATATGGGAAGATGTCACAACATAGAATAAGAGATGTTTTGGGGCACTTGTCTGGCTCAGTCAGTAGAGCATGAGACTTGGAGTTGTTTGTTTGAGCCCCACACTGGGTGCAGAGATTACGTAAAAATAAAATCTTAAAAAGAGAGATGTTTTAGTAAGTAACTTCTGATGTTGAATTCACACTAATATAATTTAGATAAAAGTTTAAGTTTTATTTGAAAAATAAAGAGTATAAATTACTAGTGCCTTAAACGGAAGGGACAACCAATAAAATACCTGTTGAAAGTTTGAACTAAGTGAAAAACTAAACACCACCTTTTAAAAAAGTCAGGATACTTGAATTCTAAGCCTCATTTGTCACTGTCCACAACCCTAGGTAAATTTAAACATTTCCTAACTCATTTTCTTAATCTCTACAAAAGATAAAACAATAGTATCAATTTCTACTTCACAAGGATGTCAGAAAAACAAAGAAGAAGGAAATATAACACAATGCTTTAAAAACAAAATCTCTGAAATCAAAATGTCTAGGTTCAATTCTTGGCTCTGTTATTTATTAGCTGTGTGACCATGGGTGAGATTCATTAATTTGTCAGTTTTCTCAACTGTAAAATATGGATGATAAAACTTAACCAGACAATTATTGTGGAGATTAAATGAGAAAATCCATGTTAAATCACTTAGAATCCTGCTTGATAAACAGTAAGTGCTCAATAAACATTCAATGATAATAGGTCATTTAAATCTCAGGTATTCTGAATTTAAAATAAACACATTGGAACAATATAGAGCTATATACATTCTCCATAATTTTTAGAGCCTGAAATAATTATGAAACAAAGTTTATCACAAATAAAATATAGCATCAACAAAATAACTTTTTTTTTTTCTTAAGAGAGGGAGAGAGAAAATCTTCAGCAGGCTCCACACCCAACACTGAGCCCGACATCGGGCTCAATCTCACGACCCCGAGATCATGACCTGAGACGAAATCAAGAGTCTGATGCTTAACTGACTGAGCCCTCCAGGTGCCCCCAAAATAACTTTCTTTTTAAAGAGATAATTCATTCTGTGGTTCTTCACTTGACTGGGTCCTTTTCACCCATCAAATCTTAGTTCAAACGTCCCCTCCTCAAATCACTCAAGCCCTCACTTATTTAAATTATCCTCTACTATGCCACACAGTTTTCACACTCTAGTTATTGATTATTATCTGTTTCTTCTCACTTAATGTAAGCTCCATGATGTTCGAAGAAGCTTAGCCTTTTCTGTCACCATGAATATACTCAGTTCAGACACTCAATATATATCTGACAAATGATCAACAAATAGATGATATAACAGATGGCTAGGCACTGAAAGAGTTGACATAGAGGCTACAAAACTTCTTCAAAGACAGCCCCCTAAATTTGGGTTTCTCATTTTTATCATGATCTACAGTTTAAAAATATGTTTGTTTTTGTTTTCTTAAAAATATGTTTTGTATCAAGATTGAGGAAGAGCATATATCCACATCACTAAAAGGAATTTCAGACAAAAATACTGTGCATACTGTATGTGATGAATTTTGAGATTTTTATTCCATTCTATTATGTTCCTTTTCATTAAAAATAAAATTATTACTGCAGGCCACCTGAAAACTGAAAAACACTCCTCAAGGTCAGAGGTTATTAAGCTCGTATCTGAAAGGAATGTTTAAACATATGCATGGAAAGAAAGAAATAAAAGTGCCTGATCACAGACAACATGATCACCTATGTAGAAAATCTGAAAGAATAGGGAAAAAAAAGAATCTCCTGGAACTAATAAGCAATTATAGTAAGGCTGTAGGATACAAGGTTAATATACAAAAGACAACTGCTTTCCTATATACCAGCAGTGAACAAGCGGAATTTGAAATCAAGAACAAAATACTATTCACATTAGTGACATCTAACAAAATATGTACAAGATCTATGAGGAATATTAGGAAATCAAAGATTAAATAAATGAAGAGATATTCTATGTTCATCAGTAGGGACACTCAATTTGCAACAGACACATTTGATAAGACTCTATCCAAAATACACAAAGAACTATTGAAACTGAACAATAAAACAAAACAAAACAAAAACAAAACAAAAAACCCAACCTGATTAAAAAATGGGCCAATTACCCCTACAGACACCTCTCCAAAGGAAGATCTACAGATTGCAAATATGCATATGAAAAGATGCTCCACATCATTTGTCATCAGGGAAATGTAAATTAAAACAATGAGATAGCACTAAACACCTATTAGAATGGCCAAAATCTGGAACACTGACAACACTCAATGTTGATGAAGATGTGGAGCACCACAAGAAACTCTCACACACTACTGGTGGGAATGCAAGATGGGACAGTGATTTTGGAAGATAATTTGGCAATGTCTTATAAAAGTAAACATACTCTTACCATAAGATCTAACAACCACGCTCCCTGGTAATTACCCAAAGGAGCCAGAAACTTACGTCCATACAAAAACCTGCACATGGATGATTACAGCAGCTTAATTCATAATCGCCAAAAACTGGAAGTAAACAAGATGTCCTTTAGTAGGTGAATGGATAAACTGTGGTATATCCAGACAATGGGATATTATCCAGCGCTAAAAAGAAATTATCTTTCTAGCTGTGAAAAACATGGAAGAACCTTAAATTACTAGGTGAAGGAAGCCAATCAGAAAAGGTTATATACTATATGATTCCAACTATATGACATTCTGAAAAAGGCAAAATTATCAGGTTGCAGGGCTTGGGAGTGGTGGAAGGGATGAACAGGTGCAACAGAAAATTCTTAGAAAATCCATAATGATGGATACATTTCATTACACATTTGTCCAAATTCATAGGATGTAAAACACCAAAAGGAAACCATAATGTAAGCTATGGACTTTGGGTGATTATGATTTGTCAGTGTAGGTTTATTAGTTCTAACAAATGTATCACTCTGGTATGGGATGTCGTTAAAAGGAGAGGCCATGCATGTGTAGGTGCAGGGTGTATATGGGAAATCTCTGTACCTTCCCCTCAATTCTGCTGTAAACCTGAAACTGCTCTGAAAAAAATAAAATCTCAATTTAAAAAAAAAGAACATGCAGTTTTGTATATGTGAGTCTGATGGTAAGGCAGGATGTCATAGTTTTCAGATTCATGAAGACTTTCCTGCCCCCTTAAATTTAAGGGCTTCTATTATTATATATTCATTATTACTTGTGAAGCACTACACAAAAATATGTATAAAATGTGGTTTATTTTTTTATTTTTATTTATTTATTTTTAAAGATTTTATTTATTTTGACAGAGAGAGAAAGGGAGAGAGCACAAGCAGGGTGAGCGGCAGGCAGAGGGAGAGGGAGAAGCAGGCTCCTAGCTGAGCAGGGAGCCCAATGTGGGACTCGATTCCATGACCCTGGGATCATGACCTGAGACGAAGGCAGACGCTTAACTGACTGAGCCACCCAGGTGCCTCTAAAATGTGGTTTAACATAGGGATGGCAGTGTATGATAGAAAAGAGCACTGATTCTATAGTCTGAGAAGGCTCAAGTTCAAATCCTGGATTCATCATTTACTAACTCTGCAACTTTGTACAAATTACCTTACCTACCAGCCTCAGTTTTCTTATGTGGAAAGTAGTTGAACATCTTTTTCATGGGGTTAAGTAAAATAAAAATTATATAAAACATTCATTATGGAGCCTGCATTAAATGGTAGCTATTCAATAAATGGTAGGCATCATTATTATACTCTAATATTTCCAACAAAATTAACCTCCATAGATAAAATATAATCTTAAACGAAGTACAATTAAATTATAAAATGTAAATTAAGAAAAATAGATTATTCATGTATATGTAGAAATTATATTCCAAAATCTTACTCTTCCTCATAGCTAACACAGCTGTATAGGAATAATTACAACATGTTCTTCCAAGTATGAATTTATCAGCTCAATAAATGTACCAAGTTACCTCTCCCCCTGCCCCATCCCCCACCCCATATACAAAGTCTGTGGAAAAATGATTTAGCAAGAACAAACTGATGGTTTCCAGAGGGGAGGTGGGTGCAGGGATGGGTGAAATAGGTGATGGGAATTAAGGAGTGCACTTGTCATGATGAGCACCAGGTGATGTATAGAATTGTTGAATCACTATATTGTACACCTAAACTAATGTAACACTGTACATTAACTAACTGAAATTAAAAACTTACAAAAAAATAACCTAGCAAAAGTATAAATAAATTACTCCCCTCACCCCCATGATTGCAATGAATAATTTATGGCTTTTTAACGAATGTTCCTCACATCACTTAGCTGCCTGTTGCAGAGTGGTGTGGTTGTGTTGGTATTCTGCTTACTCCCTGCCTTTAAAGCTGCATCTCTTCTTGCTTGCTCAAGCAGAACTCGTGCTCTTTCTTTAAGTTCTTCTTGTCTTGATAACATTCGATGCTTAAAAGCAAAAACACAGAATTAGGAACTGAAAAAAACCCCATATAATCTATATTTATAAATTAATCAATGGTTTTATTATCTGTCAAAACAAAAGAAATCAGGAATAAGACTATAGTTTTATGAGATTACTTAAAATATTAATGTTGACTAGAAACTGTAGAAAATCTTGACACATAGGAAATATAACTTTACTGCCTAAAACTGGATTACATTTAATTTCCATTCGTATTAGAATATATTCCCATAAGGTATGATGTCCATATGTATATTATATATATTCTTCATATTTGCTAATCGCAAAATAACCTGGGAAAAACATTTAAAAAATTTTTATTTCTTATAGTTTCATAGAACTGATAACAAATGTCTTCCAAATTTGTATGTGGAAAGATATTAAACATCTGTGGCAATAATCCTTTAAATCCTTGACAATTAACATTTATAGAAAATTCAAAACTATTATATTTTGTTTAAAAAAAATTAAACTGGTTTTCTCCAATGCTCACTTACCTTACAACAAAACAATTAATCACATCAGAATTGGAAGAGTATTTTCTTGGATTAATTTGTAATCTTATAATATATTTTTGGATAACAACAGGTAATGACCACCAATGGATATCAATTCTTAAATGATAACATTAATAAAGAGCACAAATACCCATAATGTTTATAGTTCAAATTCCTTTTTCTTCCAAAAAATAGCCAACTTCTGGCTTTAGATAGCTATTACTATTCCTCTGATATTTAATTTCTTTTACTTCCCTGTCATTGTATAGTTTTGGTTCAACTGGGAAGTAGCATTCATGGTCAAGGAAGAGGTAATCAACAGTAAGCATATTTATTTGGTATAATGTGAAACTTAAAAAAAATACTACAAAATTTTTAGGTTTCACTGAGATTTTTAAGGTTTTAATATAACTATTTTTAAACTCCTGCAATCTTAAGCAAGGAAAGATTTTTTAAAAGTATACAGTTCAGTGGTTTTTACTATATTCACAGGTTGTGAACCATCAACACTATCTAATTCCAGAACATTTTCATCACCCAAGGTTTTAAGAGGATTAAACAAAAATTCTTCGCTTAAAAGATATAATTGAAATGTATAAGTGATAATGATAGATGTTTTGTCATGTTGATAGGACATAATAGAATAGAATTGGGTACTGCATTTAAACTGGTTACAAATCAACACTTTCTCTAAAACAGACCAGGTTAACTAAATGAACGCTGAATTTGTAGTCAAGACATCAGGCTATTAATCCTTCTTCCACTAATAATAAGCAAAGTAACATTGAACAGGTCACTTAAAAAGCTATACTGTATTCCACTACATGGCACTTAAGAACCTTGGAGTAAGAAAGACCCTGGTTCAAATACCAGATATATCACCTAATTGTGGACGAGGTTACTCAATCTCTCTAAGCCTCAGTTTCCTCATTTATAAAATGGGGATAAAAATAGACCAACTCTCACAAGGATAAAGATTAAGTGAAATAGAGTAATGTACTGAGCACCAGATAAATGTTAACTATTATTATATTTTTAAAAACCTCTCAAATGCCTCATGTTTGAAATGTGGGGAGAGCATTTTATAATCCCACTAGTTCTAAAATTGGTGATTAGAGTATATTATCTTTAAGATCCTACTGGCTCTAGGAGCGCCTGGTTAAGCGTTTGCCTTCAGCTCAGGTCATGATCCCAGGGTCTTGGGATAGAGGCCTGCATCAGGCTCCCTGCTCAGCGGGGAGTCTGCTTCTCCTTCTCCCTCTGCCCTTCCCTCCCACCCCCACCACTCATGCTCTCTCTCTCTCTCTCTCTTAAATAAATAAATAAAATCTTAAAAAAAAAAAAATCCTACTGGTTCTAAATTCCATGAGTCTACAGACCTTTAGGGATTCCAGTTAGCTACACAGACAATGAAGGACTGCTTTGGTCTTAAGAGCACACAGAAACAAACTTTTTTCTGATTATAAATGAGATTCATATTTATTACAAAAATTTTAGAAAATACATAGAGAGGAAAAGAGAAAGAAAAATAATCAGAGGCATCACATTCCCTGATTTCAAACTATATCACAAAGCTATAGTAATCAAAACAGTATGGTACTGGCATAAAAAACAGGCACAGATCAAAAGAACAAAACAGCACAGAAATAAATCCAAGCATAAATGGTCAATTAATTTACAGGAAAGGAGCCAATAATATACAATGGGGAAAGGACAGTCTCTTCAATAAATGGTGCTGGGAAAACTGAACAGCCACATGCAAAAGAATGAAACTGGATGCCTATCTTACACTATACACAAAAATTAACTCAAAATGGATTAAAGACTTGAACATAAAATCTGAAACCATAAAACTCCTAGAAGAAAATACAGGTGGTAAGCTCCTTGACAATGGTCTTGCTGATGATTTTTTTGGATTTGATACCAAAAGCAAAGGCAACAAAGGCAAAAATAAAGTAGTGGGGCTATATCAAACTAAAAAGTTTCTGCAGAGTGAAGGAAACCATCCACAAAATGAAAAGGCAATCTACTGAATGGGAGAAAATATTTGCAAATCATGTATCTGAGAAGGGGTTAATATCCAAAATAAATAACTCACACAACTCAATAGCAATCCAATTAAAAAATGGGCAGACAATTTAAACAGACCTTTTTCCTTCAAAAAAGATACACAAATGGCCATAGGTACACGAAAAGATGCTTAACATCACTAATTATCAAGGAAATGCAAATTAAAACCACAAGGAATTATTACCTCACACCTGTCAGAATGGCTATTATCAAAAAGACAAGGAATAACAAATGTTGGTGAGGATCTGGAGAAAAGGGAACCCTTGGGCACTGTCGGTAGGAATGTAAACTGATGCAGCCACTGTGGAAAACAGGATGGAGGTTCCTCAAAAAAATTAACAATAGAACTACCATATGATCCAGAAATTCCACTTTTGGGTATTTATCTGAAGAATGCAAAAAACTAACTCAAAAAGATGTATGCACCTCCAAGTTCACTGAGGCATTATTATTATATTATTACTAAATATTTTATTTATTCATTTGAGAGAGACACAGCACAAGCAGGGGGAGTGGCAGGCAGAGGGAGAGGGAAAAGCATGCTCCCAGCTGAGCAGGGAGCCCCATGCAGGGCTCTATTCCAGGCTCTGGGATCATGACCTGAGCCAAAGGCAGATGCTTAACTGACTGAGTCACCCAGGCGCCTCTATTATTATTATTTTTAAAGATTTATTTATTTGAGAGAGAGAGGCCACACACGTGTATGTTAACATGTGAGTGTGTTAACACTCACGGTGCTCAAGTTGGGGAGGGGCAGAAGGAGAGAATCCCCAAGCAGACTTCCTGCTTAGTATGGAGCCCAACACAGGGCTCAATCCCACAACTCATGAGATCACAACCTGAGCCAAAACCAAGAGTCAAACACCCAGCCAACGGAGCCACCCAGGTGCCCCCATTGCAGCATTACTTAAAACAGCCAAGGTATGGAAACAACCTAAGTGCCCACTGATGGATGAGTGGATAAAAAAACTGTGATACACACACACACGCACGCACACAATCTCAGTGGCTTATTATTCAGCTATAAAAAAAAGAATGAAATCTTGATATTTGTGACAACATGAATGGATCTTGAAGGCGTTATGCTAGGTGAAATAAGTCAGACAAAGACGAATGCCATATGATCTTACTTGTATGTGGAATCTAAAAACAAAACAGAACCCCCCCAAAACCCAAAAACCAAGCTCACAGATACAGAGACTGATTGGTAGTTGCCAGAGACTGGGAGTAGGATGTGGAAAAAATGGCTGAAGGGAGTTCAAGAGGTACACAATTCCGGTTATAAAATAAATAAGTTATGGGGATATCACGTATGGCATGGTGACTACAGTTAGTAATACTATATTGCATATATGAAAGTTGCTAAGGCAGTAGATCTTAAATGTTCTGGTCGTAAGAAAAAATTTTTTAACTATGTATGGTGATGGATGTTAACTAGGCTTATTGTGGAGATCATTTCACAATGTATACAAACATCAAATAATTGTTTTATACCTGAAACTAATACATTACACGTCAATTATAGCTCAATAAAAAAGAATGATTTAAAAATAAAAAACAAAATAAAGATAATTAGCAATCCTGGCACCCAGAGACAATCACTGTAGAATCATGCTTTTTAAACTTAATATTCAATTGTGAGAATATTTTCATGTAAATATATATATTTTTTAAATTTATTTATTTGACAGAGATAGAGACAGCCAGCGAGAGAGGGAACACAAGCAGGGGGAGTGGGAGAGGAAGAAGCAGGCTCATAGCGGAGGAGCCTGATGTAGGGCTCGATCCCATAACGCCGGGATCACGCCCTGAGCCGAAGGCAGGCGCTTAACCGCTGTGCCACCCAGGCACCCCATGTAAATATTTTAAAAACATTTTTAAACATAATTTTTAAACTGTTTACCTAGCATTCTATTAATACAGATGCATCATACTTTATTTAACTTGTCTTACATTCTTGGGTATTCAGGCTGTTTATAATTTTTCACTATCATTAATGATGTTTTACAAACATCTTTTTTTTTTTTTAAGATTTTATTTATTTATTTGACAGAGAGAGAGAGACAGCCAGCGAGAGAGGGAACACAAGGGGGGGAAGGGAGAGGAAGAAGCAGGCTCCCAGCGGAGCAGGGAGCCCAATGCGGGGCTCAATCCCAGGACCCTGGGATCACTCCCTGAGCCAAAGGCAGATGCTTAATGACTGAGCCACCCAGGCGCCCCTACAAACATCTTTGTATAGGGGCACCTAGTTGGATCAAACAGTTGAGTGTCTGACTCTTGATTTAGGCTCAGGTCATGATCTCAGGGTCATGAGATCGAACCCCACATTGGACTCTGCCCTGGGGAGTAGCCTGCTTAAGATTTTCTCCCTCTCCCTCTGCGACTCCCACCCTCCTCCCCATCTCCCACTGGCTCTTTCTCTTTAAAACAAACAAAGAAACAAACTTTTTATGTAAATTCTTGTATACAATTCTGATTATCCTAGGGGAAATAATTCCTGGAGGTAGAATCTAATGAGATGAGCATTGCTAAATTGCCCTTCAGTAAAGTTGACTACTTTACATCTGGGCTGATCATCTTTAGTTGTATTATGGTCAAAAATGAAGAGATGTTATGAGTATATAGCTTAGTTGTACAGACTTTGGAGTCACAAAAGGTTGGTTTTGAATTCAAACTTTAATACTTCATAAGTGATCTTAGGCAACTCTGTAAACCCCAGTTTTCCCATATATTAAATAGAATTTAACCACTTACCTCATGGGTTATAAAGTTTAAGAGAGATACATATAAGATATATATAGTCATCCTATGTATTAGCCACTCAAATGAGCAACATTACGACTTTAAGTCTATACAGCCATATTAAATTATCAAACTTCCTCTAATCCAATGCCATTAGTTACTAGACATACTATTATTTTATGAGCAACTAAGAAAGAACATTGTCAAACTCTAACATACTATCTATTATAAGTAGGATCTTGATTTCAGAGAAGCTAGAATATAAAAAGATGCATATCTTAGCACTGATGAAATAAAGTATGTAAAAGAAAAACAGATTTTTTTTATTATTCAAATTTAGCTGCTAAAATTGCCCAATTTTAAAAACCTATGAAATATTGCAGTCACATTACAATTTTTTGTGTCAGGCAGCACTTCTGACAAAAAAAAAAAAAAAAAAAAAAAAAACCAAAAAACCAACAAACCTTTAACTTTACCCTAAACAAAATTCTGACCATTAAACCAATGGACAATAAACAAACATATATGAAGTTATAAACAGATACTGCTTCTATTATCTTGTGGATTTACTGTACATCATTTAAACCTCCTGAATAGCATCAAAGCATGATAGAGTTTTAGAGCTAAAAAGACTCTTGGAGATTATTTCATTTAACATTTGTGGAAAATCAGCATAAAACAATTTAAATGGCTAATTAACATGTCACACTGGTAATTATTAGCAGAGCCAAGATGAGAATCCGGGTGTACTGATTCCCAGTATTTTTAATTTTTAAACATTAATCAATTTCTAGATTTAACTAAATACATTTACCTTAAAAATCTGGGTTATAAGAAAAATCTGTCTTGGGTAATACTTAGAACTTAGGCTCACTGAATTCTGCAGCTGTTAATCACTAGATGTTTCTTTTTTTTTTTTTAAGATTTTATTTATTCATTTGAGGGAGAGACAGACAGAGCACAAGCCAGGGGGAAGGGCAGAGGGAGAGGGAGAGAGGACTGGTCCCAGGACCCTGGGATCATGATCCAAGCCGAAGGCAGATGCTTAACTGACTGAGCCACCCAGGCGCCCACTAGATGTTTCTTGATTATCTGCTATGTATGGACACTCTGATTGCTTGAAAGCTTTTTTGTACTAAATGTTAAAGTACTATTAGAACCTTTGATTTGAGATTTTTGATTAGGAGAACAGGGACTTGCTTTGTTAGCTACTGTTTTTCTTTGATTCGAAGATTTACATTTTTTCTTAACATCTCTGAAAACTTAAAATTGATGGCATCTTACAATCTTTGTCAGCTAGGTGGTAGTCAAGACAGCCATCAATGCCTACATATGCATGTGCTTGATATTTCCAGTGGCAAGACTGCAATTCCTTGATGTTTCAGTTAACAACCACTTGAGTAGTATTTAAAAATGGAATATACCTCCAGGTAATTGTCTGAAAATCTTATCTTGGGACCTTCTGCTAAGGTCAAGAAAGTGCTATTATCAATGAGTATTACTGAGAAGAAAACCCCAGAGACAACTATAGAGAAATGTAACTCAGAGCGTCTCAAATTTTTTGGTCTCAGAATCCCCACATGCGCTTAAAAATTATCGAGGATCTCAAAAAGCTTTTGTTTATGCGGGTTATATCTATTTATACTTATTTTGGAAATTAAAACTGAAAAATGTTGAAAATATTTATTTATTGATTCCTTTAGAAATAACTATAATAAGGTGCCTGGGTGGCTCAGTTGGTTAAGCAGATGCCTTCAGCTCAGGTCATGACTTCAGGGTCCTGGGATTGGGAGCCCTGAGTCTGGCTCCGGGCTCAGCGGGGAGTCTGCTTCTCCCTCTGCCTCTGCCCTGCCCCCCCCAGCTTGTGTTTGCTCTCTCTCTCAAATAAATAAAAATATATATATATATTTTAAAGATTTATTTATTTGACAGAGAGAGAGAGAGACAGTAAGAGAGGGAACACAAGCAGGGGGAGTGGGAGACGGAGAAGCAGGCTTCCCACCGAGCAGGGAACCCAATGTGGGGCTCGATCCCAGGACCCTGGGATCATGACCTGAGCTGAAGCCAGACGCTTAACGACTGAGCCACCCAGGCATCCAAATAAATAAAAATCTTAAAAAAAAAAAAAAAAAGAGAGAGAGAGAACTATAATAAACACATTCCATGCTAACATTCTAACAAAAAATAATACTTAAAAAAAAAACCAAAAAGTAAGTGAGAATGGCATTATTTTAAATTTTTTGGAAATCTCTTTTATGTCTGGCTTAATAGCAAGCAGCTGGATTCTCATATACCTCGAGAACCACTGCTGTAACATCATGCTTTTGATGGCACAGAGGACAACACTGTGTGGAAAGCCAGGAACACCAACAACTCCAAATCAAAAAGTGATCCAAAGAGTTGGGTTTTAAGTTCTAATTCTGAATCAATTATACCTTAACCAATTTACTTTACTTAAACTTTTTTTATGTATACATAAGAGCGTTATATGATTAAACAATCCATGCTTGAATTAAGTCTAAAAGAATTCATTCATTAAGGTATAAAATAAAAATTCTACATGATAAGAAAACCATTTACCATAGTTTACTTCTTTCTTTTTGGTACATAAAATAATGGTATATCTTATAATTGATGGTGCCAGAGATTCAATTAAATATAGTAAATATTGTAAGGTCAAATTTGTGTCATATTTCCCTTTGGGGAGGAATCTGGATGTTACTGGAATTTTTAACCGTAAGTAACAATGGGACTGAAAACACTAATTACAATGCAACTAAAATATCTGAAGAAAATACTTTAAATGGGAAATATTTAATTTAGCATTATATATTTTCAGAATGATATTCCTACTAAATGGAATAGTGAAATATCTTTGACTTATTCTTACAGTGAAATGTTCTATTTTATAGGTAAATAATATTTTGACTTGAAAAGCTGACATTACTCTTCAATCTTCAAATTTGGATTTATTTGTAGGCTTAAAATAGTATATCATAAACTTAAAATGAAGTGCAGGTATAGTTTAGGTTTTTCTATAATCATTTGTAGCATTTGAAAGTGCTCTATGAATACAAAAAACCCAAAAATATTCAGAATAACTATTTACTAAATATAGGTATTCATCATTCTAACTCACTTACCTGGACTGTTTTTGTGGAATGATCTGCATGATTTAAAGTGGTTCTATCAGTATCTGGATCAGACTCTGTCTGCCTCAGGGAAGTACGTTTTTTCTTTGTAAGGTCTGCATCTCTATTGTAGGAGTATCCAAGTTTGGAAGTGGGAGATAAACTTGGTTTTTTGATAGGTGATTCAGGATCTGATCTGCATTCTAAGGGTCTGTAATTCTCTAATTTTTCTTTCTCCAAGTTATTACTGATGTCTAGAGTCTGAAGCTTTTGTTCCTCTGTCTCCTCACAAATAAAGGGTGGCGACACATCCTTCTTCTTATCACTAACATATAAGTCACTTAATTCTAAGGTCTCAGCTTTCAGTAGTCTCTTCTTGCCTAACAAAACTTGTGCGTGGGTCGAATCTGTACTGTAACATATTCCAGGGTCATCGGATCCTGAAGTCCTTCCAGAGCTCTGCTGGGACTTTTGGGGTTCTGTGTCACTCTTAGTCCTGCGACAGTAAGGGGAGGCTGTGCTTGGACTAAGATGATCGTCAGGAGTCTGATGTTCACTTTCTGACTCTCCAACCCCACTATCATTTACAAATACAGAGTCATCTTGCGTCAAGAAGTCTACCGCTCCGCCGGTCGGCTGCTGCAGTTCAGGCTCCCGTTTCAGATCACTAAGCTCTGCGTAGAATTTTTCCTGATCAACAGAACTATTTGTATCTGTTTCATAGTTTCCAACTTTATATGTGCTTTTACTGCTGTTCTCCTCTATCTGGACAACATTCAGTTCTTGGCCACTGAAATGTGCCCTGATTTGATAGAGATAAGTCATAACAGTCAGTTTGTCAGGAATTGCTAATAAAACCATATCAGAAGGTTCCAACAACCGGGAAATTCCTATGCTGGCAAATCCATCATATGCCTTCAAAGAAAGGAAAAACAAAGATATATTGAATAGTTCAAACAATCCATACGTTTTAAAAACAGCAAAAGAATAGATATTAACTAGACATATTGTGGTGAACACTTCACAGTCTATTGAATCATTATGTTGTATACCTATAATAATATAATGTTATGTGTCAATTATACTTCAATAAAAAAGTTATAAAAATAAAGTCTAGTTGCCATTAAAAAAAAAAGCAAATTTTAATGGATTTTATTGTTGTTGTTGGAGGGCATACTACGTTACTGACATTATTGCCACAAGAACAGAACAAAATTCCATGTCAGAAATTTGTAAAAGTGGGGTAGGCGCAAGAAAAAAAAGTTTCTTAATTAATAACAATTTAAATACTCTTTTCCAGTAAGGAAAATTAGCAAAAATTAGAATTAAAACAATCTTAGAATCAATTTTTATAAGGAACTAAAGTATAAAGAAATAATAATCTGGAGTTTTATCATTCCTATCAACCTCTCTTTACCATGTTCATATAATTGCAGTGATTTGTGAAGAAAAAGTATAGTTACATATCCCAAAGACCTAATCCTAGATTACCTGGTATAAAATACAAGTGCTATTTAAGCCTAGAAATGTAGAAACATTTTTTAAATGACCAATTAAGACTGATTTCCAAAATGAGAAGAATGATTGCATTTTCACTTCATCCATTTTGGAAAGAATGAAATGTTTTGAGTAGTACAACTTAGTTGAGAATGTGAGGCTGCATTGTATTATTTTTGTTAGCCTTTAAATGACTGTGGCACATCAGGTTTTTCTAGTTTTGAAGAATCAAAGCTGTTTCTCAATTTACAATTAATTATTACTATCCTGAGCTAACCCTTGAAAACAGCACTGTGTTGCTAGGAAGCATTAAAAATATGGGTAAAGGTTCAGATGTACCCTCAGAAAAAGTACGGACCCTCTAGTTGTATTCTCACTTTGGAATATAAAATGTCTGTCTTTGTAACAACCTAGATGTAGGATCATAACTTAAAGTTTTTCTTAAAAGGAAGGTTAGGAAATTATGTAACAATTTAGAAGGAATTACTCTTTTGCACTTACATGTTAAAGTGCATTTCTACCTTTGAATTTAATCCTTGTCTCATATTCTTCCTGTAGTTTAATAAATGTTGTGGAATAAGTAAGAAAGAAAATGAAAAATAAATTGCAATATTAAAACCTCTTCAATTTTCACAGCACTATGTTTCATAATATAGGTACCTCAAAATATTTACTCAAGAGAATGGCTCAGTTGGTGTGCATGTTTAGGCCTGTTTGTTATTTTACATGTTTTAGGAAAATTAAAGTCATTTTCCTCCTCATGTGTCTTGACAACTTGATTGACAGACATCAATTGCAGACCATCATGAAAAGCACCACAGGCAGTATTCTAAACATTTCCCAATTATCTAAAACACTGACATACTGGTTAAGATCATATGTCACAGGTAAATACCTTTTTTATTCAGCACTTTTTACAGACCTGGGAAAATGATTAGCTTCCTTGCGGGGAATCTCCTGCTGGTGTTTTGCTTCGTGTAGCAATTTATTTTATGCACACTAACTGCACTAAAAAAACATTTAAAAACAAACTGGGTTTCTTGTAAGTGAGGTCAAGACTTTATAAAGGAATTTTCCCATAGGTTGACCTCTTCTGTGGTCAATCACCTGTCTTTTTAGCTGTTTGCGTGTGGAGAAAAAGAAGAGGTCTTTCAAAGAAAATAGTCTTATTCATTCCTAGATGTTATTTAATTGGTAAGGAGGAGTCATTGCCAGTCATGTTATGCATCTGCATGGAACTTAAGACACAGGCATTGTTTCTTGTGCTGCTTTAAGTCCAATCAAGGGCAGATGGGGTTATCGGAAGAACTGTGTGAAGCCGGAAATAAATCTGCAGGTAGCAACTGATACTCAATGTAGATATCAGGTAGGAAGTTGCAAAGTGATGAAAAGGAAAGACTGCATAACAATTATTTATTCAACTGTGCAATGAATAGGATCATCTAAATTAAAATCCTTTCAAAAAGTGATGATTATCTGCCCTGGAAGATCTAATTGAGAAAAAAATTTAATAGGATATTCTTCTCTATATAGTAATATATAAACCCAAGGTATGCTTATCATTATTAAGTTCCTGAAAAAATAATGTGAAGAAGTGTGACCTAAGCCTTAAGGCAAATGTCCATACTCTTAAAAACACATAGCTGGGTAAAATCAACAATGTCTCCTATTCAAAATTTCAAACAGTAATTTACAAAGCTTCACTTCATGAAAATAATTATGATTTATTCTGTAATGCTTTTATCTGCATTTAAATTATCTTAGTATTTTATTCAAATACAAGAAAAAATGCAGGCATAGAACTATCATATCTAAAGATATAATTTAATTGATGAAAAACAGGCTTTTCTCTTTGATAGACACAAGCTCTCCAAAATTATACAAGAAATAATTCATGAGAAGGACTTACGCCATAGCATGCCCACCACAGATGTGATTTCTATAAAGAAAAATATACTGATATTTAAAGATTACCTTTTTGGTGGCATATTTCAATAAAAAAACTGACAGTTTTAAAATGTATTTCTCTAGGCCAGCATCATGCATTTGAAAAGAAAAAGGGTTTTTTAATGACAATACAAATTTTGGGGGTTAGAGAGCAATAAAAGAAAAAAATTGTTGACTTAAATTTTCATCTGCTACCTGAACTTCTATCAAGATTCCCTTTACAGATTTTTTAACACTGGTGGTTTTAATTATCTAATTTAAAGTAGAATGAAAACTTTTTGTCTAGACCAGAGGTTGGTAATCACTTTGCTCCACGAATCCTTTTGGTAATGAACCCTTCTCAGAACAATGCTTTATGTTTATAAATACATAGGATTACAGAAGAAACCAATTATATGAAAAATAAAACTATGAAAATATTAGTAAAACTGAATTTGAGAAATAGCAACACTATGTGCTTTTTATGAATGTATTAACAACTGTAATTTTGAAGAAGTGATGAGCTTAAAAGATATTTGAAGATATGACAACTGCAATGTGATATCAAAATATCTAAGATTCTCAAGGTGATAAATTCTCAGGAATGGCTAATGTTAAAGTGGTGTGTTGCCTAAATTCATAACTGAAGGAAATACTAAATTTCACTTAAAGAATTAAGAAAATAAAACACATTTTCCCCCAGTCATGTTCAAGAACCACCTGAATTCTATCCATACCTCCCAGATTAAGAACTCCTATTCAAAGACAACAACATATTTCATTAACTCTTCAATTGAAGAATTCAATGCAACACAAAACACATCGAGTACCTACTATATGTTGAGTTACTTCTTCCCTCCTTTCTCATGTCACAGCGCACATACATGTACATAACACTGTACGTGCACTGGGGTAAACAGTTAAGTTAGCCTGTGGCCACAGTCAACTGGCCCAAGGGATTCCGGCAACTCAGCCCCACACAGCTACCCTGAATGCTGAAAGGATCAATATCCCCAACTGCGAAGCTCTGACCTCAGTATGCTAATTATGTGGAAAAACTGTATAGTTTCCCAGAAAATGAAAAAAAAAAAAAAAAAAAAAAGAACCCCAATGTTCATATCTTTTTGCTTCTAGGAACATATGCATTCTTTCTTGTATAGCCATTAGGCTCCTGCCCTCATCCCTTCCCAACAGATTTTTCTAAATTTATAATCATTTATGGTATAACAGCTTTGGGTGCACTTTTTAAAAGCTAAAGCTTGACTAAAAGCAATATGTTTTAATAAATATTTAACAGTTAATGAAGTCCATACACATATTAAAATCTGATGCCAGTCTGGCACTTGTGATCTTTAAAGGCTATGACAACTTAAGAGTAAACCATGCATCCTATTTGAACTGAAGGAAACAGACTACCTTCTATGAGCTGGCAGTTACGACCTCACAAAACCACCTCAGTTTCTCCAAATTAATAAAAGCCACAGAGGAGCCAAATTTGAAACTATGTATTTTTTTCCTTGGCAATTCTTACCTTTTTGTTGTTCTCTTTAATATCTTGAGGATTCAGAGACTTGTAGTCACTGAGGGAGAAAATGGCACAGTAGGTACATACAGTATTTGATAAAAACAGCTGTTTTTAAAACAAACTGAATCTAAAAATTTGACATTCTATAATACTAAAGAGTAACTAGCAATTTCACAGCAATTCAATCAACAAAACTAATAGTGTGGAAAATTAAGGAAATAAATAAATAAATAAATGAAAATAGTGATTACATGTTTCATTGCCTGAAGCTTTCCATCTAAAAGAGAAGTTAAGGCAGGGCACCAGAGACCAGTCTTGACAACCAAATTTACCATGAGGTAATCCCTTGTCAATGTATAAAGAGCTACCGGCTTATTTGTCTCATCTCATTTTAACAGCCATACAATTTTCATAATAATTTGAAGTCAGCTCTTTGTATGAGATTAAGAAGAAAAGAAAATTTTTTTTTTAAAGGGAAAAGATTGGTTTTAGGCATACAGAAGGGAGAACTTTTCTTTCTGACACACATTTCCTTTCTCAAAAAGGAAAGATATAGGTAATAAAGAAACAAAGTCAACTATTTCAGGACACATGTTAAGAAATTATTTATGTTTTTTAAAAAACTGTCTATTATTTACAAAATATTTATAGGGAACGCAAAATGTTTCTACTTACATTAAATCGGGTCTAAAGTGGTGTAATATTGCACAAAAAGATAAACCATTTCTCCATGATGTAGTAAAATTGGTGATTTTCACTCCCCGATAGTTTTTTGTAACTTCCTTGCACCATACAAGCAATGACTGACTAGCATTTGGCTTTCGCCCCAAAACAGGACTTGGTATGGGACTCGGCTAGAAAAAAGGAAAAGAGAAAAACATTAAAATAATTTAATGGAAGATGAAAATTAACATTAATTGACCTAACAAGATCATTTAAACCCTTTGATGTCAGTTTAGGTCCTTCAAAACTGTCAATTCAAGACAACTGTAACCTCCAAGAAGGAGACATGAATCTTAAGTTATTATCTTCAGTTTTAGCCTATGGCATTTGCCTGACAAGGATGTAGATATGCAAGATTTTAAACTTATACATAAGAACAAGCCAAGAGCTACACTGATGGAAACATTATATTAAAGTATTTAAATACTTAAGTCTGAATATCTGTGTAACTTTTACACCCTAAGAATTTTTCCCCAAATATAATCATGTACAAATATAGTTCCTTTTTGACTAGATTAAAAATAATGTATTTTGAAGTCTAACTGTAGCACAAATTGCTAGCAGTGGAAAGATCAAAATCCTAGTTTTTTTAAAATGCAGTGATCATGCATTTTAGATAGCATAATGATAATCATACTCAGACTTTCTTATATAAATTTAAAGATGGCAAAACAGATCTACAGTTATTAGCACCAGTCAGGTATCCGTAGCAACAGCACACAAGAGTATGTAATTTGCTCAAAGTATCTTTTAATTATCACTGAGAGTTACTTTTGTAGGTCAGTTAGGGAGGGTGTGCTTAAATCTTAAGCATATTCTTTGTTTTTCCCCTTGTTCATATACTTAAAACAATGATGACAAAAACCCAAAAAGCTACATAGGACTTTCATCTTAAACTTTTATTATTTTTAAAAACATGTCACTTTCTTTTACTGAGTAACAGTCACATTTTGTGATGGTAACTTTAGATGTTGGTACAACTGAAAACCATAAAGAAAACTACTAAATGTTTCTGGATTTTAAATTTTGTTATCAGTTAAAAGTGCTGACTGTAAACATAATAGAGGCCTTATAAAATAAGGTGAAAGGGGAATAATTATTTACTCCTAATAACACTTAAGTTTAACAAGCAAACCATTCTTACCACACAGCTTCCTTAAGAAAGATCAATGATGCCCCCACTTGACAAAAACATGTTAGTGCCAAACAATTAAAATCATCAACTCCACGTAATTATGATTATGCATTCACTGCTCCTGTGAAAAACCTACTAAGAAACACCAAGGATGTAATTTCTTATTTTTTGTTATATTTTTAACTGTCAGATTAACAAACTGTTACATAAACAAACATGAATCCTGCAAAGTGCTGTTCTTTAAGTAATCACATATACAATGTAAATGCTGAAAAAATCACAGGCCATAAAATTCAATAAATTTGGATCAATTCTACCTAATATGAAGAAGTAGGTAAAAATGGAGTTCCCAATGTAATAAGCTATTTACTTCAGAATAAATAATAGATCTTTTAACCACATCAATTTGACACGTATAAAAATGAACTATTAAGTATCTTTTCATCTAATGGTGACTTTCCACTGTGATTTTCAAATTGTTCTAGTCACTTAACCTGGAAGTGGAGTGGAGAATGGTCTATAGATGAGGTAGATGATCAATGAATTAGGCACAAACACATTTTTTTCCTTAGTGTCTTTAATAAAATGTTTTTCTTTATCAAATTATATTATTAAGGCATTGATTCATTCCAAGTATGAATAATAAGTACACAGGCCAGATAATCTGCAACTGTCATTACACTGATTCATTCCAAGTATCAGTAGCACATAGGTAGGTAATGTACAAAAGTCATTATCACCATCTAGAATGGCTTTCTGTACTTAAGAAGTAGGGAAAATATACCATGTCATTATGATTATGAAATACCTTTGTTTCTAAGAAGGCTTAATATGAAAAGCCTAGAAGAACTAAACTAAACTTTGGATTTACCCTAATATAAAACCCTTTAATTAAAAAGATCTTACAGGGATGCTTACTGCACTACCAAAGCAAAAGAAGTCATTTGTAATTGAAGAAACTTGATAAAAATATACTGGTTGCAGAGAAAGAAGACTGAAGTAGAACCACTGTACAATAAATCATCCACTTCAGAACGGCTGATCACTCATCTAATATTTTGCAGAGGGTCATAAAGAAATAAGTAGTTAAATAATTTCAGAGCCTTCAGGATACTAATGAATGTAATTGCTTGTTTCTTGCTATAGGCTGGCTCCTCAATGAGTCTGTTTCTTCATCTATAAAATGGGGATTGTAATAGCACCTATCTCATGGTGTCACTGTAGTAACAGGACTGCCTCCCCGTCCTCCCACCCATTATTGCTTATTATCACTCTCCCCCTTGATCACACTGAACTGTAGTAACCTCTTTGCTGTTCTTTAGATACCCAAGACATGGTCCCACCTTAGCGCCTTGGTATAGATTGTTCCATCTGCCAGCTCTCCTGTCAGGTATCTGCATGGTTAACTCCAATGCAACCATCTTCATATGCCTATTCTAACTACTCTATTTAATAATGCAACTCATCTCTATCATTCAACCCCAACTCCACACTCCTGACTACCTTACTTTGCTCTATTTTTTCCATAGTACCTACCATCTTCTTATGGTCCATACATTTTTTTATTATTACCAAAATATGCTTATTAGTCACACTTACTGCTTATTACTTTGTTCATTCTTACCAAATAAAAGGGCTATAAAGATATAGATCTTAGTTTATTAACTTATCCCAAGCATCCAGAACAGATCCTGGCACATAGCAGGCACTCAATTAATACTGTTAAATAAATACTTGGCACAAAGTACGGCACATAGAAACAACTCAGTAAATGTTAATTGCAATTATTATTACTACAACCAACACATTACCAGCATTTGAATTCCTACTTTTGAGGGTCGTTTGGAAGCTTCAAAGGCCATGAATTTCTTCCAGATTAGTGAAAACTACTTTTGCAAACAAAGATTTAACTAGCAGATAGTCTTGACACTTTACATGCAAAACGGGGCATTTGGAATTCTTGGCAATGTTTTCTATTTCTATGGGTTTGGTGAAAAAAGAAGCTCTGAATGACTGTAATTTAGTGCTTTCCAAAGAAAGGAAGACACCAAAATCTGATCATTAATGGTAGAACCAAACTTTCAGATGTTGGAACAACTCTTTAAAAGTTCTTTCTTTTATTTTTGCAATGACTGGATATACGAGAAGGCATCTTTATTTACCATACTGGGAAAGTAAAGCACAAATATTACAATTATCTTTTTTATGCACCAAGAGAGGAAATTTCTAAGAGCCGCTCTAATTATAATTATGGTCAGATTAATCAGAATCTGGTTGATTGTGATTAACCGATCTGCTTAACAAGGTAATTCTTCCAGTTCTCTCTCCATCGAGCTACTATATGGATGAAATTGTACCAATCTCAGTTTAACCAAGAACTACAATCCGACGTCAACCATCATGACTGTAGAGACAGTTTGAAGTGCTGACAGTAGAGAGAAAATAGGACTTGAAACCAGCGTTTCACTTAACAGTTCTATCATCTAGTATATATAATTTTAATATATTGTTTCTGTTTACATAGCATTTTACATACTAAAGGTAGTAAGGCCACCTAGTTATTCTTGCTATCAATGGCAATAGGATTGCTTTCACACAATCTAGTCAAATAACTAGTTACAAAATTTCCCAAATTTTAATAGCTATAAGAAATCTCAATTCCATTTTTTCTGCTCTACCCCTCTCACTATGCTTTCTCTTTGCTCTTTCCCCTTCTTTCACTGATATAATCACATATATATATTCCTCTAGGTACTGCTCTAAATAGTTTTCTCTTTCCACACTTTGAGCTGATTCACTCCCAGGATTTCAACTATCACTTCCATGCAGATGATTCCCAAATATACATTTATAGTTCAAACTATCTCAAGTTGACATTTCCAGCTGGCCGTCCTTCCTGCCATATAAAATTCAAACTCAATATGTTCAAAACCATAATTATAATCTTTCCTTACAACCTGCTTCATTTTCACTACGTTTACAAATGATACTGCTATTGTCCCAATTGTCTAGACTTTAAATGTCAGAATCAGCTTTGACCTCTTCCTTCCACTATCATCCCTGATTAGTTAATCCATGGGAAATTTTGATCCTATTGTTGTAATTTATCTTCTTTTGCCTGGCTATTGCAATATCTTCCTAATAGTTCTTCCTTCTTCCAAATTCTCCCTTATCTGATTCATTGCCATAGCAACAATATTCTTAAAGCACAGGTCAAAGCCTCTCATGACTCTTAAACAAATAAAATGATGTCAAAATACTTTTGAGCAAAGAATCCCAAATCTTTTTCAATGTATCTACTCTCTAGGATGATTCACCATTCTCTAGAATCACTATGCTTTCCTCCCTAGCCTCAGCTCCCCCACTTCCTGTCTTTGATCATACAGATTGTCACCTCACTTTGGAGTATCCTCTATCCCAAGTACAATTGCTACAATTCCACTCTATCTTCAAGATTATGTACAACTGCCATCTTGCACACGAAATCTCTTTCCAATTCCAATTAGTAGGAATTTTCGATATTTCTTTGACTCTCCTATAGAATTTTTACTACAATGTGTTATTTCTTCCATCCACAAAAAGACTTATTAATTTTTCATTAATCTATAAAGTATATTCTGAGCACTTACTACATCCCGCAGACAATGTTAACCCTTACATGGGTTAGCTCATTTAATCCTCACAACTCCTTTGAGATAAGTGCTATTATTTCCAATTTCAGTTGAGGAAACTGAAGCTACAAAGCTAGAAAGTGAAGGAGTGAGAATCTATACCAAGGTGTTCCCACTCCAGCGTCTGTGCTCTTAAGCAACATGAATTTTACAGTTCAAGATTATGCAGTTTTAGGACCTCACCAGAAACTATAAATTTCTTGAGAAGTTGCCTTAGTCAACTTCTGAGATGACTGACTGCCCCATGTATATTAAATTGATTCCAAAAGGGCAATTAATGCAAACAATTTAATCTCTAGGAGTATTTAGTTAATAAACCCCTTTATCCATTCTTTGGATTTTAGATTATTGGTTGGAACTAGAACTAGAGCTATGTAAGTCCAGAGCAGTGAAATATGCACTACCATTGCTAAAACTGTAGGACATTTTGGTCTCCCTACTGGTGATTCTGGGAGCCTTCCCCCAATTATTACACATTTTTAAAAACTTATTTATTTGGGGGGGGGGAGGGAGAGTGCAAGTAGGGGGAGGGGCAGCAGGAGAGAATCTTCAAGCAGACTTCCCACTGAGCCGGGAGCTTGATCTCACGACCCATGAGATCATGAACTGAGCTGAAACCAAGAGTCAGATGCTCAACCAACTGAGCCACCCAGGCACCCCCAATTATTACAAAGTTTTGAAAACACTTGAGGAAATTGTGGATAAATCTTAATATTTGGTGAGCCCAAAACTATAGCAGTGGTGAAAATAAGAACACTTGTATCTGTACTGTTTATTCTTTTTCAAAATGTTTTTATTTAAATAATTTCATTTTATTCTCATAGTAAAACTGAATTAAGTTTTGTTATTTTACTACTTATGCTCTAACTAAAATAACACTAGGAGGAACTTCTGCTTACATTAAAACAGAACTACCATCTGAACACAATTTTTTAAAAAGCTGAAAAAAATGTTTAGAAAACTTTCTAAGATACATCAAACAACTATCCTCAAGCCTAGACCTTGGAGAGACTAGAAAACTAGGGAGTAGGCAAAGCTCTCAGGGATGCTTTTATAATGGCTGTTCTGGAAGAGTGAACTGAGACACAAAGCTGCACTTATGGTAGACTCCCAAATAGCAATATGCACCCCTCGACCCTCAAAAGTAGAAAAAAATAATAAAAATGAGAACAAAAAGCAGTGAAATTGGAAATATGCATACAATAAAAAGGATCAAGGAAGCCAAAAGCTGCTTCTTTGAAATGACAAAATCAATTAAACCTCTGATATGACTGACCAAGAAAAAAGGAGGAAAGCAATTTCCTAGAAAAATATGGCTTGAAGAAACAAAAAGCCTGGATAGTTCTATAACTATAAAAAAATTGAATCTGTAATTAAAAACCTTCCTATAGGGTGGTAGGCATTAAGGAGGGCACTTGATGTAATGAGCACTAGATGTCATATACAACTGATGAATCATTAAATTCTACCTCTGAAACTAATAAAAAAACAAAAAACAAAAAAACCTTCCTATAAACAAAATTCCAGTTGGCTTTATTGATCAGTTCTACCAAACATTCAAGGAAAAAGTATCTCCAACATTACACAAATTCTTTCAGGGAATAGGAAAAATGAGTTCATTCCCGAACTTGCAAACTTTGACACCAAAACTCAATAGAAAAAGGCAAAATTACAGGAAAAAACTTGTCATGAATACAGATGCAAAAGTGCTAAAATAAAAAATTATTAGCATACTGAACCTCACAACTTATAAACTGAACAAACTGGACACTTACCCAAAGAAGGCAAATTTGACTTAACATTAACAATCTATTGAGGTAACTTGCCAAATTAACAGATTATAGGGGGAAATATATAGATATAAGCATCTAAATACATACAAACAAACACATAATAAAATGCAATATCCATTTATATTCTATAAAATAGTCTTAGTGGTCTTAGTGGGATGCCTGGGTAGCTCAGTTGGTTGAGGGTCTGCCTTTGGCTCAGGTCAGGATCCCAGGATCCTGGGATCCAGTCCCAGGTTGGGCTTCCTGCTCGGCAGGGAGTCTGCTTCTCCCTCTGCCAGCCACTCCCCCTGCTTGTATGCATGCTCTCTCTCTCTCACTCTGATAAATAAATAAATAAATAAATAAATAAATAAATAAATAAATTTAAAAAATATATGAAATAAAACAGTCTTAAGCAAAGTAGTAGTAACAAGATTCCTTAACTTGTAAAACTTCAGCAAATATCTCAATGGAGAAATATTTTAAGTTTTCTCTTTGAGACAGAATCTGTCACCACTTTTATTCAACATTGTATTGGAGGTCTTAGCTAGTTTTGTAAGGCCAGAAAAAGATACAAGGTTGTAAATACTGGAAAAAAATTAAAATGATAAAACTGACATTATTTGTAAATAATATAATTAAGTACAGAGAAAACCAAAAGAATCTACAGGTAATTCATTAGAATGAATATGAGAATCTGAGGAAATTGCTGGATACAAAAAAAACAGTGTATAAAACCAACTGGATTCCTATATATGAACAAAAGCAGTCAGAAATTTAAATTTTTAAGACCACTCATGGTAGCATAAAAAAACAAGTACTAAGGAATAAATCTACAAAAAATGCACATGAGTGTTATTAAAAAACTATCAAACTTTACTGTGAGAAAATAAAGGAGTCTTAGAGGGAGATATATACCATATCCACGGATTAGAAGACACAATTGTAAAAATAACTATTTCCAGAGAGAAAGGGTTAACTAAAAGACCTAAGCCCTTCATGAGGAAATGACCTCGAATTTACCTTTTAGCAACGTTCCCACGGAAATATATTGGATTAGATCAATGTGAAAGGTCAAGTTTGTTACCAGGCAACATTGTTTATTGTAAAAATGACCCTAGTTTGGTGGACTGCATCTAGACTTGGAAGCTTGTCAATAAACTATAAAAGTCTACTGAAAAATAAAGGCTACAGCTTCCCTGTGAGATTCTTGTAATCAAATGTGTCCCTTGAGGGATCTAGCAGTTATACATACAGGCTATTACAAGAGTGTGTATCTTATAAACCATAGTGGTCCACACTTGCCCATCTTACAATTGAACAGTTCATGGCACTGCAGACCTGATGCTATAATGCTACATACTGTATTTCCTGTCCTTCTATAAAGCTAAGTAACCTAGTGCCCAATTATTGTATATACACACACAAAGGGTTTATAATCAGAAAGAAAATTTGCTCTACCACATTAGTATTCGGAGAACGGCATAAGGCACTACTATACACTTCTCCCCAGAAAGGCTAAAATTAAAATTTTTTAATTAAAATGAAGTTAAAATTTTAATGAAATTAAAAATACCAAGTGTTGACAAGGATGTGGAGTAAAGAGAGCTTATACAGAGCTGATGGGTAAACTCTGGCATCATCTATTATGGTAAATCTGAAGATGTGGATATGCTATGACCCAGCAATCCTAGGTTTATAACCTATAGAAATTCATGCTTACACAAGAAATAATACATGTTCGAAAGTGTTCACAGCAGCACTGTTTACAATTTCCCAGATCTGAAAATAAACCAAATGTTCACCAACAACAGAATAGATCTTAAAATTGTGGTCTATTCTGACAGTGAAATATTTCACACATACACAGAGACACAGAGAGAGAGGGAGGGAGGGAGGGAGGACAGGCAATTGAGAGATATACAAAATACGTTTAAATCCTAAAACATACTACTGAACAAAAGAAAACAGGAACAAAATCATATATACATACCATATGATTCCATTTACATAAAATGAAAAACCAGGCAAACCTAAACTATATTGTTAAAGGATTTGTACTTAGAACTTCTGGAGTGATTTCAAAGATCTAATTCTTTTGGTGTTTACACAGATGTTCACTTAAAATAATTTTCTTAAGCTGCGTATTATGTTTTATGTAGTCTTCTGTATATATTTCGCATTCATTTCTGTTTTACAGCAAAAAAGTTTAAGAAGAATATTGGAATTGCTGGTATTAAAATAATGAAGTAAAAGATGGTGGTTTCCCCATTCAATCTGAAAATCACCTAAAGATAACAAGGATACTGCGAAACAAAAGTAAACCTTTTTTCAGCCTAAAGTACGAGATATAATGTAACCTTGACCTGCAATATATGAGCATGTTCCAACTATAAATGAATAAGCAAGTTCCCAAATTACCAGAGGAATCACATATAAATAAAACAAAGAAGACAGAACTCACACAGTGCAAAAAATTTAAAAGTAGAAAGCGTTAATTATGAAGTAGGATATCAGAACCAAGACCAAATATATCTAATAATTATGTAGAATAGAGAGGGTAGAAATAGGCCCACATACAATAGCAGTAGAGAAGAGGATGAACTTAAGGACTTGTGTGAAAAGACTGGTCGTAATATTAACAAGTGTTACTCTTGTTATACGTGTAATCAAATGTGACAACATTTGGAAGATCTGCATGACCTGGAGAATCAATATTTTCCAATGAACAATGATGTTACAAAACCATGCATCAACAAAATACCCATTTCAAAATGTAAGATAAACCAAGGTGTGATTTCAGATTCCACATGGCAAGTAAAAAACTTATCACTTGTGAATTTTGGTGTAGTATCAAAGAAGACAATCCACAATTATTTAAAAAGCCATTAAAGGGGCACCTGGGTGGCACAGCGGTTAAGCGTCTGCCTTCGGCTCAGGGCGTGATCCCAGCGTTATGGGATCGAGCCCCACATCAGGCTCCTCTGCTATGAGCCTGCTTCTTCCTCTCCCACTCCCCCTGCTTGTGTTCCCTCTCTCGCTGGCTGTCTCTATCTCTGTCAAATAAATAAATAAAACCTTTAAAAAAAAAAGCCATTAAAATTCTTTTTAATCTTCCAACTATGAAATACGTGAATGAGGTCAGATTTTCTTCATATACTTCAACCAAATAGCATATTTACAACAGATTAAACACCAAAACTATCTTCTTACTTTTTTTTTTTTTTTTTTTTTAAAGATTTTATTTATTTATTTGACAGAGATAGAGACAGCCAGCGAGAGAGGGAACACAAGCAGGGGGAGTGGGAGAGGAAGAAGCAGGCTCACAGCAGAGGAGCCTGATGTGGGGCTCGATCCCATAACGCCGGGATCACGCCCTGAGCCGAAGGCAGACGCTTAACCGCTGTGCCACCCAGGCGCCCCCCAAAACTATCTTCTACTAAGCCACGCATCAGAGTATGGTAAAAATTTCATTCTTTTTACTAAATTGTTTTTGCTTTGGAAAATACAGCCATTTTTCATAAAACAATGTTGTTTATGTTAAAATACATGTAATGGTTTATTATTATTTCAAATGAATTAATATATTTTTAAATTTTCTCATTCTTAGTTTCTAATATTATAAACATCAATAGGCATAACTCACATAAAAATTCTTTGGGGTCCTGAATAGCTTAATTTTTTTTTTAAGATTTCTTTATTTGAAAGAGAGAGCGAGAGTGAGAGTGAGAGGGAGAGAGAGAGAGAAAGAGAACGCACAAGCTAGGAAAGGGGCAAAGGGAGACTCTTGGGCAGGCTCTGAGCAGGAAGCCCAACGTAGGGCTTGATTCCAGGACCCCAGCATCATGACCTGAGCCCAAGGCAGACACTTAACTGACTGAGCCACTTAGGAGCCCCTTTAATTTTTTTTTTTTTTTTTTTTTGAGACAGGGAATGAGGGTGAGTGGGGGCAGGGAGGGGCAGAGGGAGACTCTTAAGGAGACTCCATGCCCAGCATGGAGCCCAACATGGGCTCAATCTCATGACCCTGAGATCACTACCTGAGTCAAAAATCAAGAGTCAGATGTTTAACCAACTGAGCCACCCAGACAACCCTAAAACATTTTTATTATGGTAAAATACACATAATTTAGTATTTACCATCTTAACCATTTTTAAATGCACAGTTCAGTGGTACTAAGTATATTCCTATTGTTGTACAACCATCACCACCATCCACCTCTGGAACACTTTTCACCTTGCAGAACTGAAACTCTATGACCATTGAACAATAATTCCCCACTTCCTCTTTCCCACAGCCCCTGGCAACGATAATTCTACTTTCTGTCTCTATGATGCTGACTACTCTAGGTACCTTATATAAGTGGAATCATACATATTTATCATTTTGTGACTGGCTTATTTCACTTAGCACAATATACACAAGGTCACCCATGTTTTTTTATGTCAGAATTTCCTTTTTAAAACTAAACAATATTTCATTGTACATATATACCACATTCTGTTTATCCATTCATCTGTTGATTGACACATGGGTTGCTTCCATGTTTTAGCTATTGTGAATAATGCTGCTATAAATGTGACTGTACAAATATCTCTTTAAGATCCTGCTTTCAAGTCTTTTGGGTACACATCCAGAAGTGAAATTGCTGGATTATATAGTAATTCTATTTTAAACTTTTTGAGGAACATCTATAGTGTTTTCTATAGTGGTTGCACCAGTTACAGTCCCACCAACAGTGCACAAGAGTCTCAATTTCTCCACATCCTCCCAACACTTGTCATTTTCTTTTTCTTCCTTTCTTTCCTTTCCTTTTTTTACCCTTCAATAGTAGCCATCCTAATGAATGTGAAGTGGTATCTCACTCTGGTTTTGACTTGAATTTCCCTAATGATTAGTGATTTTGAGCATCTTTTCATGTGCTTATTGGTCATTCATATATTTTCTTTGGCAAAATGTCTATTCAAGTCCTTTGTTCATTTGCTTTCTGTTGTTGAGTTTTAGGAGTTCTCTCTATATTCTGAATATCAGCCCCTCATCAGATCTATAACTTGGAAATATCTTCTAATATTATGTAGGTTGCCTTTTCACTCTGTTGACTGTGTCCTTTCATGAGTCCTTTCATGCATTTAAGTTTTAAATTTTCATGAAGTCCAATTTCTCTTTTTTTTTCTTTGTTACTTGTGCCTTTGGCTTTATATCCAAGAATTCATTCTCAAATCCAAACTTGTGAAGCTTCTAGAAGCTTTTTCCAGATATTCAGTTTTTCCAAAACCATTTGTTGAAAAGACTGTACTGTCTCTACTGAATGGATTTGACGCCCTTGTTGAAAATCATTTGACCATATATGCAAGGGTTTATATCTGGGCCCTCTATTCTATCCCACCGCTTTATATGTCTGTCTTTACATCAGTACCACATTGTTTTGGTTACTGTAATTTTGTAGTAAGTTTTGAAATCAAGGAGTGTGAGCCCTCCAAAATTATTCTTTTTCAAGATTGTTTGGCTATTTGGGGAACCCTGAGATTCCATATGAATTTTAGAGTGGATTTTTCTATTTTTGCAAAAAAAAAAAAAAAGAAAGAAAACTTTTTTTAGGATTTTGGTGGGGATTGCATTAAATCTGTAGATCATTTTGGGTAGTACTGACATCTTAACAATATTAAGTCTTCCAATCCATAAACATAATATGTCTTTCCATTTATTTGTGTCTTAATTTTTTTTTTAAAGATTTTATTTATTTATTTGACACAGAGAGAGAGAGAGAGTGTGAGCACAAGTAGGTGGAGTGGCAGGCAGAGGGAGAGGGAGAAGCAGCTCCTGCTGAGCAGGAAGCCTGATGCGGGGCTCAATCCCAGGACTCTGGGATCATGACCTGAGAGAAGGCAGGCACTTAACTGATTGAGCCACCCAGGCGCCCCATCATGTCTTCTTTATTTCATCATTGTTTCCTACTTTTCAGTGTACAAGTCTTTCACTTCCTTAGTTAATTCCTAAGTATTTTATTCTTTTTGATACTACTGTAAATGGAATTGTTTTCTTAACTTCCTTTTCATATTGTTCATTGTTAGTGATAAAAATGTAACTTATTTTTGTGTACCTCTGCAACCTTTGCTGAGCTCATTTATTCTAGCAATATTTTTTGTATGGAATCTTTGAGGTTTTCAATCATCTATGTAGAGGGATAATTTTACTTCTTCCAGTCCAGTTTGGATGTCTTTTGTTTCTTTTTCTTGCTTAATTGCTCTAACTAGTACTTCCAGTATTACACTGAATAGAAGTGGAGAGAGTAGGCATCCTTGCTTTGTTTCTGATATTAGAGTGAAAGCTTTCAATCTTCCACCACTGAGAATGACATCAATTGTGAGTTTTTCATATATGGCTTTTATTATCTTCAGGTAGCTCCCATCTATTCCTAGTTTGTTGAGTGTTTTATCGTGAAAAGGTGTTGATGTTGCTATATACTTTTTCTGCATTTATTAAGATAATAATACAATATCTAGCCTTCATTATGTTAATGTGATGTTGACTGAGTTTTATATGTTGAACCATCCTTGCATTCCAGGAACAAATCCCTCTTGGTCACGATGTGCAATTCTTTTAATATGCTGCTGAATTCAGTTTGCTAATATGTTGTTGAGGATTTGTGCATCAATGTTTATAAGAAATACTGGTCAGTAGTTTCTTTTACTTTTAGTGTCTTTGTCGGGCTTTGTTATTAACGTGATGCTGGCCTTACAAAATGAGTTAGGAAGTGTTCCCTCCTCTTCAATTTTGGGGAAAACTTTGAGGATGATTTGTGTTTTTTCCTCTTTAGATGTTTGGTTGAATTCACCAGTGAAGCCATAAGGTCCAGGGCTTTACTCTGTTGGGAAATTTTTGATGACTGATTCAAGGTCTTTATGAATCATAGGTGTATACAGGTTTTGTGTTTCTTCACGATTCAGTGTTTAGTTTTATGTTTCTAGGAATTTATCCATTTCCTCTAGGTTATCCAATTTATTGGTGTACAGCTGTTCACAGTATTGTCTTATAATTCCTTTTATTTCTGTAGAATTGTCCTCACTTTCATTTTTGATTTGAGTCTTCCCTCTTTTTGTCTCAGTCCATCTATCTAAAGTTCTGTCAAATTTGTTGATCTTTCCAAGAACTAACTTTTGGTTTCATCAGTTATCTCCCTCTTTTTTCAAAGACTTATTTTTTTAGTAGTGTTAGCTGTATAAAAAATGTAGAGGAAAATAGAGATTTCTTACATATCCCCTGCCTCCACACATTCATAACCTCTCCCATTAACAACATCACTCAGCATAATGGTACATTTGTTACCAAGAATGTCATCCATCACCTTACATAGTCACCACTTCTTCTTCTTCTTTTTTTTTTTTTTTTTTTAAGATTTGAGAGAGAGCGAGTGAGCATGAGTGCGGGAGGGGCAGAGGGAGAGACAGAATCCCGGGCAGACTCCCCACTGAGTACAGAGCCTAATGCAGGGCTCAATCTTACAACATTGAGATCATGACCTGAGCTGAAATTAAGAGTCAGATGCTTAACTGACTGAGTCACCCAGGCACCCCTAGTTACCACTTCTTTATGTGTGGTGAAAACACCTAGGATATATTCTCTTAGCAAATTTCAAGTATACAACACAATATTTAACTATAGCCACCTTCTTGTATATTAGATCACTAGATCTTATTAATACTACATAAAACTTTGTACCCATTTGACCAACATCTCCCCAATTCCACAGTTTGTCTTAGGGTTCACTTTTGGTGTTGTGCATTCTATCAGTTTGGACAAATGTATAATGACATATATCTGTCATTATAATATCATACAGAATACTTTCATTCCTCTGTGCTCTGCCTAGTCATACTTCCCCTACACCCTGCTCCTGGCAACCACTGAGCTTTTTACTGTCTCCCAAATTTTGCCTTTTCCAGCATGTTATATAGTTGAACCCATACAGTATGTAGCTTTTTCCTGATTGGCTTCATTCACTTAGTAATATGCATTAAAGTTCCTCCATGTCTTTTCATGTCTTGATAGCTCATTTATTTCTAGTGCTGAATCTAGACCTGCTATCTAGATGTACCACAGTTTATTTACCCATTCACCTACTAAAGGACATTTGGGTTGCTCCAAGTTTTAGCAATTATGAAGAAAGCTGCTATAATCATCCATGTGCAGGTTTTTGTTTAGATCGAAGTTTCCTACTCCTTTGGGTAAATATCAAGGAGCACAACTGCTGGATCACATGGTAAGTGTGTTTACATTTTTAAGAAATAGCCAAACTATCTTCCAAAGTAGCTATATACCATATTGGATTCCCACCAGCAATGAATTAGAGTTCTTGTGTTCTACATCCTCATCAGCATTGGGTGCTGTCAGTGGTTCTGATTTTGGCCATTCTAATAGGTGTTTAGTGGTATCTCATTGTTTTAATTTGCATTTCCCTGATAACATATGAGGTGGAACATCTTTTCATATGCTTATTTGTGATCTTAAATTTTCTTTGGGGGCACCTGGCTGGCTCAGTTGGTTGAGCATCTGCCTTCACCTCAAGTCATGATCTCTGGGTCCTGGGATCGAGCCCCACATCAGGCTCCCTACTTAGTGGGGAGTCTGCTCTTCCCTCTCCTTTTGCCCCTCCTCCTGGCTCATGCTCTCTCTCCAAATAAATAAAATCTTAAAAATCAATCAATCAATCAATCTTCTTTGAAGAGGTGTCTGTAAGGTCATTGGTCCATTTTTAAATAAGGTTATTTGTTTTCTTCTTGTGGAGTTTTAATAGTTCTTTGTATCTTTTGGATAAGTTGTGTTTTTTTTTAAGATTTTATTTATTTATTTGACAGAGATAAGAGACAGCCAGCGAGAGAGGGAACACAAGCAGGGGGAGTGGGAGAGGAAGAAGCAGGCTCATAGCGGAGGAGCCTGATGTGGGGCTCGATCCCATAACGCCAGGATCACACCCTGAGCCGAAGGCAGATGCTCAACCGCTGTGCCACCCAGGCGCCCCTGGATAACAGTTTTTAATCAGATGTGTATTTTGCAAATATTTTCTTCATTTGTGGCTTGTCTTCCCATTCTCTCCATATTATCTTTCACAGAGCAGAGGTTTGTAATTTTAATGAAATCCAGATTATCCATTCTTTCTTTCACGGACCATGCTTTTGCTGTGTATTTTTAAAAGGTGTCACCATACCCAAGGACATCTAAGTTTTCCTTTATGTCATCTTCTAGGAGTTTTATAGTTTTGCATTTTATATTTAGGTCCATTTTGAATTAATTTTTGTGATGGGTATAAGGCCTATGTGTATATTCATATTTTACATGTGGATGCCTAGTTGTTCTAGCACCATTTCTTCTATTGTTTTTCTATTCTCTATTTCATTTATCTTTGCTTTTATTTTTATCATTTCCTTCCTTCTGCTAGCTTTGGATTTAATTTGTTCTTCTTCTAGCTTGTTAAGTTGTAAAGTTAGGTTGTTGAATTGAGATCTTTCTTTTTTAAATTTTAATGATATATTTAACCCATTATATTAAAAATATTGCCATTCCAATATGTAATTACTGCTTTAAATTATTATTATTATTACTATTATTAGTATTAGTATTAGTATTATTATTATAAGACATTTTCTATTCTTGGTTTGGACTAAGTCTTCAAAATTCAGTATGCAGGGGCACCTGGGTGGCTCAGTCAGGTAAGCACCCAACTCTTGATCTCAGATCAGGTCTCCATCTCAGGGTCATGAGTTCAAGCACCATGTCAGGCTCCAAGCTGGGCATGGAGCCTATGTTTAAAAAAAAAAGCCTGCTATGCAAAATTCAGTATGAATTTGGCACTTATAATACATCTCAATTCAGACAGGTGCCGAATGGTTATGTGTATCTGATGGCTACAGTATGATGAGAAAGTACAGTTATAGACTGGTTTGTTTTATTTTTTTATTAATAAAAATTTTACATATTTAAAATTTACATGATGTTTTGATGTGCATACTTGTGAAATAATTACTATAGCCAAGACACTTAAGTTGTTTCCATATTTTGGCTATTGTAAATAATGCATCAATGAACAATGAAGTGTGGATATCTCTTTGAGACACTGATTTCATTTCCTTTGGATATATACCCAGAATTAGGATTGCTGGATCATATGGTATTTTCACATTTAATTGTTTGAGGAACCACTACACTTTTTCCATAATGGCTGTGTCAATTTATATTCCCACCAAAAGTATACAAGGATTCCCGTTTCTCCACAGCTTTGCCAACACTTATCATTTTTTGTCTTTGGGATAATAACCATCCTATCAAGTGTTAAGTGATATCTTACTATGGTTTTGATTTCTATTTCCTGATGATTGTGGTTTTGAGCACCTTTTCATATTCCTGTTGGCCATTTGTATGTCTTCTTTGGAAAAATGTCTGTTCAGGTTGTCTGCCTATTTTTTAATTTTTTTTTTTTTTTGCCATTGAGCTGTGAGAGTTCCTTATGTATTTTAGATATTAATCCCTCATTAGACATACAACTTGCAAATATTTTAGCCCATTCTGTAGGTTGCTTTTTCATTTTTTTTATTGTTTTCTTTCCTGTGCAGAAGCTTTATGGTTTGATGCAGTCACATATATTTATTTTTGGTTTTGTTGACTTTGCTTTTGGTGTCATATCCAAAATATCATTGCAAGACTGATGTCAATAAGCTTTTCCACTAAGTTTTCTTCTAGGAGTTTTATGGTTGCATGTTTAAATCCTAAATCCATTTTGTGTAGATTTTTGCATATGGTATAAGGGTCCAATTTTATTCTTTTGCATGTGAACATTTTTCTAAGCACAATTTATTGAAGAGACTGTTCTTTCCTATTGTGTATTTCTGGCACTTTTCTGGAAGATCAGATGAATGTATATGTGTGGGTTGATTTCTGGGCTTTCTCTGATGTTCCTTTGGTCTAGATGTCTGTTTTTATGCCAGTACCATACAGTTTTGATTACTATAGCTATGTAATATAATTGGAAATCAAAAAGGGTGATATCTCCAATAATGTTCCTCTTTTTTTTTAAAAAAATTTATTTATTTATTTGACAGAGAGAGAGAGAGAGAGAGAGAGAGAGAGACAGCCAGTGAGAGAGGGAACACAAGCAGGGGGAGCAGGAGAGGAAGAAGCAGGCTCCCAGTGGAGAAGCCTGATGTGGGGCTCGATCCCAGAATGCCAGGATCACGCCCTGAGCTGAAGGCAGACGCTTAACGACTGAGACACCCAGGTGCCCCAATGTTCCTCTTTCTCAAGACTGCTTTGACTATTTGGACTATTCTTTGGTTCCATATGAATTTTAGGATATTTTTTCCTATTTACGTGAAAAATGCCACTGGAATTTTGATAAACATTGCATTGAATCTGTAGATCACTTTGGATAGTATGGATATATTTTTTAAACATTTTATTTATTTATTTGACAGAGAAAGAGAGAGAGAGCACAAGCAGGGGGAGCAGCAGGCAGAAGGAGAGGGAGAAGCAGGCTCCCTACCAAGCAGGGACCCCAATGCAGGGCTCCATCCCAGGACCCTGGGATCATGACCTGAGCTGAAGTCAGACGCTTAACTGACTGAGCAACCCAGGTGCCCCAACAGTATGAATATTTTAACAATATTAATTCTTCTAATTCATGAACACAGTATATCTTTGTTTACTTGTGTCTTCAATTTACTTCACCAATGTTTTATCATTTTCAGTGTACAGATCTCTCACCTCCTGTTAAATTTTTTCCTAATTTTTCTTATTTTTGGTGTTATAAATAGAATTGTTTTCTTGATTTCCTTTTCATATAGCTTGTTATTAGTGTAAAGAAACACTACTGATTTTTGTGTGTTGATTTTGTATCCTGTATCCAACTTTCCTGAATTTATTTAGTTCTTTTTTTTTAAAGATTTTATTTATTTATTCGACAGAGATAGAGATAGCCAGCGAGAGAGGGAACACAAGCAGGGGGAGTGGGAGAGGAAGAAGCAGACTCATAGCAGAGGAGCCTGATGTGGGGCTCGATCCCGTAACGCCGGTATCACGCCCTGAGCCGAAGGCAGATGCTCAACCGCTGTGCCACCCAGGCGTCCCTGAATTTCTTTAGTTCTAACAGTTTTTTTAGTGAAGCTTTAGGGTTTTCTACACATAGGATCGTGTCATCTGCCAATAGATAATTTCACTTCTTCCTTTCAGATTGGGTTGCCTCTGTTTACTTTCCTTGCCTGCCTACTCTAAGACTTCTAGTATTATACTGAACAGAAGTGGTGACAGTGGACATCCTTGCCTTTACCAGATATTAGAGGAAGAGTGTTCAGTTTTTCCCTATTGATTATGATGTTAACTATGGGGTTTTCATAAATAGCCTTTATTGTGTTGCAATAAGTTTCTTTGCACTTTGTTGAGACTTTTTATCACAAATGAATGGTGAACTTTGTCAAATACTTTTTTTGCATTTACTGAAACGATCATGTGGTTTTTATCTTTCATTCTGTTTAGGTGGAGTAACAGACTGATTTGTATGTGTATGCTGAACCATCCTTGCATCACAGGAATAAATAACAGTTGGTCATGGTGTATAATCTTTTTTGATGCACTGTTTAATTCGTTTGCTAGTATTTTATATAGGATTTTTGCATCACAAAAATTGAACAGAAATATTGACCTGTACTTTTCTTTTCTTATTCATGAAATTATTCTTATTCATTCGGTATCAGAGTGATGTTTGCTGTATCAAATGAGTTTGGAAATGTTCCTTCTTCTATTTTTTGGAAGGGTTTATGAATTGGTATTAATCCTTCTTTGAATGATTGGTGGAATTCACCTGTGTAGCCATCTGTTCCTGGGATTTTTCTTTGTTGGGATGCTTTGATTACTTCTTTAATCTCCCTATTTGTTATTAGTCTGTTCAGTCTCTATATTCCTTCTTGGTTTTTTTTGGTAGGTTTTATGTTTCTATGAATTTCTCCATTTGTAGTGAAGTGTTTAAATCCCTTTCTCATTTCCTTCTATGCATATTCTGCAGCTATTTTCTTTGTGGTTACCATTTAACATCCTAAAGTTATAACATCCTAAATTTATACCAGCTTAACTTCAGTGACATATAAAGATTTTCCCCCTTTCACAACTCCATCCACATCCCTTTCATTGTCACAGAATTACATCTTTATGTGTAATTTAGTGTGTTCAACAGCATAACTAATAATTTTTTAATGTATTAGTCTCTTAAATTAAATAGAAAACAAAATCTGGAGTTACAAACAAAAGTTATAATAATGCTACCTTTTATTTTTATTTATTTATTTATTTTAAAGATTTTATTTACTTATTCAACAGAGAGAGAGAAAGCCAGCGAGAGAGGGAACACAAGCAGGGGGAGTGGGAGAGGAAGAAGCAGGCTCCCAGCAGAGCAAGGAGCCCAATGTGGGGCTTGATCCCAGGACTCTGGGATCACGCCCTGAGCCGAAGGCAGACACTTAACTACTGAGCCACCCAGGTGCCCCAATAATACTACCTTTTAGACTAACAATTTTTAAAAACTGTATTAATCTCTTAAGCAATGTAAAAAAACAAAAAGTGGACTTACAAACCATTATAATACTACTACCTTTTACAATGAACTGTGTATTTACCTTTACTGAGACCTTTATTTGTTTATAGGGATTCAAGTTACTATCTAGCGTCCTTTCATTTCAAACTGCAGGACTTTTGGGGTGCTTGGGTGGCTCAGTCAGTTAAGTGTCTGCTTTCAGTTCAGGTCATGATCCCAGAGTCCTGGGATCAGCTCTGTGTAGAGCTCCCTGCCAGGGGGTCTGCTTTGCTGTCTCTCTCTCTGCCCCTCCCCCCACTCATACTCTCTCAAATAAATAAATAAATAAAATCTTTTAAAAAAATTTACAAACTGCAGGACTTTCTTCAGCATTTCTTGTAGGACAGGTCTAGTGGTAATAAATTCTTCAGCTTCTGTTTATTTGAGAATATCTTAATTTATCCCTCACTTTTGAAGAACAGTTTTTCCAGGTATAAGATTTTTGATTGACAGTAATTTTCTTTTAGCACTTTGAATATATTGGCCACTGCATTGTGTCTTCTGAAGTTTCTGATGACAAATCTGCTTATGATTTTACTGAGGATCCTTTGCATATGATGAGCTGCTTTTCTCTTGCTGATTTCAAGATTCTTTATTTGTCTTTGGCATTCAAGAATTTGCTTATAATGTGTCTCAGTGTGGATGTCTTTGAGTTCTTCATAAGTCAATCTTCTTGGTGTTTATCATATCTTTCATCAAATTTGGGAAGTTTTCAAGTATTATTTCTTTAAACAATCTCTCTTCCGCTTTCTCTCTCTTCTTCCAGTACTCCCATAATGTGTATATTGGTCCACATGACAGTGTTCCCTTCTTCCAAGTCCCTAGGCTCTGATCATTTTTCTTCTACCTTTCTGCTCCTTAGACTCTATAATTTCAATTTTGCTATGTTTGAGTTCATTGATTCTTCTGCCTGTTGAAGCCTGCCTTTGTTTCCTACTTTACCTTATTTCCAGAATCCTTTATCTTCTCAAACTTTTAAGGGTATAAAAGGGTTCTGAGACTCAAAAAAAAAAAAAAAGTTTGAAAATTACTGGTGTAAAGTATGTAGAAATGTAGGTATAGGAATGCTATATTTTTAAACGATCAAATCAACCAACACCATCTTTGAGGTTATCAAAGAAAATAAACATAAGAAGACTAACTGGTGGCTTAAATTTAAATTGTAGACTCTATACTAAAGAACTGATTATAGAAAGATTCACCCTGTTATGTCATTATTGAGGAGTAAAAAAGTTGAAGAGATGAAGAACACTGTGTAATACAGTGTTTGCAGGATATATCAATATTCATGATGTTTCCTTATGGGGATATGCCTAGTCACTTATGAAATTATATACGTTCCAATAGTAAGTTTGCCAGAAACACAAAGAAAGTGTTGATTCCATGCCTATAAAAATGATTATTAAATATGAAAAAATCCATTCTATAATAGAGTATTTGGGCTATATAAATGTCCCCATTTGGCCAGAAGCCCTTACTACAATTATTTCTTTAAAACTTACTACTGTAAGTACAAATCAAATGGTGGTACAGAGTTAGTGAAATTTCAGGCCCAATTATTATTATATAGGCAGTAACATCAAAAAGAGAACAGTTGATAAAAAAAACAACAATTGTTATAAGAGTGCTGGGAAATACTCCTCTGTGCATCTCTTCTGCTCCTACACATCTTTCTAGGCTCTCCAAGAGTGAGAAGTCCTGACTGCTTTTTATCAGATCATTCTTCACAGATAAGCAATCAGCCCTTAAGATTGAGGTAGTATCTCTGCCTGGGATAAAGAGCAGACTTGTTTAATGATAGCTATAAATGTAGTAGATTCCCCAAGCTCAACGTCCTTCAGATGTGATGCAACCACAGTGTGTGCAGCTTCTGTCTGACCCTTCATCTCACCATTATGGGACTTGGTGGCAAAAGGAACCAACCAAAATATGCTGATACTTTTTTTTTTTTTTAAGTAAACTCTACCCCCAACATGGGGCCTGAACACATGATCCCCAGTTCAAGAGTCACATGCTCTACCAACTGAGCCAGCCAGGTGCCTCAAAACATGCTGATACTCTTGCTGTGAGTAATAAAACCCTTTGTCTCTAACTCAGGAGTCCTGTCTTCTTCCAGCACCCATGAAACAATAAAAGGTATTTGATCACCTTGCAAGTAGGGTACAATTCCCACGCCTGATGCATTTTATTCACTCTGTCTTTTGGAAAGCTTATTTATGATAACACACATGTAAAACACATGTGTTAATCCTACCAATACAGACTGAATTTATAAAATAATTACACATTATCACAAGTCAGTTAAATAGAAGAGAAAGAATCATGAAAAACTGACTGTCTTTCACTTGTCAAAATAGTTCTTTAACAGATTTTCTTATGAAGAATTATAGGAAAGATTGTGAGCCCTAATAGTATATGATTTTACAATGACTCCTCTGTAAAATCTTTTGCATCAGTCAACTTCTAAAAGAGTTTGCAGAAATTTTTAAAATTACTACAAACAAAAAATCACAAATATTTCGAATTACTAGGTTATAATACAGAACTATGATATCTTTAAAAAGTAGATGGGCAAGTCAGGAGTGTAAGACTGTAAAGCAAAGAAAAAAGCAGAAAAAGAGACTTAAGGGAGAATAACTGCTAATGCACAATATTCTTATATTCTGAATTTGAGTTTCCAACATACACCCATTTATTTTACAAACTACTCTTTCTCATCAACATGCAATCCATTCACAGAAGATGTGAGGTAGGCCAAACTTCGCTTATTAGGAGAGTTCCCACTCATTTCTACTTTAGCCATTTTGTTCTGCTGTGCAATTTTATGAGAAAGGATATTCTTATGGCTTTTCAGTGATACCACCCCATATCTTATATAACCTAACAAGTATTGCTCCAGAGTATAGGGAACAGAAGCTGCAAGTAAATGCAGCTTTAAGGGATACTAACAAAATCATGCAAATTTTATCCATATAATTTATTTATACAAAATTTTTTTTTCTGTAAACAAATGAAAATAAGCTTAATTCTCCTGTAAATATACTATAACTAAACCATATATAGACTGTCATAAGGGATAAGTTATGTTCATAAGTATATGTAGCATAAGAAAAGGACACACCATTGTTAAGATCATATGGACTCTGGAATCAGTCAGATGTAGGATGGAGTCCTAAATTTATCACATAATGTCTTCCTTAAAGATATGTAAATAATACAGGTGCTAACTCTTTTTCTATTTCATGGACGTATATTTTCCCTATCATTTTTCTTTTCAGTGTCATTTTAATTTTAATTTTTTTATAGTACAACTTCCTTTTATGGTATCTTTTGCTTCGTTTGGTTTAGAAAGTTACTTTCTCTCCAGAGATCTGGTAAATATTAATTTTTCTTCTTTAAAAATAATTTCATGTTTTAATGCTTTCTTCCACCTAGAATACATTTTTGGTAAATGGTGTGAAGTAAGGTTCTGAATTATTATCTTAACATAATTTCCTGAATTGTACTTCATTGTTCTATAATGCTTCCTTTACAATACCTTATTATGTAGGTGTATATATGGGTCTTAATGAGATCGTGTTCATTTCTGGGCTAGAAATTCTGCTTCAGTGTCTCACCTAATGTTTTTTATCAGTATATTACTATTTTATAATATGCTTTATTTAATATCTTGTAGGGATAATCAAACCTCATTAACCATCACCTTTTTTTGAATGTTTTAAAAAAGCTATTCTTAAACATTTAATTTTTCCTAAATAAATTTTTAATCATTCTGATACCATCCTAAGAAATATCCTGTTCCAATGTTTATAGCAGCATTATCAACAATAGCCAAACTTTGGAAAGAGCCCAAATGTGCATCAACTGATGAATGGATAAAGAAGATGTGGTATACATATACAATGGAATAGTACTCGGCCATCAAAAAGAATGAAATCTTGCCATTTGCAACAACATGGATGGAGCTAGAGTATATTATGTTAAGCAAAATAAATCAGAGAAAGATAAATACCATATTATTTCACTCATATGTAGAATTTAAGAAACAAAGCAGATGAACATAGGGGAAGGGAAGAAAAAAAGAGAGGAAAGCAAACCATAAGAGACTCCTAACTACAGAGAACAAATTGAGGGTTGACGAAGATGAGGTGGGAGGGGGATAGGCTAAATGGGTGATGGGTATTAAGGAGGGTACTTGTATTGAGCACTGGATGTTATACGTAAGTGATGAATCACTAAATTTTACTCCTGAAACCAATATTATACTATATGTTAACTAACTAGAATTTAAATAAAAATTTAAAAAAGAAATATCCTGTTTACATTTTGATTATGGTTACATAAATTCTGTTAAGTATCTAGAGAAGATGGGTAGATACCTTCACAATATTTAACATTGCCATTAAAATAAAATGAAATAAGTAAAATGCCAAGAAGGGCTCAGAGAGTATTATATAATCTCATTCAGTACTTCATCTTCTGTTTTTTTTTTTTTACAACTATTAGAATAAGTTGAAAACTAAAATCCATATAAAATGGCATGCATGTTATTTAACATTCAGAACAAATTTATTGTCCTATAACTGCTAAATATCATCTTTTTTAAAGATTTATTTATCTGACAGAGAGAGAGAGAGAGAGAGAGTTGGGAGGGAGGGGCATAGGGAGAGAGAATCTGAAGCAGACTCCCTACTGAGCGCAGAGCCTGACACAGGGCTCAATCTCAGGACCCTGAGATCAGGACATGAACCGAAATCAAGAGTCAGACGCTTAACTGACTGAGCTACCCAGGCACCCCTAACTGCTAAATATTAGTGAATGTATTTTAATTTAAGTGTTAGATATGTTATCCATTTATAAATTAGTAAAATTAAATTGTAGATATTCACATTTATGAAATTAAAATTACAGATTCCTCTTCTCCTGGTGCATATTTAAAATATAACCTGAATTTCAACAATTCATTTTTAAAAGTCTCCAATAAAAATCTGCATATAAAGCAAGGCACAATCATACCAATTATAAAAATAAATTATAAAAAAGAAATACTTTTTTATAGTAATCTCAGTGTGAATTTTTAAAAATCCACTTACAGACCATATAGAACATAAATAAAAGAGAAATCCTGATCTAAGAATGTTAACCATGGGGAAAGTATATTTGTAAATATTTCTCTAAGAGATATATATTTAATTTATTAATAACTCCATAGAATATAATACAGTACATATTAATATGTACTGTATTATACATTGTACATACAATACTTACACTGTCTTATCCAGTTTTTCTGCAAGTTTTGGCTATTATTGGACAGGAGTAAATCATATTCAATTACAGATGCAATTCTTGAATAAGTTAGCAATAGAATATCGATTTTATGACATTGGGATGCTGACTTAGGCTGTCCTTCTCAACTTCAAAATTTTAAAATATTTTTAAAGGGCAGATTTATTAAGGCATAATTTACATACAAAATCCGCCCTCTGAAAATGTACAGTTTGATGAATTTTACAAATTGTACAGTCATGTACAAATACATTTCTCATTATTTTACTCAGTTCTCTAATTTGAGCCAGTATTAGCAGCTTATTCCCACCCTTTCCCTGACCCCATTTCAGCCCTTTTGCTCACTGAATATATAGGTTATAAAAGCAAATAAAAATGATTTGTTTAATACATTTCCCAACACTGACAATTTGGGGAGATTACGTATTTCAAAATAAAGCCAAAACTGATACAGTAAAGTTAGTATAACATTTGGTTTTATTTTCACAGATTGCATTAATATATTTTTGCAGGAAACATTAGAAAGATTAAAGAACTAATAGACTAGATTCATAGAATTCTATTTTTTCCCAAAAATCCTTATACATACTGCTGGCTTCAAGATCAAAATTTGTATCAACAAAATAGAAAGAATGAAATGTCTGAAGATTTCCAGAAAGACAATTATAATCTTTAGATGGTAGGCTTTTCAAATGATTTGAATATGACAGTTTTACTGTTTTACTCTTGAATACACTAAGGGCTTAATTTTTTTCATTATCATTTGGTTCTATAATTCCAGAAATAATGATTTACTTAAAAGCTGTATGTTTAACAGAGAGATTTAAAATGCTTCAGCTACTATTTTCAATCTAAACAAGAAACCTGCCTTGATTTGAAAGATTTGACGCTTTCTTTCTAGGAATTGTCATATTGCCCAAATTAGCTTATTATTAGGAGCTTTGTTGTTATAAAAAGAGAATAAAAACATGCAACAAAAATCCATCCCATCTTTCTTTTTTAGTTCTGTAATTATCAAGAGCAATTTGATTTATTTGCCATTGAATTCATTTACCTAGAAAAATCATACACAATGTTCAGGCTACAAATTAAGAACTGGGTGGTTATGCTTTCCTATATGACAAGTAAAAGCTTGTAAAGAAAAGTAGAGGCATAAAAGCACTGCAGTGTTTTTAATGAAACACATTTACCCGCCTTGGGTAAAAAGTAAAAGTAGCTCATAGCTGCAAAACTTTGTACTAACGCTTAGTGTGGCACACTACTTAATTGAAAGATTCTTAATTAAACATGCCCCACCAAAAAACCTCACCAAATTGCATTTGCCACCAAATGACTAACAAGTACACAACAGTTGGAAACTGTCAAAATATTTTACAGCTCAATTGTAATTACCAACCAAGTCTAAGCATGCCCTGAGTGGGCGTTAACTACATCTTGGGGGATGCAAAACATTAAGCAGCAGTCATTTTTTTTGTGGTTTCTAATTTAAAACTCCTAAATAATTCCAAGACTTTTGCAGCCTTTAGTGAAAAATCAGCAAAAGATCAATACAAGATGTAATAATTTATCATTTTCATAGATTGACTAGTGAGAAGGGCCTTTTATAAGGTCATCTGGCTTATCCCTTACCACTATAACTGAATATATTGATTATTTGGTTATTCGCCTTTGAAAATGTATTAAGTGATCTTAAGATGTTAAGTGTTTTCTGTCATCCTTATCACAATAGATGTAGCCAAAAATAACTGGGAAGGTGTGATTATGGAGAAATGTCAATATGGAAGTACAGCTGGTGAGTTTCCAGAGGGGAAAATGCAGACATCGTTTGCCATTTGAAGTAGGACAGCATCCAGCCACTCTTCACTCCCTCCCCAGAAAGTACACCAAGGAGTGGAATACAGCTTAAGGCTCTGTGACCACCCAAATTTGTTATCTCTTACCAATAGAAAAGAACTGGGTTAATTACTACTGACCACAAGCAGTGGTGGAATACTACCTTTTACCAGGTATCATATTCATTCACTATTCTTTTTTTTTTTTTAAGATTTTATTTATTTATTCGACAGAGATAGAGACAGCCAGCGAGAGAGGGATCACAAGCAGGGGGAGTGGGAGAGGAAGAAGCAGGCTCATAGCGGAGGAGCCTCATGTGGGGCTCGATCCCATAACGCCAGGATCACGCCCTGAGCCGAAGGCAGACGCTTAACCACTGTGCCACCCAGGCGCCCCTCATTCACTATTCTTACTATCAGATGGGGACAAAATAGAAAGCATAATTTACCATGCATTATATAAGCTTTGTTTTTCTGAGTTCCCTAACTATATTTTTGCTGAAGAGATATCAATCAGGGGAATGTTCAAAAAGCAGATGTATAATGTACTCTGAACATTCCAGTGTTTCAAATTTAAAATGGAATTATATTACATTATTTAATTTAAAATACACTTTAAAATGTATTATGGTTACACAGGAAGCCTCAATTATACCTGTTTTATCTTAAGCAGGAAGATGGGCACACAGGTGTTAATTGTAAATAATCCTTTTACCTTTTTATTTTTTTTTTATTTTTTATTTTTTTTTTTAAGATTTTATTTTTATTTATGTGACATAGAGACAGCCAGCGAGAGAGGGAACACAGCAGACGAGTGAGAGAGGAAGAAGCAGGCTCCCAGCGGAGGAGCCCGATGTGGGACTCGATCCCGGCACGCCGGGATCACGCCCTGAGCGGAAGGCAGACGCTTTAACGACTGCGCCACCCAGGCGCCCCCCTTTTACCTTTTTATATGACTGAAAAATTCCATTGAAAAATCACAAAAAAAAATCTCGTAGTAGCCACACAAACTATCAATTATTTAAGTATAGTTCTTTAATAAATGCATTCCAATTAAATCATAATGTGGGCTAATAAGAAAAAGGTTTAAAGAATTAAATAAATTTAAGGTTCTGTATGGTTCTCAGAAGAATCATAATCACTTAGCCATTAGGACTACAACTAGATGGAATGTTCAAACAGAACTGGAAATGCTGATTACTGCCATGTAGTCAGAGGAGCTGAATGGGTCACCTGCTGACAGTGAGAAAATTAAATTTTCTTAACAATTTAAAAAAATATTTTATTTATTTGAGAGAGAGAGGGAGCGCACACACAAGCACAGGGGAGGGGAGAGGGAGAGGGAGAAGCAGACTCTCTGTGCAGCAGGGAGCCCAACTCTGGGCTTGATCCCGGGACTCCAGGATCATGACCCAAGCCAAAGGCTGATGCTTAACTGACTGAGCCACCCAGGTGCCCCTTAGCAATTTTTTTCAAGATTTGTTTATTTGAGAGAGAGAGCGCATCACACAAGCAGGAGGAGGGACAGAGGGAAGGAAGACAGAATCTCAAGCTGACTCCCCACCAAGCCCAACTGGGGCACCATCCCACGACCCTGAGATCATGACCTGAGCCCAAACCAAGAGTTGGATGCCTAACCGACTAAGCCATCCAGGTGTCCCAACAATATTTTCTACATTGAATACTTGGACACAAAGTTTGTGGAAGAAATAAATGTACATTACAGTAATATTGTGTAGGCTATTGGTCTGAACTTTTAATCGCATGCCAATATCAGAAAAACAGTAGAAACATTCTCATAGGTATACATTTATTTATGTATTATATACACATACTACTGTGTATTATAAAACATATGCCACAAATGGAAATTTAAAAAGAGGAGATAAGAAATTAACAATTAAAATATTTTACTTTACTTAATAATGGTATAAAAGCAGATTTTTCTCTCATTATATAAAAGAACAATGTGATAGAAAAGGCTTAAATATTTTTTTTTTAAATCATGGTTTAACAATGTGAATGAAGGTCTAAGGCATATACATTGATACTTGGTTTGAATGGCTGTCATAGCTAAAAAAGATACATCACAAATATACATTAATCTAAATGCAAAAAGTACATCATTGGTTGTACTTAATAAATCAGGATACTCATTTTTCAATGCAATCTACCAATTTTGCAAAGGATCTTTGTTGATACTCACTTGGTTTCTATTTCCTTTTTTTTTTTTTTTTTTTAGTTCTATTTCCTGATGTCCATTAGGTACAGTTAAAACCCTAATTTTTATTTGGACCTTAAAACAGTTCAGAAATTGTTTTCAGCTTCTGAAAGTATACTGACATACAAGGTGGCATAGGTGGTGTTGTTAGCAACAAAACGAGAAAATATTTCTGTAGTCAACACTATAGGCTGGCTAACCAACATCCATCCATTCTCATGCCTGCTTCTTGTAAGGAAATCAGGACAAGTCTGGTACTCATTTTTTTCCTAACTTACCTCGTAGCAAAGGATAGCCATGTGACATAGTCTGGACAATGTAATATGAATGGAAGTTTACAGAAATATGAAAATCCAATGAATATAAGAAGTTTATGATTTCTTGACAAAAAGGATAGATGTAAAGCTTCCTCTTGTATTTGTACTCCCCTTCCCACAGGCTACCTTCTACCCTCTACCTGACACATGAGCTTCTAGTATGTAGATACATAGGCTAAGTGTAGGTACCCATGTTAAGCTGCATATTAAATATTAGTAAAGTTTAATTTCTTTCTTAATTTTAGATTAAAGCATGTAGATACAAGTTTGAATATATTCTTCCCACACCCAATTAACTGTCCTGAGCCCTCCTTCGAGGTCACACATCTCACTTTGGAAGCCACTATTTAAATAATTCAAAGGGCTAGATATGCTTAATAAAAATACTTGCAACAATCCCATGACTTATAATTATCCACATTTCAGAGACAAGCTTCAGACAGGTTAACGGACCCGCCCCAAAACAAATAATACATGAACAGAAAGACTATAAATGATTTTTTATGGAGAATATTGATTGGAGAGTATTCTTACAGAATAAAATTGTTTTTGTTCCATTTGCCAAACTGTACACACATACACTTAAACTACACAAAGAATATGCCAATTGTTAAAAGAAGAAATAATAGTTAAATAGCCACATTTTATATGAACTTTCCATGAGTTAACAATGCTGCATGTTTATATGCTGTGCTTCCTTATATTGAATTTGATATGCAGCAACTTCAGAAAGACCTATTTTAGTTCCTATCATAATACCTGTTTATTAAAAAATTAACAAAACTGTGGCCCTTGACACTGATCCTAAGTCAGTAAGTCATCAACAAATGTTTACAATACTCGTTCCCTTCCTCTTATGAAAGGTACCAAGGATACAAAGGTAAGACATGGTCCTTGGCACTGAAGAATTCATAACTGAGTAGGGAGGCATAAATAACAATCATAACATAATATGATGAGGGTGATAAAATACATTTTCACACAGTGCCATGGGTTCACATAGTAGAAAGCGTCATTTGAGCTAGACCTCTAAGGGACAAGCTGCTTTTCCCCCAAAGCTTTGCAAAAATACAGAAAATCTGAAACTTCTTAATGCCTACCCAAATGGAAGTCTGATTTAATGTGGATCATTTCCAAGGCAAAACCAGGAACAAAGACAGGTATGAAGCTCCTAAAAGTCTCAGGCTTGCGACTAAAGTCAGAGGCCAAAGATAGATACAGAGATGGCAGAGAACAGCAGTTCTTAAAATTTTTGGTTTCAGGACTTCTTTATACTTTTAGAAATTACTGAGAACTCCCAAAGAGCTCTTGTTTATGTGGATATACCTACTGATATTTACTATATTAGAAATTAAAACAGAAAATTAAAAATACTTAGTTTTTAAAACCTTATGTTAACATATCTCTATTGAACCAGTTATATTTTCCAAAGAAAAATAGCAAGAAGAGTGACATTGTTTCACATTTTTGCAAATCTCTTTAATGTCTAGCTTAATAGAAGAAAGCTCGGGGACGCCTGGGGGGGGGTGCAGTCAGTTCATTGTCTGACTCTTGATTTCGGCTCAGGTCATGATCTCAGGGTTGTGAGACTGAGCCCCGAGTCAGGCTCTGCGCTGGGGGTGGAGCCTGCTTAAGATCTCTCTCTCCCTCTCCTTCTGCCCTTCCTCCCACCCCCCCCCACCCATGCTCACACACTCCCTAATAAAAAAATAAATCTTAAGGAAAAAAAAAGGAAGATTGCCGGATTCTCATATTTGCTACTGTTTTCAATCTGTTGTAACATGTTGTTTTGGTTGAAGTAATAAAGATCTAGCACACAGATACACAGCTGACAGGGGACATTTTAAAGCCTTTTCAGACAACAGTGACTATTCTTTGATACTATACCAAAATTCACAAGTGGTGGTTTCTTAAAGATTAGTTGCTATGTAGACTCTGAAAACACACTGATGAACTTTGCAAACTCTGTTAATGTTAAAATCCATCGATCATTTTGCACTTTGAAAAGAATTTTTATATATACATAATTTTAAAACATTATCCACTGGTCATTTGGAAAACAGATTCCCTGACAATGTTGCCATGTTTCATTATATAATATTGCAAATAACATTTCTTAATATTATCACCTATCTTTTCAGAAAAGTTTTTTAAGTACTGGGAAGATCTCAAGTTCAAAGTGGCAGAAATGAGTCTTTGAAAATTCTGATTTTTGCTTGAAAGCTCTAATTTTATCACTGGCAACAAATACTGTCAGTTGTTTCCCTTGAAGTGACAGGATCATTTTGTTCCTGTTCTGAGAAAATATGTACCAAATAACCAAGTCTAAATAACCAGTCTGTCAGTCATTCTTTCCAGTAAAAATGGTGTTCCCCGACACAAACACCTAACCAAGCTTACAACCCAAACAATAGAGCAAGTCCTTCCTTTTGAGATAATGGTAGTACTTTGATGTGCAGGAGCAGTGTTTTATGCATACTTTCTAACACAGAATATTAGAAGACTGTGTACTCTGAGATCAAGATTTAATAAAATGAATAATTTTTACTGCTTCATAAAGACATTCTTAAGCGAAACTGGTTTGTTTGTTTTTTAACAAAAGTCTGCTTGGCCATGAAGAATACAATGACTTCTTTTTTTTTTTTTTTTTTTAAGATTTTATTTATTTACTTAACACAGATAGAGACAGCCAGCGAGAGAGGGAACACAAGCAGGAGGAGTGGGAGAGGAAAAAGCAGGCTCATAGCGGAGGAGCCTGATGTGGGGCTCGATCCCACAACGCCGGGACCATGCCCTGAGCCGAAGGCAGACGCCCAACCGCTGTGCCACCCAGGCGCCCCGAATACAATGACTTCTACTAACAATTTGGTGCCACTGCTCTTGATTCATTTGTAGGTGCGAGTGGGTTTTACCCACGATTTCTTTTGCCCCATCTGTGCAAATGGCAACATGGTGAAAAAAGCAAATAATGTCTTAGTATTATTATGAAAATGTCCTTTAATTCACAAACCCAGTGAACTATCTCATGGACCTCCAGAGACCACACTTTGAGAAGAGACAGCAAGAGAATTAGCATCAAGGCAGAGGTTTATTCATTTATTCCACTACAGTATTTATTTTGCTAAGGGTGCTAACCCTGGGCCTAGGAACTAGGATCATCTTGGTGATGAAACAGTCCCTGCCCTCTAACAGAGGCCAACCCAGGGACTGAAGCTAATCGAAATTAAGCGTGGGAATTCCTTACAATATATATATATTTTACATATTCAAATTAGAAGTTTGGAGAGTTGTGGTTATTACATAATAAATACTACAAGAAATCAATGGCAGTTTAATATCTACTGATTACTTTTAACAGTTTTACTGTAAATCTTCAAAGACCTTAATTTTAGTATTGAAGTCAAAACTTAAAAGGTTCCAAGGAATTAGATGGTGGTACAGTATAGCAAACAGATAATGCATACCCAATTAATAGATGCTGAATAGTACTGAAAAATGATTTGCATTGCTGGCTTCTTTTCTACTTTATTGTTTACAAATCAGCAAACAAGCAGGCTCAGGAGTACTATGGAAGCTGTGTGCTTGGCCTTTAGTGGGGAAGAGGCTCCCACTGCTACTTGGCAATCTCTTTTCCTTCAGAAACACTATGGGTAGGTACTGGAGAGAATGAACACTCCCTTTAATTGTTAATTATTCCATTCCTGTATGATTTGTGGCCAGCTCCTCAGCAACAAATAAAATAAGTGCTCTGCCCAGACAAGAAGGAAAACAAAATAAAACAATACACTGGCTTTAATGGGTCCCTTGAGAACTATCTCTAAAAGTTAATGTAACATTATGTAACTCATGAAGTAGAGATTATTCTGTCCCCAACTCCTTTAACATATACATCCTATACCAGTGGTTTTCAACCATTTACAGCTGCAATCTCACCAAGTACATTATTAAAGAATCTAGGTGTCAGGTAGAATAAAACAATTTTAAAATCCTCATACCTTCTTCCAGAAAATACATTTATATATGTTTCATCTATGATACAATTTTAAGAAAGTTAAAAAAAGTGCTTTCATTGAAAAATCTTTATAAATTTTAGGCGACTGTCCCCTCTCTTCCACAATACATATACATGTTAGATACCTCAGTTCAAGAGCACTTTGGAAACAAAAACAAACCAATGACAAGAATCATGAACTTTTTTTCTTTTTCAGCCTCACTAATGCTCCACACCTCTACCCTGAGGATTTGAAAGTTGCTAAGGAAGGGAGGAAAGATTAAAAAAGAACTCCAAGAAAATGACCTAATGTCTTTTTGCGGGGTGTCAGATTCTAAGACAAATGCATTACGAACAACAACAGTAGCAGCAACTAATACAGAATTTACTGTGTTCAAGGCACTATTCTGAGTACTTTACATATATTACCATATTTAATCCTCACAATAGCTCTATGAGATAAGCATTATTATCCCTATTTTATAGATGAGTACACTAAGAGTGAGCTTAAATAACTTGTTCTGCTTCTTAAGAAGCATAGTCTATGGACTTGGCAGTTTGATTCCAGGCCAAATAAACGACTCGCGGGGCACCTGGAGCACCTGGGTGGCACAACTGGTTAAGCATCTGACTTTGGCCAGGTCAAGATCTCAGGGTCGTGGGGCTTTTTGTCCCTCTGCCCCTCCCCCTGCCCATGCGTTTGCTCTCTCTTAAATAAATAAATAAAACCTAAAAAAAAAAAAAAAAAAGAATATACGACTCATTTCGTGCTATGATCTCAGGGTACCAAGGATCTTAGGGAAGATTCAGTACCCTGAAAAATCATTCTTTCTGTAACTGACTCAGAAATGAAATATTATCTTGAAAGAATACTGTGTTGGATCCAGGGACCTGAATTCTACTTCTGATCCTGAATTTGAAAGAGCTATATGGTATTAGTCTTAATAACATCCAATCTAGTTTTTGGTTTTATCATTTGTAAAACAAAAAAAACAAAAGAGGAGTGAATTAAGATTCATTTATTCAACTAAAAAGCACTAAGTACTTATTAAGTGCAAGGCAATATGCATTACTGAGAACGTGTTTAACCCATGTAAAGTCTATTTTCCCTAATATCTCACAAGAGGACCCTGCAGCTATTTTAGCTTGCACCTTAAAACTTGGCATGCCTTTTAAAGATGAAAGAGATGAAACCAAGCCAAAGAAGTTTAATTATTTGTCACACAAGGAAATCTAAGGTAAAATTGGTCAAAACTCCTCAGTTATTCTAATTTAATCAAAGCTGCCACAAGGAACTATGTAGTGAATTTTTCATTCAAGAAAAATTTACTGAACATCCATTACCTGTTAGGAATGGCAATATAATAGCAGACAAAATAAGTCCCATTTTTATGACATTTACACTTGCAACAAAGGAAGAACTTAATAAGCGGTTAAAATTTTTATTTAAAAATATGACCTTAATGGTTTAAGTCACAAAAACATTGTTAAAAACACTTTTTTTCCTAGCTAGATTTCCACAGAAGCTTTATCCAACTTTCAAAAGGTATCTTTAAGAAATGTTTAAAATCAAACACAATGGTATTAAAATTTAAGTACATTAATTAGTTTTATTACAGTACAGTACAAACTTTGTAATCTGAGTTATAGGTACAAAGTAATTATTCACTAACTTGGCACAGGTTTAGCGTATTAAATCAGTTTTTTCAAGCACCTATAGTTTCATTCCACTTCCAATCTACAAGTAATTCTCTTCTAAATTAGCACTTTTCAAATATGTCAGCCATCAGAATCACTTGGAATAATGGGAGAGTCAGGTGACATATAGTTAAAATGGATTTTCTGTGGCTCCACCCTTGAAAATTCTGATTCAGTAGGTAAGAGGTGGGTCCCAGGTGATTCTGATCCAGCTAGGCAACTATGGATTCTCATCCACAGTTATTCTTACCAGTTTGCATTTCCATCTTCTGGTCTCAAACATATTTTCCTTTTAGTATTCAGAGAAGCAATTTTGCTATGGTATAAAACCTTAGAATTTCTCTTCAGTTTCTAGAATTAATTAAGTCTTCCAGTAAACTCTGACCTGGCTTGGGTCCCCTAAAGATTCTGCTCACAAGAATTTACTGGGTATTTCCTCTGATCTGGGCCAATAGCACCAGGTTCAATTCTTTTGCGTTAAATATTTAATTTAAAATATATGTGTATGCATTTACAAAAATTTGTTAAGATACTACTATGTGCCACACTGTTCTAAGCACTTGAGACATCAGTGAAATATTAGGTGAATAAAATGAATGAATTCCTGCCAAGGCAGAACACACATTTTTTTTTTCAATTACATACGGAATACTTACCAAGACAGTTACATTCTGGGCCATAAAAAAAGTTTCAATAAATTTAAAAACATTGAATCGCATGAGGTGTGCTCTCTAACCACAACAGAAGTCAGACATCAAAAAAAGAAAGATATTTAGAAAAATCTCAAGTATTTGGAACTAAATAACAATTTCTAAATAGTCCATGGTTCAAAAGGGGGGAAAAAAAAGAAAAGAAAAAAATCAAAAGAAATTAGAGAGTATGTTGAACTGAATGAAAATAAAAACACAACATGTCAAAATTTGTGGGATGCAGCTAAAAAAGTAATGCTTACAGGTAAATATATAGCATTTATGACCTACATTAGAAAAGAATGAAAGTTTCAAATCAATTGCTTAGGGTTTCACCTTAAGAAACTAAGAAAAAAGGGAATAATAAAGATCAGAGTGGAACTCAGTTTAATTTTGAAAACAAAAACAAAAAACAACAGGGAAAATCAATGAAATGAACACCTGGGTCTTTGAAAACATCAATAAAATCGGTAAAACTTTAGCCAGATTCATCAGACGGGGAAAAAAAAGAGAAGACAAAAGTTACCAATATCAGAAATTAGAGAAGTAATATAGCTACAGATTCTATAGATATTAACAAAATAGTAAAATTATGAACAACTTTATGCTAATAAAAACTTGACAACCAGGATGAAATGGACAAATTCCTTGAAAGATGCAAGCAACCACAGCTCTCTCAAGAAGAAATAGATTATCTGAATAGCTCTGTATAAAAGAAATTTAACTTGTACCTAAAAAATTTACCAATAGCATTTCCAATAGCATCTGCTTATTTTGTGTCCCTGTGTCACACTTTGGTAATTCCTGCAATATTTCAAACTTTTTCATTATTATATTTGTTATGGTGATCTGTGCTTTTTGATTTTGCTACTGTAATTGTTTTGGGGTGCCCAAAACACACGCACAGAAGATGACAAACCTAATCGACAGATATGTGTGTGTTCTGACTGCTCCATTGACTAGCTGTTCCTTCATATCTCTCTCCCTCTTCCCTAAGTAACAACACTATTGAAATTAGGCCAATTAATAACCCTATAATGACCTTTAAGTGTTCAAATAAAAGGAAGAGTTGCATGTCTCTCACTTTAAACCCAAAGCTAGAAATGATTAAGCTTAGCAAGGAAGGCATGTCAAAAGCCAAGATAGGTAGAAAGCTAGGCCTCTTGCCAAACAGCCAAGTTGAAGGACATGAAAAGTGCTATTCCAGCAAAACACATGGATGATAGTACAGCAAAACCACCTTATTGTTGATATGGAGAAAGTCTTGGTCTGGAAAATAGATCAAACCAGCCACAACATTCTCTAAGCCAAAGCCTAATCCAGAGTAAGGCCCTAACTTTCTTCAATTCTGTGAAGTCTCCAAGAGGTGAGGAAGCTGCAGAAGAAAAGTTTGAAGCTAGCAGAGGGTGGCTCATGAGGTTTAAGAAGCCAGCTCCATAACATAAAAGTGCAAGGTGAAGCAGCAAGTGCTGATGCAGAAGCTGCAGCAAGTTCTCCAGAAGATCTAGCTAAGATCATTAATGCAGGTGGCTACACTAAACAAATTTTCTATGTAGATGAAACAGCCTTCTATTGGAAGAAGGTGCCATCTAGGACCTTCATAACAAGAGAAGGGAAGAGAATGCCTGGCTTCAAAGCTTCAAGACTCTCTTGTTAGGGTTTAAAGCAGCTGGTGACTTTAAGCTGAAGTAATGCTTGTTTGCTATCCTGAAAATCCTAGGGCCCTTAAGAATTATGCTAAATCTATTCTGCCTGTGCTCTATAAATGGAAGCCTAGTTGACAGCATATCCATTTACAACATGTTTTACTGAATATTTTAAGCCCACTGTTGAGACTTACTGCTCAGAAAATAAGATTCCTTTCTAAATATTACTGCTCACCGACAATGTACCTAATCACCCACGAGCTCTGATGGAGATGCAAAATGAGACTCATGCTGATTTCATGCCTGCTAACACAACATCCACTCTGCAGCCCATGGATTGAGTCATTTCGGCTTTAATTCTTATCATTTAAGACATACATTTTGTAAGGCTGTAATTGCCACAGACAGTGATTCCTCTGATGAATTTGGGCAAAGTAAGCTGCAAACCTTCTGGAAAGCATTCATCATTCTTTTTTTTTTTTTAAGATTTTATTTATTTATTCGACAGAAGACAGTCAGCGATGGAGGGAACACAAGCAGGGGGAGTGGGAGAGGAAGAAGCAGGCTCCCAGCGGAGGAGCCCGATATGGGGCTCGATCCCAAGACTCTGGGATCACGCCCTGAGCTGAAGGCAAACGCTTAACGACTGAGCCACCCAGGAACCCCAGCATTCATCATTCTAGATGCCATTAACATTCCTGACTCATGGAAAGAGGTCAAAGTATCAACATAAACAGAAGTTTAGAAGAAGTTAATTCCAATCCTCATGGATGACTTTGAGGAGTTCAAGATTTCAGTGGAGGAAATAACAGCAGATGTGGTGGAAACATCAACAGAACTAGAAGTGGAGCCTAAAGATGTGACTGAATTGCTGCAATCTCATAATAAAACTTGAATGGAAGAGGTATGGCTTCTTGTGGATGAGCAAAAGAAGTGGTTTCTTGAGATGGAATCTATTCCAGGTGAAGATGCTGTGAAGGATTGTTGAAATGACAATGAAAGATTTAGAACATTACAAAATTTAAGTCAATAAAGCAGCAGCAGGGTTTGAGAAGAGAGATTTCCAATTTTGAAAGAAGTTCTATTGTGGATAAAATGCTTGATATCAAATGGCATCACGTGCACTTGAGAAATCGTTTGTGAAAGAAGAGTCCATGGATGTAGCAAACTTCATTGCCGTCTTATTTTAAGAAACTGCCAAAAGCACACCAACCTTCAGCAACCACCACCCTGATCAGTCAGCAGCCATCAACACTGATGCAAGACCCTCCACCAGCAAAAAGACCAGCTTGCTGAAAGCTCAGGTATTTAACATTTTTTGCAATAAAGTATTTTTTAATTAAGGTTTGTACATGTTTTTATACACAGTGTTACTGCACACTTAATAGACTACAGTATAGTGGAAACATAACTTTTATATGTTCTGGGAAACCAAAAAATTCATTTGACATGCTTTATTGTGATTTTCACTTTACTGTGGTGACCTGGAACCAAACCCACAATATATCTGAGGTAGGCCTATACATGCAAATAAATTCAACCTGGTGAACTCCTCCAAACAAAAAGTCAGTTTTACATCCATCTTTATGTAAATCCATTTCAGGATTTCTGATCTGTAAGTGCATTAGTTCTTAGGACTCTCATTTGACCAGATTGTAACATCTTTTTGATGCCTCATTTAAAAATTGGTCTAAAAATTCTTTGACACATATTATATTTGTATGAGTCATGATTTTACCTTTTATGAAAATTATCGTTTTAAAACCACTTTATGGAGGCATGACTGACATATAAAAGCCATACATTTTTAATATATACAACTTGATGAATTGAAATGATCTTTTAACTCATCTGAAAAGCCATCAGTGTATATCATGGTATTAAAGATTAAAAAAGAAAAATAGCAAATGATCATGTCTATAGATACAGAGAAAGCATTTGACAAAATCCAAAATCTATTCTTCATAAAAATTCTTACATATTTGGAATAGATGAAAGGTCCCCAAACTGATAAAGAACATCACAGAAAACCTAATATTATATTTAATGGTGAAAGACTAATTCTTTCCCACTAAAACAGGAACAAGACAAGGAATTCCATTCTTACCCCATCTATCAAACTTTGAAATGGTGGTTCAAGCCAGTGCAATAAGGCAAGAAAATAAAAGTCACCCGTACAGGAAAGGAAGAAAAATGATTTTTATTTGTAGATCATTTATATATAAAATACTATGTAAATTATGAAAATGACACTAGAACTAGTAAGTTTAACAAGTGTGCAGAATAAAATATCAATATAAAAAATCAACTGTATATCTATATACTACCAACAAATAATTGGAAATTTAAAAAATTACTGACTTCTTCTTCCAGGAAGTAGATGAACTTCCCCTATTCCTCCCTCTAAGTACAAACTAAAAACTCTGGACATTATATCAAACATAAAGAGACTCCAAAAAGTGGGGAGAAGGGAGACTATCTAGGGACTTCAGGACCCAAGAAACAATACAATGAGTTCTCTGTGCTTCTTTTTGTTTTATGTATCCCAGATTGAAGCTAAAGAAGTTCGCAAATCTGAAAAGCCAATGCGCAAAGATAAAAGCCCCAAAGCCTGCCCTCTCTCGCCACAGAACAGAAAAAGGGCAGCCTAGCAAGACGGAAAACATTCAGACAATAACCATGAACTCCAACCAAACACCATAGAAAAAACTGTGGCCCTACTCCCACCCACACAAGCAGAGGCAGAGTAGGAAGCCTAGACTTCCACCATTGCCAGGTGTTAATATGAACTCACCACAGTGTCTACATAGAGAGCCTGGACTTCCACCTTCATCTGGCAATACTGAGGTACCCCTTCCCTTCCCTGCTGGGGTTGCTGTCATTTTTTATTTTAGCCATTCTCATAGGTCTGTGATGATACGTCATCATGGCTTTAGTTTGTATTCTCTAAAGGCTACTGATGTTGAGAATCTTTTCATGATGTCGACATTTGTGTATTCTTTTCAACAGGATGTCTAGTAATGTATTTGCGCATTTGCTGATTGGAGTGTTCAATTTTTTAATGTTGAGCTTTGAAAGTTAGATATTAGTTTGTTATGGGCCCAACTGTGTTCCCCTAAAATTCATATTATTGGAGCCCTAACACCCAGTACCTCAGAATGTGATTGTATAGTACCTTTAAAGAGGTTTTTGAGGTTAAATGAGGTCATATGGGTAAGCCCTAATCTAATATGACTGGTGTCCTTACAAGAAGAAATTTAGATACACAAAGAGATACCATACATATACAAACACAGAAGAAAGATTATGAGGACACAGCAAGAAGGCAGCCATCTCTGCAAACCCAGGAGAGAAGCCTCAGAAGAAACCAAACCTGTAAATACCTTGCTGTTTGCCTTCCAGGCTTCAAAACTGTGAGAAAACAAATTTCTGTTGTTTAGCCACCCAGTCTGTGGTATTTTGTTATGGCAGCCATAGCAGGCTAATATACTAGTTGTCTTACTCTGTTCAAAACGGTTATAACAAAGTACCATAGACTGTAAGGCTTATGGACAACAGAAATTTATTTCTCACAGTTTTAAAGGCCAAAAGTTCAAGATCAGGTTAATTCTTCTTTTTTGATTAGGATGTCTTTTATTTCTCTTTCTTGCCTACTGCTCTGGTTAGGACTTCTAGGACTGAACAGACTGAATAGACATGGTAAGAGTGGCTATCTTTGTCTTGTTCCTTATCTTAGAGAAAAAGCTTTCAGTTTTTCACCACTGAGTATGTTAGCTGAGGGCTTTTCATATTTGTATAGGCTTAACTTATCACACTCTACTGGTGGTTGTGGCTATAAAAAGGAAACTCTAGTTATCCTTGTGGTGGTGGAAATGTTTTGTATTTTGACTGTATCAATGTCAATATCTTGGTTGTGATACTGTACTACAGTTTTATAAGATGTTACTATTGGGGGAAACTGGATAAAATGTGTTAGAGATTCTCTGCACTATTTCTTGAAACTGCATGTGAATCTATAATTAACTCAAAGTAAAAAGTTTAACTTAAAAATTACCATTTGCAACAGCTTTAAAAATATGAAACACTTGGGCATAAACTGGACTAAAAATATGGAACACTTGCACATTGAAAACTATAAAACATTGCTAGGAGAAATTAAAGTAGACCCAAATAAATGGAGAGATACGCTATGTTCATGAATTTAAGGACTCAGTATTGATAAGTTGTTAATTCTCCCCAAACTGAATTACAAATTCAGTGTAATCCCAATCAGAAATTGACAAGCTGATTCTAAAATGTGCATATATGAAAATGCAAAGGGCAGAAACACAATTTTGAAACAGAACGAAGTTGGAAGACTTTGTGACTTAGGATAAAGCAACACTAATCAAGACAGGATAGTATCGTATAAAGACAGACAGACCATTGGAACCCAACAGTCTGGAAACTGACCTACGTATATACAGTTAGTCAATTTTCAACAAAAGTGTAAAGGCAATTTGGAAGAGAAAGGATAGTCTTTGCAACAAGTGGTGCTGGGATGACTGGATATCCATATTCTAAAAAAGAAAAAGCAACAACCAAAAAAATAAAGACACAAAAAAATCTCTGATTTATACCTTGCATCATATAAACTATAAAACCTCTAATGAAAATATAGGAGGAACCTTTTGAAATCTTGGTTTAGACAAAGATTTCTTATATATAACACCAAAAGCAAGATCTTGTGAATTTAAAATATCTTGCACTTATTTACTTCTCTGTATCTATATGTCAACACTCTGGTCTCAACCAATCATGTTTTGTACAGACTACTTTTTCTATTTCCATTCCCTCATACTTCTACCCCTGCCCTGTCTAATCGCCTTCACAAAAATGAGAGTGATCTTTTCAAAGATATTTCTGATCATATCATTTCCCTGCTTAAAATTCTTTAATAGACTCCCATGTTCCTTGGAAGAACACGGTCTTTGAAGGCCTGGCCCTCTCCAGATCTCAGCTTCGTGTTGTGCTATTCATTCCCCTTAATCATTCTGCTCTAGCCACCCTTGCCTCTCAGTTCCTTTAATATGTCTAACTCCTCTAGCATGGCAACCATTTTGTTCTTTCAGCATAAACTGCCCCCTCTTCCCTCCTTCAATCTTCCACTTCCCTCCTTCAATTTTAACCCATACTCACCTTTCAGATCTCAGCATAAATGTCACTTCTAAAGAGAGGTCTCATATGACCCCCAATCCTAAATTTACACCCCAAGGCCTTTACACTTGCTGTGTCCTCTGCCAAGGGAAGCTCTTTCCCCAAATCTTTATATGGCTTACTCCTTGACACTTAAACCTTCTGAAAAACAACTTCCATGACCACTTGATTAAAATACCAATCCTCCTATCACTTTTTTAAAAAAATATTTTATTTATTTGAGAGAGAGAGAGAAAAGGCAGGGGGAGGAGCAGGGGGAGAGGGAGAAGCAGACTCCCCACTGAGCAGGGAGCCTGATGCGGGGCTCAAACCCAGGACTCCAGGATCATGACCTGAGCCGAAGGCAGATGCTTAACAACAGAGCCACCTGGGTGCCCCGTCTCCTATCAATATTTTACCTCTTATCTTGCTTTATTTTCTTATCAAATATGAAATTCTATTCTTTAATTACTTAATTATTTGTAATCATTCTACCTTTCTATAATGTGAGCTCCCCAAGGACAGAGCTTTGTCTTGTTCACTACTCTATCTACATTGCCTGGAATACAGTAGGAGTCCAGGAATCTGGACTTACATGACATGTATGAATTCAGGAGCTCAGTCTTATAGGGAAGAGAAATACACAAATGAACAGCTATAATACAAAATACAGTTATGGGAAATGAATGAGAAGCACAAAGAATGGAGTCATGGTCTCTACTCTGGTGGTCCAGGAGAGATCATTACACAGAAGGAGGCACCTGAGTTAGCTATTAAAGAGATGTATCTACTGGAAGCTCTAGGTAGAGGGCCTACATGCGCAGTCATAAAGGAACAGAAGAGAAGGCATGTGAAAGGAACTGCAAATATCTGAGAAAGAAAGACCTTTGAAAGGGTTCATGTAAGGCACTGCTCATAATATTTCACTTGTTTGAAATATTCTTCTGCTATTTCTAAGTCTCAGTTCTACCAAACCAGTAAGATATAAATTCAAATGCCATTTCCTCCACAAAACCTTTCCTTGTCTTTCCTTTCTCCCAAATTACATACCACATTCCGTATATCACAGGTCCTTATGGCAATTTACCTTCTCTATTCTATTTTATAGCTACTTGATTACTATACATGTATTATTTCCCCTTACACTGTCTTACGTCAAAATAAGAAAAAGAAACCAAAAAAAAAGAAATCAGAAAATTAAATGATTACTTTTTAGATTTGGTGGTGGTGGTATGGAAGGAAGATATATTTAATCAAGTTTTAAATGATCACTGCTTGGGAATGGGAACCTATTTGAAAACTCTGTATTAGATGAAGAAACTACGGATAAATTTTTCTCCTTTGAGGGAGTGCACCTATTGACTCAAGTTTAGATTTTTCTTCCTTATCCCAAATTTTTAATCACTTATTTAAATCACTTATTCATATTTCTATTACTATCCTCTTACATTCATTCCTTCACATATTTCAAAACTAGAACTATAGGCATTATGAAAGTTAACTACTACACAGATTCATACTGATAGAAATTTATTCTAAGAATGCTACATTAAGTTTTAGCGGTTTAAGTATTTTATATACAATGTTCCTTTAAGACTTAGCATGTAAGTTTAATAAACCAAACAGATAAAACATTTCATTGTTTATTTTTCCTCATAAACTTTCCCACTAAGCTTTCTAAAGAACTTTTAGTTATTAATAGTTGAAGCATAAAATTATCTCTGTTTTAAATGCTTCTTTATTCATTGTGTTTCTTTTTTTTTACAGCTTAAAGATTATTCATTATCATAAACTACAATAGCTCACTTAGGGACTTACATTATCAGGAACCAGAAAACACTGTTGCCAAAACAGTTCTTGCAGGATGTACATTTAGTATATAATAGATACCAAGGATTAGATTTTGTTTAAAATTAAATAATCTGAAAAGAGAATCTACATGACAAATTAATATTCTTTTAAAAATAAACCAACTTCATTATTATAAGAAACAAAGCAAACTAAGAAGAAATAAAGTGATTTATATGCAATGACTGTTTTAAAATGTTCCACACATACCAGTCAGAAAGTAAGTATGGTCTCACTATAGATACAATTATTTTAGAATCTTATCTTTTGTTACTTTATGTTTAAAACTAACAGAACGATTTGTGTGCAACATTCATAGTTTTATATTGTTACAGCCCAAAATGGAACAAATAAGACCATACAAAGTATAGCCTTCACAAATAGCGCATAGTATCACCTGCGGTTTTCCTAACCACATATATTTTCCATCCATATTTTTGAAAGTGTATGTATATATATATATATTTTTTCAAACTATATCTTTGTAATACAATAGGAAAAAAGTTATACAAGTTTAAAGGATCTTTAAATTACAAGATAATTTCTTCCCAATTACAAAAGACCTCGGAGAGGTATTATTGGACTATTTTTACTCCTCTTCTACGTTGTTAATATTTTATAAACTTATTTTTTACTTTCCCTTTCCTTTTCCTTTCCCCCCACTATAGACACTCCCTTTAAGCAACAGTGCATCAACAATCTTCCCACGTTCAAAGTCGGCTACATCTGTTGCTCTTTTCTATTGTTGAAAATTCCTGCCTTAATCCTATCTGACTTTATTCATGCAAAGGTCATCCTGAATTCAACAAATGGAGAAGCAATGGCAAAGCACACTGTTGAACATGGCAGAGAAAATGCCTTGTGGAACATGTAACTAATGTGCTCACACTGTCTCGTAAGTACTTGATATATACCATGTAGGCCTCCAATCTTGAAGCCTACGACCCCAAAATGTGTTATATTCATTATTACCGTATTTGCTAAACATTATAACAATTATAATAATGATCCTAATTTTTGGTAGTATGCTGTTTCTATTTTCCTAAACCAAATGAATGTTCATATTACTAATTGTGCCTACCTTCATCAGCATGAATTAACTCAGAGGATCTACTCTAACTCTATTATCACCATTAGTATTTGGCAAATGTCACTTCTTTTTCCTCCACAGAATGGCATCTCTAATTCTTTAATTTTCAAAATCTGCCAATGAAACTAAATTATTGTATTCAGCTTAAAAAATAAGTTCCTAATTCCAATAAGCAGCAAAATAGATGGATTTCATTAATGCCTCAAAACTCTCAACAGACACTGGTTATGAACTACAGCTGTAATACATTATGCCACTGGTCTTTTTCTCTATGGTAAAAACAGCTCAAATCTATAATTTACTGCCACCCTTATATATCTGACCAAAACTAGGAGACATTAACAGGAAGATTAAAGTAAGCACTAAAATAAACTTTAAAAGATTTATGAGGTGAAGATAATTATTTTTAATATGCTCATAATTCACCATGACTAAAATATGGGAACACTTACGCACACATGCTTATGTCCAAGTTAAAAAAGATGACTGCCAAGTTAAGAAAAATCAAGCTCAATTAGTTTCAAGCAATCAAGGGAAAGGCTACTGTTAATCTTATGGCTTAATAAGGAAAAGAAATCTTGTCTATAATATCCTATGCTGTTGGCCTTAAATGAGATTTTTAGTATAAGATAAAACTGAATATAAGATTTAAAAAAATTACTTAGCTACTTACATATAAATTTAAACAGCTGTTAATGATACCTTGCCACTGTTTTATAATACAACATACTTTAATACCAAAGATAATTTTTTCAAGAAGAGATTTTAATGCAGTTTCACACTGACAACAAAATGTATGAGTACAAATATAAACAAACTTAAGATTATTTGTCATCAAGCTCATAAATACACTATAGTTTCTCAAATTCTGATAGACAAAACTCTAAATAAAATTCAAAGGATGTAAAAATAAAATACAAAAACGTCACCATTTTTAAGATAGCACCATTTAAAAAAAAACAAACACCTGTAGTGTAACTTAGTTTTGTTCACTGAATTATATTTTCTCAACAATGCAATTTTAAGCTAAATACTTAGCTTTCATTTTCTATTTGTCTGATATAGGTAGTGACGTTTTTTTCTTTTCCTTTAAAGATTTATTTATTCATCTTATGGAGAGAGAGCACATGGCAGGGAGGGGTAGAGGGAGAGAGAAACTCAAGCAGACCCTACACTAAGTGCAGATCCCAGTGCGGGGCTCAATATCAGGACCCTAAGATCATGACCTGAGCTGAAATCAAGAGTCGGACACTTAACTGACTGAGCCACCCAGGAGCCCGAGTAGTAACTTACCAGACTACGAATTCTCTGTTCTCCAAGGTTTTAGGTCCAGTAGTTAATGCACTTAAATGTACTAGCAAAGTTCAGTATTTAAAGGAGGCTTTCCAAATTCTATTTTTATAAATAAAAGACTCCTTTTAGTAAGTACTCCATAAATTTGTTTACAAATGTGTATTTGCCTGAGATGTGGCACACTTATACTAGATAGTATGTGATATAATGAGTGGCCTGAGCTTTGCCCTAGTTTCCTTATTTTTAAAATGGGAGAAACAGCACCCACCCTACCTACTTTATGATTTTGTAGAAAGAATAAAATAAATTATGTATATTTAAATGTTCTGGAGACTATAAAGCACTTTATGAATGTAAGGAATTGTAATCATGCAAAGCGAACTTCTGTCAACTGACCAATAGGTGTATTTCTTTGATGTAAGTCTAGCTCATATGGAAACAGACTAAAACAAAACAAAGTAAAATGTTGTATGTCAGAGTCTTAAACTTCTTCATTCCACAACTTTATTAAGAACTTTTATGATCCTAGCAGGTGGGGACCACCATCTTCTTCAAGATTCTTCCAGATGGCTTCAGCATGGAACTCCAGTATGGATAAATGTAAAATATTTATGACAGAAAAAGTGGCAGGTATCCTATCTCCAAGCGTGATACTACCTGCTGTCACCTGATTTAGAAACAGTCTTCAAATCCACACTCAAGAAACTCTAGCAAGGTTGTGTGCTTTCATATCCTGCCTGAGTGAGAGACCACACACAGAATCTGGACAGAGAGGTTCCTTACTCTCAATAAAGGAACTGGCAAAGAGGAGACACTAGAAAATTACAAAATGTTTATGCTGCCTTTTTCCCCACTAAAATACATCATGTATCTTAAGAGACTTCTGGAGCCAGCTTTGTTTTCTCCACATGGGACTTGACAACAGCCCTTGTCTAAAGATGTCCCTGTCCCAGCCCCAAGGCTCAGTCCTCCATGCCCTTGTTCTCTGTTATCCTGAAGCAGGGTCGGCTCCTCAGCTCCTGAGCTCATGATTGAAGTATCTTCTGTTTAAAGTTCACAATTAATGAGTTTTCCCCTGGAAGCCTCAATAGGCCAGCATTTCCTAATCACTCTGAGCTTAGGCATCCTTGAAGGAGGATAAAGGGTCATTTTCTTAGAGTCTGCATTTTTGTTTCTTACACAGCTTTTAATTTTAATGCTGTATTTCATAAAATCTACAACTTTGCTAATCCCTTGAAAAGGCAAGACCAGTTTCATTGTTAATCCTGACACATATGTGTAAGTGCATGTTTCAGATGGAAGAAGGGGAGAAGAAAGGATGGAAGGAGGAGCTAAAACTATCTAAAACTGAATTCATTTTCTTAAATACAAACATTCTTCTTGTACTCTCTTTCTCTACTGAAGGCAGAACCAGGATTGCTTTCCTTTCTCCCTCCCTTCTTTCCTTCCTTCCTTCCTTCTTTCCTTCCTTCCTTCTATTCATTCAAAAGGTCATTCATCCACCTACCAACAAACATTTCTTGAGCACCTACTACATGCTAATAAGCACCCATGCTAGGTTCTAAGGACACAGAAATGAAGAAGTCCATGATCTCATGGAGCTCAGAGAGCAGTCAGGAAAAAAAATGATAAACTAATAAAGTATATAGGTAAGAAGATAGTAATTAAGAAAAGGGGGGTGCTTTATATAGGGTAGTCAGGGAAAGCCTCTTTTAAAGAGGTGACACTGAAAAGAGATCTGAATGAAATGAGGAAATGAGCCATGAGAAAATCTGGGAAATAATGTTCCAGACAGATTGAAAAAAAATTTAAAGATCCTGAGACCATAATGAATTGGCCATGCTTGAGGACCAGAAGACCAGCATGCCTCTAACAGAATAAAAAAGGCACTGGGTGGTAGGAAAGAAGGTTGGAGATAAAGACAAAACCCAGATGAGATAGGGCGTTATAGGCCATGGAAATTATATTTTGTAATGGGAGGCCATTGGTGGGTTTTGAACAAGGAGTGACATAATCTGATTAATGATTTTAAAAGATCATCCTAGTGAGACTTCCAGTTACAAAAAATACTCTGGAGAATTTTACATTGCAAAATAACCAGATCCTGCATAAAATATAAATTTTCATTGAATTGCTGGGCACAAAATTTTTTTCATATAAAGGAAAACCTAAGGAATGAACACTGAGCTCTTGTGAAAGACACGGGTTTTCCAACGACAGAAAAATGTTTTTGTTTCGAGTATATCTCTGTGTGGGTTATCTTTTACGGTAAGTAAATAAATAGTTTTTTAAATTGACATACTCCTACAACCAAGAAGCTCCATTCTTAGGAATACCTTTAACACTGGTTAAAGGTATTTTTAATCCTTACTAACCTTTAAAATCATCTGGACAATTAAAAAAATAAAACAACACTAATGTCCAACTCCACTTCTAAAGATTCTAAGTTACTGGTGTGGCATAGGGTCCAAGCATTGATTTTTTTTTTAAATTTCCAAGCTAACATTGAGTACCATTACCCCAAGAAAACCCCTATACCAAGAGATACAAAGAATATTCACAGCAATATCATTCCTAATGGCTGAAGTGTGGGGGGAAATTCTTACCTCTATCATTAGGAGAATGGATAAATCATGGTAAGCTCCATGGAATGGATTATATAGCAATGAAAATGAATAAACTACAGCTGTAGATAACATGTGTGAGTCTTAGAAACATAATATTGAGTAAATAGAGAAGTCTATTGAAAGGATAATGCATTTGTGCAAAGACTGAAAACAAGGAAAATCAAACACATATGTTTAGGTATAGAGGATAATGCCATTTTTGTAAAGCTTGAAATAAACATTGTTTAGGGGTTCATATATATATATAATAGAATGGTTAGCAGCTGTGTGTTTGGGAGGAGAGGTAAAATACAGGCAGAAGGATAGGGCAGAAGCATTACCAGTAGATTTGACATTATTAGCAACGTTTTAGTTCTTAACACTGGATGGTATTCACTTTGTTGTTAGGATCCATAACTTATTTATGTATTTCATATATTATTTTGCATAAACTAAATATGAAATAACAATTTTTGTAAGATTTCTACTGTGGGGGTGCCTGGGTGGCTCAGTCGGTTGAGCGCCCAACTCTTGGTTACAGACTAGGTCATGAGATGGAGCCCCTCACATCAAGCTCTGCACTCAGCAGGGAGTCTGCTTGAGATTCTCTCCCTCTCTCTCTCTCTGCCCATCCCCCATTCTCTCTCTCATGCGCACGCACTCTCTCTCTCTCTAATAAATAAATAAATCTTTAAAAAAGATTTCTACTGTGTAGAAAACAGACTTTGGATAGGGTAAATAGGTAGAAACAGAAAGGTAAGTTGGAAGGCCACTGACGTAGTCCAGGAAAGAACTGATGGAGGACTACGCCACAGTGGAGTGGGGGAGATGGTGAGAAGAAATCAGATTTAGAATACATTTTGAAGAGCAGAACTTCTAGGACATACTGATGGGGTATAAAATCTGCATTGTTCAATACAGTAACCACTAGTCACATAAGGGTATATAAATTATTTAAAATGAAATAAAATTTAAAAAATAGTTCCTTAGTCATACTAGCTGCATTTTAAGTGCACATGTGGCTAGTGGATACCACATTAGTGCAGATATAGAACATTTCTGCCACATAAAGTTCTGTTCAATAGATGGTGTATAAGAAAAGGAGAAAAGATGGGCTCCTAAGTTTTCTGCCCGAGCAACTGGCAGTGCTATTTACTGAGAGATGGGGAAAATGGAGCGAATAGTAGGTTTGGAAGGAAAATGAAGAGTTCAATTTTGCACAAGGAGAGATAGATACTGAGCAGACAACAAATTAGGGAAAAGTTAGCATTAGAGATACATTTGGGATATATTACTATATAGTATTTTAAATCGCAGGGTTAGATTTAATTGCAAAATGGTATATCCCCTTTGGAAGGCCTTTCAAAATTAGAAACACACTTACCCTTTGACTCACTTCAGATAATTTACCTAACATATTATAAAGTAATCTGCAGTCATTCATCACAGCATTGCTTAAAATAAACAAAAGACTGGAAATAATACCACGGAATAGAGATGTAAAACTGAATGAGGAAGCTCCCCCTATACTAAAATGAGAAGATTCCCAGGAGATACCGTTAAACCAGAAGAGCAAAATTAAGGGGCAGAACAGTGTTTATAGGATGTTACCTTTGAGGCAAGAAAAGGAAGAATAAAAATAAATATTTAGTTTTGCTTGTATCTGTGTACAAACCATTGGAAGAAAATACAAAAGCTAACAGAAGTGGTCATCTTTAGAAAGCTGGGGTGGAGAGGGTATAGTATGGTAAACTGGGACAGGGGTGGTACCAAGACTTCCCAATGTATGTCCTTTTATATTATTTTGATTTTTGAACCACATTATTATCTGGCAATAATAACAATAATAATAATAATAATAATAATAATAATAATAATAACAATTCTACTAACAGACTTTAAAAGGAAAGAGTAATCAGCTACATTAAATGATGCTGAAGGGATCAATAAGATAAGGACTAAAATTGACCCCTAGATTTGGCAAGATGGAGGTGACATTAACTGGGGGGGTTTCAAAGAACAGAAGTAGAAAGAAAAGCCTGTTTGAAGTAGACTGAAAAAACTAATGATGAATATAGACAACTTTTTCAGTAGAAGGCAGAGAAATGGCAAAGTAGTTGAAGAGACATGTGGTATCTGGAAAGTTTTGTTTCTTTTTTAAGATGGGCTATGTTGTAGATTATTTCTAAGCTAAATGAGGTGATCAGGTACAGAGTAAGATACAGATGCAATAGGGAGAGGGTAAAATCAGGATCAAAGCCCTTGACTAGACAGACAGATGGGTCTAATACCCATGGTGATGGGTGGTCTTTGGTTAAAAGCAGGGACAGTTCATTAAAGCAACAAGTAAGGCAGAATGTAAGGTTACAAATCATGTCACCCTTTTCTTAACACACACATACATGCATACATTCTAACTTTAATGGCCTTCTACCACACATGGGTTTAATGTGAAAATCATTCCCACGGTCCATGAGATGCTTCATGACCTAAGCAGTACCTACCTCTTCAAACTTACATAACATCACTCTCTCCCTGCTCACTACATTCCAGTTACATGGGCCTTGTTTCTGTTCTTTACACATAGCAAGTTATTTCTTGCTTCAGGGCCTTTGTACATGCTGTCTAAAATTCTTCTTCTCTCCTACTTTTCCTACTGTTGTCTTCTTATGATCTTTTAAAAGGTCTCCTAGCATTCTCTCTTGTAAGTACCCTGTTCTTTTCTCTAAAGTGTTTACCATGATTTTTATGTATATACTTCTGGGTTCACTTCGTAGTACCTCTGGAAGGCAGAAACCATGTCTGTTATCATACCCACTATCTAACATAATGCCTGGCACACTGTGGATACTCAATAAATACATTTAACATAAATATATTTTTTAATTGTGGTAAAAAAGATAATATTAAATTCACCAAAAATGGTTAATCATTTTTTAAAAGTTTATTTATTTATTTGAGAGAAAAAGAGAGCATGAGCAGGGGGAGGGGCAGAGGGAGAAGCAGACGCCCCACTGGGCAGGGAGCCCGATGTGGGGCTCGGTCCCAGGACCCTGAGATCATTACCTGAGCCAAAGGCTTAATTGACTGAGCCACCCAGGCGCTCCCAAGCTTAACCATTTTTTTTTTTTAAGATTTTATTTATTTATTTGACAGAGACAGCCAGCGAGAGAGGGAACACCAGCAGGGGGAGTGGGAGAGGAAGAAGCAGGCTCCTAGCGGAGGAGCCTGATGTGGGGCTCAACCCCAGGACTCCAGGATCACTCCCTGAGCCGAAGGCAGACGCTTAACGACTGAGCCACCCAGGCGCCCCCGAGCTTAACCGTTTTTAAGTGTACAGTTCAGTAATCAATAATTATTTTCTGATTGAGTGAAATGAGCAATCTAACCAGTTGCCCAAGCTAAAAACTACTGAATCATCCTAGATTCGTATTCTTCCCTTTTCTCCCTCAGATCCTATTCTTTAGTCTTGTCAATTTTAACTTTACAGTTTTATTCATTCTTTCGTTCCATCTTCACTGCTTTGTTCAATGGTTCAGACTCTCAAGATTTCTGGTCTGGGCTATTATAAAAGTCTCCTATGTATATTCCTATCATTTGGTCTCTATTCTTCATATACTGTCTTCAAAGTTCTCATTTTACTGAAATCTAGTCATGTCTTTCCTTTATGGAATAGAAACTAAGGGTGTGCATGGTTGAACCTGGAAATCAACTGAGTGAGGAATGGTTCTGCTTACAATCTTAAAGCCAAGATCTATCAAGGGAGGTCACTAGGGCCTCAGGTAAAAATGTTAAAAGCCACCATGAATAGCAGAAGCTGAAGACAGGGAAGGTAGTGGGGGTAAAAGCAATGAAGAAGAAATGTTAAGAGAAGCTGCTCTGGAAATGCTATTACTTCTGCTACAGGATGGCTCTTTTGCTCAGGGACTCACTCTGCTTCGGTGACCACTACTATTATTATCACGATTATTACTGTTAAGATAGACATCACACACAGTAAAACTCACCCTTTCAAAGTGCAGTTAAGTTTGACAAATGCATACAGTTGTGCAACTTCCACCACAAATGTATATAGCACCACTCCACCCCACCCAACCCCCAAATTCCTATGCATCCCCTTACCCACTGACCATCACTGATGAATTTCTGTCCCTACAGTTTTGCCTTTTCTAAAGTGCCACAAAAGTGAAATCATACAGAATTTAGCCTTTTTAGTCTGACTTCTTTCACTTAGCACATGCATTTGAGATTCATCCATGCAGTTGAGTATATAAAATATGACAGCCTTTTAATAGTATCATTAAGCCTTTCCTTCTTTTTGAGGTGTTAGGAAGCTAAGAATCACGGTAAGACTACTTTCTTTTCTTTTCTCTCTCTCTCTTTTTTTTAAGATCTTCTTTTTAAGTAATCTCTATCCCAACGAGGGACTTGAACTTACAACCCTGAGATCAAGAGTAGCACACTCTACCGACTGAGCCAGCCAGGCACCCTGTAAGACTACTTTTGATATTTCCTTCAGAGTAAATAAAAGCTTGACTTCAGAGTACCCGGTTTCAAGAGATTGCTACTAATATCATGATGGCTACACAATAAAGTCCACATTTCTACCAATCATGCCTCAAAAATATTTTTTACTTATTTATTTGAGAGAGTGAAAGAGAGCATGGGAACTGGAGGGAGAAGGAGAGGGAGAGAGAATCTGAAGCAGACTCCACACTGAGCACAGAGCCCAATGCAGGGCTCAATCTCATGACCACGACATCATGACCTGAGCCCAAACCAAGAGCTGGCCACTAAATTGACTAAGCCATCTAGGCGCCCCTTGATCCCATTTTTATGTCCAGGTACTCTTCTCACCTATTCCACTTACAATCACACCAGTAGTGCTCATGGTCCCTTGAACTAGGCACTTTCATACTTCAATGCTTTTGCCCATCTGTTTCTTTTGAAATGCGCTTCTCCTTTCTTTGCTCATTTAGTGAACTCCAATGGTCCTTTAACTCAGATCAGTTGTGATCTCTGCTGTCCAACTCACCACCACTATACTACACACACACACACTACACACACACACACACACACACACTACACACACACACACAATTTTTCCAGCACCTAACCTCTAATGAGGAGTATCTGGAGAAGAGATAGTGAGGTATACATAATACTCTCATTAATGCTCCTATAGTACTCTAGCCTATCTCTATTAAAGCCCTAAGTATATACTGTATCATACTTCTTATGTGCCTGCCATATTTGGTAAGTTGTGAAGTTGTAGAAGACAAAGACTTTCACTTAGTCATGTTTTTCCTCCTAGTTCACAGTAGAGCACCTTGCATAGAGTGAGGGCTGTATAATGAATGTATGAAATAGCACATGAGGACAGGCATGTCCCCAGATGTCTTTAGAGATGTCCTATTTAGTGGACACTGCCTTCCCCCAACTACCCCCATCACAAACTTTGAAAGCCATTCCCATAGAACACTTCTTTCTTAGAAAAAGAAATGTAATTATCCATTTTTTTCTGTTTCATCCAGTTTTGAGTTGGTTTATTTCTCACTTAAGGAAAATCAGTTATCATTACCATTAACAAATATTTACTGGAAATACACTACTTATTGTCTTGGCAAATTTTAAGGTAAGTATATCATTTTAGTAGGAGAAATAATTTTTACTTCATATTCAGACCATGTTAAGAGTAGCAGTGAGTATTGCTGAACTGCTTCCTATAGCATTCCACATGACTAGTATCTCTAACCATGTCGAAAGAAGTTAACTCCTAAGAAGTTTTCAGATTCTATTTTATAGCACTTTTGCATCTCATACCCTTTAAAAACACTATACAAATGTACACATATGAGAGTATTTCCTACAATGAAAATACTCAGGTTGCTAATGCTTTATAATAAAGAGAATTTTATCATAGTACTCAAAGCAATTTTATTTTAAACTACATACTACATATACTCATATACTCAATTTTTAAAAAAGCATTTGGCAAGCCATATGCTATTCAGTTAGCTTTTCCTTCTTTTTGAGGTGTCAGAAAGTTATGAATTAGGGGCGCCTGGGTGGCATAGCGGTTAAGCGTCTGCCTTCGGCTCAGGGCGTGATCCCGGCGTTATGGGATCGAGCCCCACATCAGGCTCCTCCGCTATGAGCCTGTTTCTTCCTCTCCCACTCCCCCTGCTTGTGTTCCCTCTCTCGCTGGCTGTCTCTATCTCTGTCAAATAAATGAATAAAATCTTAAAAAAAAAAAAAAAAGAAAGTTATGAATTAGGCTAAGACTACTTTTGATGCCTCCTCAAGTTTGATTTCAGAGTCATATAATGATAGTACTTCTATCGAAAAATATCTTTTAGAAATTCTCATGAATGTCTTTTTATTTTTAAATTTTTAAATTCCAGTACAGTTAACATACAGTGTTGTATTAGTTTCAGGTATACAACATAGTAATCCACACTTCATATAACACCCAGTGCTCATCACAAGTGCCCTCCTTAATCCCCATCTCCTATTTCACCCATTCCCTCACCCACCTCCCCTCTGGTAACCATCAGTTTGTTCTCTATGGTTAAAATTACCGGTTTCTTGGTTTGTCTCTCTCTGTCTCTCTCTCTTTTTGCTCATTCGTTCTGTTTTTTAAATTCCACATATGAGTGAAGTCGTATGGTATCTGTCTTTCTCTGACTGATTTATTTTGCTTAGCATTATACTCTCTAGCTTTATCCAAGTCATTGCAAATAGCAAGATTTCATTCTTCTTTGTTTTTGTTTTTGATTTTTTAGGGAGCAGGGGAAGAACAAAAGGAAAGGGAGAGAGAGAGTCTTAAGCAGGTTCCACACCCAGTTCAGAGCCCAACACAGGGCTCAATCTCACAACCCTGAGATCATGACCGGAGTCGAAATCAAGAGTTGGACGCTTAATTGACTGAGCTGTTCAGGTGCCCCAAGATTGCATTCTTTTTTACAGCTGACTAATATTCCTCTGTGTGTGTGTGTGTGTGTGTGTGTGTGTGTGTGACCTCTTCTTTATCCATTCATCTATCAATGGACACTTGGACTGCTTCCATAATTTAGCTATTGTAAATAATGCTGCTATAAACATAGGGGTGCATGTATCTCTTTGAATTAGTGTTTTTGTATTTTGGGGATAAATACCCAGTAGTGGGATTACTGGATCATAAGGTAGTTCTATTTTTATTTGAGAAACCTTTCTACTGTTTTCCACAATAGCTGAACCAGTTTCCATTCCCACCAACCATGCAAGAGGGTTCCTTTTTCTCCACATCCTCACTAACACTTGTTTCTTGTGTTTTTTATTATAGCCATCCACGAATGTCTTTTTATTGCCAATGCTTATCAAAGTTATGATTGTTACCCACGAAAATTATAAAGTGCACATGTGTCTGAGTAGTTTCTTTTTTTAAAGATTTATTTATTTGAGAGAGAGCGAGAAAGAGAGAGAGAGCACAAGTGGGAGAGGGAGAGAGAACCCCAAGCAGACTCCAAGCCAAGTGTGGAGCCTGATGTGCGGTTGGATCCCACCACCCAAGACCACAACCCAGCCAAAACCAAGAGTCAGACGCCCAACTGACTGCGCCACCCACGCATCTGTGTCTGAGTTAGTATTTTCAAAATGAAGAAATATACCTGTAATATCTTTGGTTATGTATACTCTAAAGCCTAATCACTCAAATATTATTTATATAGAATTGGTTATATTTTGGACATGGTATGTTCATTTGTATTAATGAATATTTTGAATAATTTGTCTTTCTAAAAATGTTAAAGGTGCTCTATAGGAAACATACTTTTTTTCTGGGGAAAAAAGCAAATAAGTAAAACAATTTCTATATTAAAAATATTTTTAGTCAATTCTAAATTTGTAGGGATTATGAGCTGATACAAGAATAACTTATTTGTATAACTGCTATACAAGGTACAGTTTCGTTAAGTAAAATAAAGATTAACAAGCTCTAAAGAAATATATATAAGCGGAACAATAAGTAATAGAACAAACTTCCTTACATTGTGTGTAAATCTGAATTACTAACATATTTAACTCATTTATCTACTTAATAATTCAAGTTATTCTGAGCACATGAAAGAATAAACTATTTTTCTATTAAAATAAAAAATGAACTCTGTTATTTATACTAATCACTCAATTAGATGAACCTTTTCTGTTTTGCTTTCTTATGAAGCTTTACTATAAGAAGTGTGGGGAAAAAAAGAATGAAAAGAAAGAAAAAAAAAGAAAGAACAAAGCCCAGCTATGTTAAAACCTGTCTTCCAAAGGCAGCTAAGATACAGCTAAGAGTAAAATAGGTAAACACTAAAGAGTTTCCACTCCAATGGCATCTTGTGGTGGTGGTGCAGAAATAGTTTTAGAATTTTTATTCAAATTATTACAGCAAATTATTATACCTTAGAATTAGAAATTATGATATAGTGCAGATAAACAATTATCTCTTGAGCTTCACAAGGCATTCTGGCTATGAGAATGGTCTCAAACTGAGGAATTTAGTACTAGAACATAAATATATTTTACTACAAGGTAACACTACAAACTTATTTATCAAAGTATCAAGAACTTTGTTAAGTTTACATTTCCAAAGAATAATTAATTTACTCACAATGTATTTTCAATTATTGGCTTTGCTTCTCAATAAGATCATTATTAAAAAGGTTTATCTAGTTTTAAAAATCGTCTTTCTGCAGCACTATGCTGAACAATATTATAAGTTTTCTTATAAACTTAAGACCTAATGAAATGATCTAACTACATTTAGGTTTGCAAAGAAAATGCTCACACACCCTTATGAAAATGGCACTAATGGAGCCAATATATAGTGTATCTATTAATCCTTAGATTACAACTCATAATCTGGGTATTAAAGAGTTTACATGTCCCACGGTAGTTTGGCCTTCTGTACATAAGGCAGTTAAAGAATACCTATTACCATTAAAAGTATGTCCTAACCTCTTGCTTAAATGCCATGGAAACAGGCAGTAAAAGAAATATTAAGCCAATTTACAATATCTAGTTGCTCCATTAACTCAACTGTACTCTGATTGTTTCTGAGACTCTTCTCCAAGTTCAAACTTGTCAAGCTTGTTCTTCAAGCCCTTCAAGTCGGGACTTATATTAGAAAACAGAGCCAAGCGAGAAGTTTAAGTAAACATAAAACTTTCATAGAAATGATTATAGGAGTTCAAATTGACTGTAAATATCCTCCTCATCAACATGTCAAGTAGTAAAACCAAAATATTTCATTGGATTCATAGTTTATTTTTCTGTGCATAATTTCCTCTTTGACCTATATATTACTTGAAAATGTATACAGTAATTTTCAAGTATGTGGGTTTGTTCTAGTTATTGTTTTGTTATTGATTTTTAGAGTAACGGCACTATGGGCAGAAAACATCATTCTAACCCTCTGAAATTTGATACAGTCCCTGTAAAGAAATGAATTCTTTAGTTGTATAGTGTAGTATTTATGAGGTCAAAATTCTTAACTGAGTCTTTAAATCTTACTGATTTTTTAGTCTGCCTATTCCATCAGTTATAGAGAGGTGCTATAATTGCTCACTATGATATGGATTATCTGCCTCTTTTTGTAGTTCTTTCAAAGTTACCTTTGTATATTTTGAGAATATGTTATTATTAGGTGGATGCAAATTCAAAAGTTTATCCTCCTGGTGAACTGAACCTTCTATCATGATGAGATGATCAGCTTTTATATCTAGTAATGCATTCAGCCTTAAAGCCTGTTTATTTCAATATTAATATATGGCAACATTGGTTTTCTTTTGGTTAATATTTTCATGCTAAATCTTTTTTCGGTCTTTTAAATTCAGTCTTTCATGTATCTATTTTTAGATGTGTATACTTGGATTTTTCAAAAATCCATACTGATAATCTTTGTTTTTAACTGGAGCATTCAGTCCATTTAGATTTAATTACTACAGTTTCAATCTATCATATTATTTTAACTTTTCTATTTGTTCCAACCACTTTGTGTTTATTTTTCTTTTTACTGAAATATTATTTCTAAAAATCTTTCCTCCATTCACTCTTCTAGTTTGGAAGTTAAACATTATGTTTCTATCCTTTTAGTAGTTACCCTAAAAACTATAACATGCTTCCTTAACTAATCAATGTCTAAAGAGCAATCAGTATCTTTATCCTTCTTCTCAATAATATAAGGAACTTAGAGCACATTAGCATACTCATTCTCACTCCTAGCTTATATATTATTATTCTCATATATTTTAATTCTACTTTTTATTTCAGCCCATCATGAGATATTATTTATATATTGTCAATTTGTGCTTAAATTTATCCACCTATTTGCCATTGTGTGATCTTTCTTTGTTTTTTGAATTCCTGACCTTATGAGTATTTTCCTTCTGCCTAAGTTACATGTTTTAGAATTTCCTTTAGTGAGGGTCTGCTGGTAACAAACTTGGTTGTCTGGAAACATCTTTACTTTTGTCCTCATTCTTGAAATATTTTTACTGGGCATACAATTCTAGGCTGGCAGTTATTTTCTTTCATCATGTGAGAGATATCATTGAACTATCTCTGGCTTCTATGATTGCTGTTGAGAAATCAGCAGTGTTCCTTTGAAGGTATTTTGGCTTCTTCCCATCCTTGGGCTTATTTAAAGATCTCTTCTATTTCTCTACGTACCTACCTATATCTGCCTATCAATCAGTCAATCATTTTCTGAAGTTTCACTACAAGGTCTCCGGGTTCGGATTTCTTTTATCCTGACTTGGATTTTTGCTAGGCTTCTTGAATCAGCAGATTGTATCTTTCATCAGTTTTAAAAAGTTCTCAGCCATTATATCTCTTCAAATATAGTCTGTGCTCTACTTTTTCTATTCCTTCTCAGAGTCTAATTAGAATTATACTACATCTTTCTCAATCATCTAAGGTTTTTATTTTTTATAATGGAAAATTTTGAAGGTAGAACAAATATTATAATGAACCCTCATGTAACCACTACTCAGCTTCAAAAGTTATCAACATTCTTTCCAATTTTGTTTTGTTATTCCCCTCAAATACCAGCCCCCTACACACTCATTTTTCTTCTATATTTTAAAGCAAATTCCAGAATTCAATTATTTCAATAGTAAATAATGCAGTATGTATCTCTAAAAGATAAGCAAATTTAAGATCTATAATTTCTCCTCTTCTCCACTATTCATTTGTTAAATGAATTGGGTCATCTGTCCTGGAAGATTCCCCACATTCTCTATTTTGGCTGATTGCATCTTCATGGTACATTTCACATATTCCTCTACATATACACCTCCACCCCATATTTCTTGATAGTTATTTACAACAAGTGGCTTGATTAGATCTGTTTAATTCTTTGGCAAGAATAGTTTAAAGGTGGTTCTGTATATTTGCTATTGCAATATATCAGGCGGCACAAAATTACTAATTGTCATACTCTTAAGGATATTAAGATTGATCACTATGGTTGAGTATTGTCAGCCTGATCCATTCATCCATTATAAAACCTTTCCTCAAGGGTTTTGGCAGCCATGTTGATTGTTGCTAGAACCATTATTTCCTTAGGGATTATGAAATGGTGAATTTTCTAATGATATCATTCCTTCTGCATTTCATTGCTAGAATTCTCCCACAGGACAAACTTTCCCTCATCAATTATTATCTCGAAATACAGTTCATAAAGGAAAGTCAGAATAAATACTTGGCTCTTTTTCATTATTTATCAATGTATACAATAATGAGTTGGTGACCTAGCAACCTCCATCAACTATTCGGATATTATCATTACAAATTCATAAATTTTTATATATCTGATATGTTTCCACCTGTCTGCAGATATTTATTCTTTTTTAATTAGGTAAACATGCTCTACTGTCTCCAGTAATTAATGTTACAAAAGCATCTGATGGTAAAATCTTTCCTTTGTAGGTAACCTGCCTTTGAAATTCAAAAGTACTATCAGGATATGTCTAGTTTGGGTTTCACTCCATTCATCTTGCCCGGTACTTGTGAGTTCTTTTAATCTAAAGACTCAAGTCTTTCACTAGCTCACATAAATTCTCTTTCATAAATTATTTTCCTCATTTGTTCTCATCTCTGTATCTCCTACAATAAATGTAGTACATTTCCTAACTCTAGCCTTTATTTTTACTTTCTTTCCCATAATTTTAATTTCTTTACTTTTCACCTTGAATTCTACAAAGAATTTTTTAAGTTTGTCTTCTTATTCATTAATTTGATGTTCTACAATATACTATCAGCTATATATAATCTAAAATTTTTTAAATTCCATCTTTTCATATCCAAGAGCTCTTTGCTATTCTCTAATTATTACTTTCACCATCTTGGGGTAAAAATTTCAAACCTACAGAAAAGTTGCAAATATAGTACAATAAAACCCATATATTCTTTATCTAAATGCACCCATGATTAACGTTTTGCCTCAGATAGTTATTGTTGGTGACTACTTGCTTATTTCATTTATTAATGGAATGACCAGTTGAATCACACTAAAAATATGAAGTAGAGGTTTTTTTTTAAAAAAACTTCTGTTTTTGTGGTAAGTTTGTTTTACAAAAGGTCATTTGTTCTGATGATTAAGACTGGTCCCCCTTTTTCACCAATTTTTTGCACAAAATTTAAGGAGGTACTCATTTTTAGGTTCATGCATAACACTGAAAGTAAGTATCTCCGTAATAACGAGGCACCTACTACCAAAACTGAAGGAGACACTAACTCTTGAGTTTAAACAAGTGCCAAGTTTGCACTTACACAACCTCAAGAGTTAATGGCTTCTTAATTTTACACCCCAGTTCCTCTCTTGCTTCACCCTAGTCCTAGCCCTGCTATGCACTCTGTTGTGGTTCTTTTTATTTTTTGTTTTCGTCTGTTTCTTACTACTACAGAATAAAGCCTATCCAGTACTTGCAGCTGAGAAGGGCTCTGTCATAGTTTGTATGAATCTGTTCAAACACTATAGATATGTTCCTCTTCTTCATGAAGTAAAGGGTAAGTAATTGGTGGTTCCCTCACATTTTTCAATAATGTACCCTAAAGTGATCTGCCAATATATATCAATAACACTCACTTTACCATTTGTTGCTAACTGCTTAGACTTTACAAAGCATTTAGCAAATCAGCCAGACTTGTAAATCATTCTTTATCCTCAAAGTACACACGTAATTTATCCTCAAAGTACACATGTATCCTCAAAGTACACATGTATCCTCAAAGTACACATCTTATTCAGATTCTTTTCCTATGTGGGAACACTTTGTCTCCATAAGGAAAAAAATGGCAATTCAATCCTCAGTTGGAAAACTGTGACAGGCACTTTAATTCAGTTACTCCAGAATATATTGATATAAAAGAATAACCTCTCAAAATCCCATATAATTATTATACAAAATTTGTTTCAAAAGTCAAGCATTCTAATCATCGTCTGTTTTTATTTTTATTTTTTTAAGATTTATTTATTTAGTGGAAAAAGAGAGAAAGAGCAGTAGGGGGGAGAGGGAGAGAGAGAGAATCTTCAAGCAGACTCCCTGCTGAGTGTGGGGAGCCCGAGGTGGAGCTCGATCCCAGAACCCCCAAGATCATGACCTGAGCCAAAATCAAGAGCCAGCCAGTTAACCAACTGAGACACTCAGGCGCCCTTGTTCATTTGTTTTTAAGCAGAATTTAGCATTTTTATCTTTCCCATTAAATACAGTCAGAAAAATCAAGAGGCAAATTCTTTTTTTTTTTAAGATTTTATTTATTTGACGGTGGGAGGGGCACAAACAGGGGGAGTGCAGGCAGAGGGAAAGGGAGAAGCAGGCTCCCCGCTGAGCAGGGAGCCCGATGTGGGGCTCGATCCCAGGACCCCAAGATACAACTCGAACCAAAGGCAGATGCTCAACCGACTGAGCCACCCAGGCACCCCAAGAGGCAAATTCTTAGAGACGTTCTCGATTCTATGGTTGCTCATTTTTCCAGTTTGCAAAGCCCTTTAAGTGGGTTACAGCTACCGCACATTTGTCTGTCAAATTTGCCTCATCTGTGCACCATGGCTGGGACTAGAGTGAGGCAAGGCAGTGCCTTGGAGCACGAGATTCAAGAAGGCATTCACACTTAGGGTGGTACAGATGTAAAATCTATACTTACTCCAATAGGAGACAAGTGCTAACTTAAAGTCTGCAGTCTACAAGGCTCTTTTGCTTCACTCTGGTGCAGGCCCTACAGTATCTATGTCCAATATATTTTCAAATTGATATTGCAGGTGCCAAAAAAAGGGGAATGTTTCTCAGTATCCTCACCACTAATTTATGCTCTGAAAATTACCATATCTTTTCAGAGATCATTCTATAAACGTAGTGAGCTGATTTTGAAGGAAATAGTATTTAACTTTTGCTAGCTTGGGTTTCTTGTTTGTTTGTCTGTGGGTTTTGTTTTTGTTTTTGCATTCTATTGTAGTACTATTCCTAGACTTCTTCATGCTCAGTTGCAAAATATTCTGATGATTTTCCTTTGAAGCCCATGATTGGTTTGCAAATGTCATTTAAAAATAACTGTTTCAAGCAGTTATTATTCAGATATTCTCATAGAACAGATACCAAGATTTGGGCTCATTTGCATCTCCACTATAAAACTCACATTTTAATAGCCTTCTACAACACAACCTGCCAACTGTTCCCTAATATTCATTCTACTCTTCCGTCTTAGTTCTAGAACCCTTGATTTTTAGCTGGATGATACAACTCCCCAGAATAAAGATTTATTTTCTAATGTCCCTTGCTAGAGGTAGGTGTGACTGTTTTTTGTCCTTTTCTTGTTTACTGGAATGGGGCATATTGGCTGTGGTTCAAAGATAGCTATCTTGGAAGTCTATGCCAAGGATGGTGGGTCAGCAAAAATAGGAGACTGGGTCCCTGATGCCTTTGTGAGGTTACTGTACTGTCAATGGACCTTCAACATTTTCAAAGACAGAAATAAATTTTTCTTTTATTTAAACTGGCATTTGAGGGGCACCTGACTGGCTCATCAGTGGAGCATGCGACTCTTGATCTCAGGGTTGTGAGTTCATGATCCACGCTGGGTGTTGAGATTGCTTAAAAACAAAATCATAAAACAAAAAAAAACTGCCATTTGAGGCTTTCTATTGCTTGTAGATAATTCTAATTCCAACTGAAATCCCATTAACCACAGACTCATTTGATTAATAAGATCTTAAAAAATAACAATTCTGGTAGGCTCCACAGACATATTAAGAAAAAGTACTTGATTCAGTGCAATTTTTTCTTAACCTTTAACTAAAATCAGCCACACTGAAAGAAGGTTAGCTTTGCAGGGGGAGACAGGGAATTCCAGAACATAAACTATTTTGCAGGAAGAAAACAGGCTGGACTAAACTATCATTAAAAAGGTAAAGGCAGATTGAAGACATTCCAGAGGGAGAGGGAGAGGGAGATAAAATTGTTGCTAATTCCTGAGGCCCAGTTGTATTCTCTTCCTAGGGTTCTGTAAAATCTCCTTGGGTCTTTAAAACAAGCTATCCTTTTGCTTAAGTTAAAAAAAAAAAAAAAAAAAATTCAACCAAATGGCTTGTTTCTATTAGCTATAACCAAGAGCACTAACCAACAGAACAGGTGACACCTACAAGAGTGTGCCATTTATTATTGAGGAACAACTTATTCTGGTTAAGTAAGGCATTCAAGTAAGTAAAAATTTTATAGGTAACTTACCCACCCCCTGCACCCCACTGTCACTGGATGAAGTTTGGCGTTTTTATTTTACAAAATAACCGTGTATTTACCATTGCATTCAATTAAATTCTGATCCTTGTGCTTTTTATTATTTTTCTTGGAAAGTATGAGATATTTTCAATGTACATATGAGGATATTAACAGTTCAATTGTGGGCTCATTGTTTTTTAGCATGAATGGCCTGTAAGCATCATTCTGCAGTTTTACACAGATAGAAATGGAGGTAAGGAACTTTCTAGGAGGTGTTCATGTGCAAAAGCTGAAAAAGGTGTCTGCCTTGTGGTTTGAACTTGTTGCTGGGACCAATCAAGGGAACTACTGTATGTAATTCTGACTTTGGTTTACCCTGGGCTTCCCATAATGCCGGGATCACGCCCTGAGCCGAAGGCAGACGCTTAACCGCTGTGCCACCCAGGCGCCCCAAAGGACCTGAATTTTAATGCAGGCATTGTCACTACTAGTTTTATCATTTTGAGCAAGTTACTTAACTAAGGTTCAGTTTCTCATATATAAAAAGAAGATAATGGTATGCATTACTCAGGTTGTCCTATGGATCAAATGCATACAATAGGCAATGTTAAATTCCTTTTCATTCCCCTACAAAGAGATTAAGATTTCTTGATTAGCTTCAAACTCCTGATGGACTATAGGAGAGGATGGGGCAGGGAATAGACAATGGAGTAGAGATTTGAGAGACAAGGTATTCTTGTGCCCTAATTACTGTCTTTTTTTTCCCCTCATGGGTACAGGAATTGGCCATCTCCTCTGCTTTAATTTCTACCATTTGTTGCTCTCATTTAGAGTTGCGACCCCACTCCCACCTTTCCCTAGTCAATTAGAAGATGGAATTTAGTCCCAGTTTCTCCCCCTAGAGTAACAGGGTTAAAAAATACCTGATATAAAAACAAACACCTGAAGACTGACTTCTAGAATAGCAGAGTGAAAACCTCAGGGACCTCACTGTCTCTCTAAAACAATGAAAATACAGGCAAACAAACAATTTCAGGACTCTGGCATTTAACAGAAACCAAAGAATGAACTAAAAAATCCAAGAGAAATTACTGAACTTCAGTGCCCTTGAGAAAAACAGCAGCCCAGGTACCTGAGGTGGAGTATGGCCTAGATATCACACAATTAATGAAAATACCAGTTCCAAACCTGTTTCTACTGGCTAAGGGACCTGTGACCTTTACTTTATTCCACTGAGTTGAAGTCCACCTTATTTTTCCCTTGACTACCTGTGAGAATTAAATAATGTAATATGAACAAAACACCCATGAGCTGATGGGCAAAAGTTACTTACCTAAAAAAACTTGCTAAATCCAACATTTCTACCTTGAACACACAAGGTATCATACTACTTGCAACCAAATCATGTAAAAGCTTTAGACTTATTCCAACAATGTGTCTTACCTTTCCAAGTATTATGCATTAAAACTTCTAAAAATAATGACAATAAGGCCAAAATTTTAACTTAGACATAAATCAAAATGACAATATTGAAATTGTTCAATAAAGCATTTCTCTGCACTGGCCCTTAATCTTTCCCATATGTTTCTCGAAGGATGATTTCTATTCCTTCCTCTGTATCAGTGCAAGCTGTTCCTCACACCTAGCTGCTTTAGAGGGTCCTTTCTCTAAAGCACCATCCCTACAATTACAACGTCTTTCTTCCTCTATTTCAAAACAGCATTTAAAAAATCTGGAACAATCTAATCATACTGTTCTGTAAATTTACAGGCTCCCAAACATATACATTGCATTGCAGTATAAGGGATTTACTTGGATTTTACTTTTAAATCATCAAAAATAGCAAACAATGACTTTTCTTAATTTGAATTAAATTTCATGGGGGGAAAAGATCAAATATAATAGGTGTTTTTACTACGAATAAACTCCTACCTTAGGAGAAGTGGAGAGATCTCTTCCTGCAGAAATACTTGTGTTTTCATTTACTCCTCCTGTCTTTGGTGAGATGGCTGGTGGGGCTGGAGCTTTTCTTTTCACTCTCCTTTCGGTTTCCAGTTCTTGAATTGGAGTCACCAAATTATTTGGAGGAAGAGTTGGTTTGGGTTCATAAAAAGGATTAGATCTAAATGAAAGAAGAATTATTGTTAAATGTTACTCTAAAAATAGCTTATTCCTAACTAAAATAATAAAAAAATAAAGATTTACAAAAATTTATAAAACTAAAACCTACTGAAAATAATAAGGAGAAACCCAAACTGGTGATGACCTACAATTTGGAAACAATCACAATTAATCCATTGTTTTGTTAATCACTGACAACAAAATTTTTCCCTTTTAAAAAGTATTTTAAAATTTGTTTCATACAAGGTCACACTTAGCTCTATTTTATATAGATCCTTAGAAAAATGTTTATAGTAATAGTAAATCCTATATACTCCCCACACCCAAGAAAAAGGAAATAAGATGTGGAAATACTGATGTGTTTTTTTATGCTCCCCACATCAAACATTTTTTTTTCTCGTGCTTCATCCCTTCTCATTAGGATGAAATGCATTTAGAAGTTCATTCAGCAAGGTTCTGTTAATAGTAAATTCTGCCTGGCATTGAAAATGTCTTTATGTCACACTTAAACGATAATTTAGCTAGGTAGAGAATTCTAGTTGTCAGTTAATTCACCTCAACACTCTGATGATATTAGCCCACAGTCAGCCTACCATTGCTCTTTTAGAAGTCATCTTTTATCTTTGGTTGCTTAGGATCTTTTTTTTTCTTCTGGTTTTGAGCAATTTTACTATGATATGTCTAGGTGTGGATTTCTTTTAATTTATCCTATTTCAGGCTCCTCATATCTCCTGAGTCTGAAGATGACTATTTCATTATCTCTGAAAAATTATCAACCATTATCTCTTTGATAGCCTCTTCTCTATTCTCTATTCTCTTCTTTAGGAAATCTTATCAGATGCATTTTGAATTATCTCTCTCCTTCATATTTTTACAAATTTTCATTCCTCCTGTGTTATATTCTGGATAATTCCCTCATTTCTATGATCCAGTTAACTTTTTCTCTCTTCATCTGTGTCTAACTTAATGTTTAATTCTCCATGAATTTTTAATTCTGATAAGCATTTTTCTTCATGCAACTGTGTGTAAAATACCTCCAGTACACAGATTTGAGTCGTTAATCATTTTAACATTTATTTCAGAGTCTCTATCTGATAAATCTATTAGTTCAAGTTCTTGCATGTACAATCCTAGTGTTCCTTTTGTCTCCTGACTCTTTCTCTTAGTATACTATTTCCTTGTATGATTTGTAATTCTAGATTTTAAGTTCAGGGCTTAATCTGAAGAAATCCTGCATAGTCTGAGCTGGGAGTGACTCTCTCCAATGTTTATGTTTGTGTTTGCCAAGTGCTTTAAGAGACATTATGTGCTATTTTCTTGGCTTGGAGGATCCCAGACCATCCTACCAACATAATGTCAAATCCATGGAGGATTTGGGTGGGCCTATGTGCTTATAACTTCTCTGGGAAGACTTTTTCCCCCCCTCTACCTACAGTCTAGGATTAGGCAAAAAATCTTCCTTGTTAACTCCTTTTATGAGTAGATGAGCTTTTTTCTCATTAGTTATCCATAAACACAAGTATCTGGTGTATGTGATGATTATTCTTCCTATAAACTGTTATCCTGGTTTTTATTTATTAGTTTGTTGCATTTTTTTTCCCCAACACCAGTTGGTTCTCTAGAATCTTATGTGTAAAGAATAAAATTTCTGAGATCACAAGGCTAAGTACCAGCTGATCCAAATATAGTGATTATTCCAAGGGAATTCCACCTAGTCATATAAGGCCTGTATTGGTGATAACCCTCTGTTTTAATTATGAATGCTTTTTTAACTACAACAGTATCAGACTCACTTAGAACCAATACCAGTTATGTACACCTTTGCCTAAGAATTTATATATAGACAGTCAAATCATATGAGACTGGGTACCAAGCAGATATGGATCAGAGATGGGAAATATATCATACTTGTGATGTCATTCATATGCTGTACTCATGGCAACAATTAGTGTCATGGGATTCCTTCCATTGAGCTACAGTACAGCCACAGAATCTCTCTCAACTCTGCCCAGCGTGGTTGCTTTTAACTGAATGGGGTTGGCATTTACAAAGAAACCTATTTCCTGTTCTTCCTCTTCTTATGTCTGTGCATTCAAGACAATAAGAACAGGAAACAGATATATACTTGAAAATTTGCTTTTCAGACAAAATATTCTTGCCTAGTAAGTGATCAAGATATGCTTGAAGTATTTACATCCCATGTTTATAACCTGGAGAATAACTTGGGGATATCAAAGTGAGAAACAATGTTAAAAGAACTAGGTGTTCAGAAAAAGCTGAACATTCTCTCTGAAAAGAGATATGAAAGGTATCACATCTAGCCTAGAACGTAGGGCTTACCAATAACATTATGAACGAAGATTAATAAAGTGTTTATGCTATGCTAGGCATTATTTTAAGTATTTCACATGTACTTTTTTTTTTTTTTAAAGATTTTATTTATTTATTCGACAGAGATAGAGACAGCCAGCGAGAGAGGGAACACAAGCAGAGGGAGTGGGAGAGGAAGAAGCAGGCTCATAGCGGAGGAGCCTGATGTGGGGCTCGATCCCATAACGCCGGGATCACGCCCTGAGCCGAAGGCAGATGCTTAACCGCTATGCCACCCAGGCGCCCTGAAGTATTTCACATGTACTAACTCATTTAATCCTTACAACAAGCTTGTTTCTTGGGCTAATTTTATTGATAGCCTCATGCAGCTGTTTTTCAAACTCTAAAAGCAGTCTGAAGGGAGGTAAACGTAAAGAAATGAGATGAAAACATTTTTTTTTAAACTCCACAAGCTAAAAAAGAGAAAAATCTTCCTCCCAAACTGACTACTTGCCAACTAATGTTAAATGTTTCAGAACTGAACAGACCCATTTCTATCTAACTGAATTAATTCAGTTATATGAATTATATAGGTGATATTCTAAAAAAATTGGTATTGGTTCGGTCTCGCTACAATAAGCTTCCATAGTAGTTTGTAAGATGGTAGCTGTCACAATAATCATTATTATTAATTTGTTATGTAAATATGGCTAGTTTCAAGAAAACCTAAGAAGTGTTAGAGGATATTTATATTACAAAAGGATTTGTGCTTCAAAGAAAACAACGACAGAATCCCTTAAAACAGGTATGATTCAGTACACTTTATTTAACTTAATTTACAATACTCAGTTGCATGCCATTTTTATAAAACATAACTAGTATGTATATAAAAGTAACTAGATATTGTCCTTTTTCTTCCTATCTCTGCCTGCTTCAAACCACTTGGGCCTCCCTCTAACCACCTGAATATTAGTATTCTTGTCAAAAGAAGGTAAATGCAAGTCGAAAAGAAGTTCATAATCAGCTGATTTCCAAAGCTGGATCATAAGACTCATATTCCTAGAAACATAATCAAAATAGACATATTCTTGAAATAATTAGAGCTATGTTTCTCAATCTCTTTTACCCTATGACATGTAGTAAAAATGAAATTTGTATGTCATGCTATCGTAAAAACATAGGAAGCTGCTGGAAAATCGGAGTACCAGGGACTCCAGCTGCCCCGGACCCTGCCTCACCACCAGAAGGACTAAAGGAATAAGTGTCTCTGCACACTATAATCTACCGGTAAGAAAACAGTGTGCTTGGCACCACCACTTGCTAGGTTCTAAATCAGCATAAGACAAGCTTCTACTTCCAAGGGCTGTGAATGATCCTCTCTATGGACCGGACATTTCTAACTAAAACTAAATTTCCTACTCTTTAAGAATAAACAGGATATGATTCTATTTATATGAAGTGTCCAGGATACTCAAATCCATATGAACAAAAGGCAGATTAATGGTTTTCAGGAGACAGGGGAAGGGAGGAATTGAAATTAACCACTAATAGGTAAAGGATTTCTTTTTGGGGTGACGAAAATGCTCCAGAATTAGACTGTGGTGATGGCTGCACAACACAGTGAATTAGCTAAGAACCACTGAAGTGTACACTTTAAATATAGAATTTTATGTTATGTGAAGTATATATATCTCAATAAAAAAAGTGCTACTAAAAAAGTGAATAGTATATACTGTGCTATAAAAAAGTGAACATATATATAATATATATGATTATGAACATGCTCCCTTCTCTATAAAAATAAGTTATACAATTACTGATCAATGCCTTTTTAAAAATACTTAACATTTTTAGTAAAGAAAAATTATTTAAGGAACTAGCATAATTTCCACATTCCATTGATCATCTATTATTTGAATAACCTATTTCAGGGCTTCCTACATCACTCTGAATAAACAAAGAGCATTTTTACCCTTGTATTATATACTTGAGTAATAGATCGGTTACATCATTAAGTCACCGTGAACTAAAAATTCATCGCTTACATTAAGTGGAAAATTAGAATAATTTTAAATGACATTATTCTAAATTGCTTAGAAAATAATTCACCCGGGGCGCCTGGGTGGCACAGCGGTTAAGCATCTGCCTTCGGCTCAGGGCGTGATCCCGGCGTTGTGGGATCGAGCCCCACATCAGGCTCCTCCACTATGAGCCTGCTTCTTCCTCTCCCACTCCCCCTGCTTGTGTTCCCACTCTCACTGGCTGTTTCTATCTCTGTCAAATAAATAAATAAAATCTTTATTAAAAAAAGAAAGAAAGAAAGAAAATAATTCATCCAAGAAGAATAATTACGGAAAGAAAAACTGTAAGTTGATTAGAAATAGGATTAACCTACTGAAAAAATAAAACAATATGAAGCAAGGGTATAGTGAAACCTATAGTCTTTTCCTCTCACTTTGAAAATTTATGTTTCTTTGGACAAACCACATTTCTTAAATGAGTGTGCAGCTTCTCTGAATAAAATTCAAAGGCAACTTCCCTTGGGAAATGGACATACAACCATACCAGGAATGATTTTATGCTGGACCTCAAAAGTCATTTCATAAATGTTTTGAAAAATTTTATTGCTTTCTCCGTTTTCATTTTTGCTACATAAACTAGAATGGCTGAACTAACTCCAAAACACAAGAAAACTGAGAAAACCCCTGTGGTTGCTAAGTGTCCAGGACACGTGCTACTAGCATTGAAGGGTGTTTAGTTTCTCTTGGTGCTGATGGATATGTGAGGTTCTGAAGGTTGCTTTACACATCAAAAGACTCAGCACTATTTATTTGTGATAGTTTTATGTCAGAGGATGCAGGAAGAGTTTGGTAATGGAAGATGAGTAATACAGGCTTTTCACTGGACGAAAGGTCATAAGTTTATTATTAAAGTAAGAACAAATTTTGGAAGATTTCTGCTAATGTAGTTGGACCTACAAACTTTTAGAGAAAAAAGGAACAGAAAAAAGAGTTCTTCCTGGACTCTCAGATTAGTTGATGAGCAATCTTTAGAATGTGTATGTATATTCCTATTAAAAAAAAGAAAAGCTGAAGTGTTTATAGGTTCCCTCTGGTAATCTCAGATGATTGAGCAATTTAGAGTGTTTTTTATTCATGGGAAACTTGTAAAGACTGTGACTTTCATGTGGAAAAAAAGAATGGTCAAAAGGAAACACCCAGTGATTCTGATTTTAGTTTTTACTAAGGCATTTTAAAAGTTTAAGCAAACATTAGATGTCTCTTTAATTTGTTAATAGGAGAGAGCAGGGTGTGTGTGTGTGTGTGTGTTGTGTAATACTCATGCATCTTGGAATGACTGAATGCTTGTACTTAAAAGTTTATATTTACATTCAAATACTCTAGGTGTGTGGCTATTAGTCAGCACCTACACCACCCATGAGAAATTTTATTTTGATCACACATTAGCTATTTCAAAGAAAACAAATATAATAACCTTAGCAAAAGTTGAGCCAACTTTTTCAACCCCTGTATAGTTATTAATTGGTACTGAAATCTTAAACCTGGGTTTGGAATCAGATAATCACTATGATGTATTTCTATGTACTTATAAAGTTAGAACTTTTTTAGGTTTTATCAAAACCCAACTAGGCCCATGGAAGCATATAGCACATGTGAGAGTCACAGGCCATATGGTGTAAAATAGGAAAAGGTTGAGAAATGCAGTTCCAGAGAGACAGAAAACGAGTCAACCACTTCATTCAAACAAATCTTTCAAATATTTGAATTTGGTTATTGTAGTCCCCCTAAATAATAGCTCTTCTAAGTCAAACAGGCCCTATGCCCTAAATCACTGCTCATTTGATGTAGTCCCTAGACATTTTGATGACTCTGTTGCTCTACTTTTTTAATGCTCTGAATCATCAATGCCCCTTGTAAAGCGCAGCATCCAGAAGTAAAATAGTGCTCAAAACAGGGGCTGACCAATGCACAGGAAAGAAATGACATTTCTTTCTTAACACCAAACAACTGTTTCCAACTTTCATACATTGAAGGAGCCTCAATGTATAATATCCCCATTATTTTGAAAGAATTTCCTATTAAACTGTATTTTTAAAGGAATAACTATTTTTCCCAAGATCTAAATAATCTTAATACACTAAAATTCACATATTTCTGAGAAAAACAAAGACCTACACAGTGACAAGTAAACATGTAATTACTATCCTATAATTCCATTACCTGTGCTATTTCTGCATCCATATCTAATGACTGAGTTTCCTCCTCATTATGTGTCAGATTTTCTTCCTTCTTTATATGCCTAAAAGATTCTTGAGTGGTTGCTGGACATTGTAAATTTTATGTTTTGGGTGCTGGATTTTTTGGTATTCCATTTGATATCTCTGGTATATTTGTGTGGTGTGCAGATAAGTTACTTGAAAATATTTTTATTCTTTTGAGCCTTGCTTTTAAGCTTTGATAGGCAAGCCCAGAACAGCCTTTAGTCTAAGGCTAATCTTACCACATTACTGAGACACCTTTATGCGGACTTGACTTGACGTCCCATGTGTAAGGAACTGCTTGGAAACAAACTATTCTTGGTCCTGGGTGAACTCCAGGGATGTTTCTGTGAGATTCTTTGTCCTTAGTAATTTCCCTATGTACATGCTCTCATCAGTACTCAGCTAAAGACTCAGGGGGAACCCTCTACAGATCTCTGAAACTCGGTTTCTTTTTTTGTTTTGTTTTGTTTTTTTTTTTTGTTTTTATAAAGATTTTATTTATTTATTTGACAGAGAGAGAGACAGCCAGCGAGAGCGGGAACACAAGCAGGGGGAGTGGGAGAGGAAGAAGCAGGCTCATAGCGGAGGAGCCTGATGTGGGGCTCGATCCCACAACGCCGGGATCATGCCCTGAGCCGAAGGCAGACGCTTAACCGCTGTGCCACCCAGGCACCCCTGAAACTCGGTTTCTGAGTAGCTCTCTCCTCTCTGATACTCTGTCCACAACTCTATTCTCCTCAGTACCCCCGAAGTCCAAACTGTCTCCTCAACCCACGGAGATTACTAGGACTTTTGGGTTCTTTCTCCCTGAACTAGAGTTAGAAATTCTCTCCCATAAATAAAGCTTGGGGAAGTCCAGGGCTCACCTTCTTTGTTTCTGTTCTCTCAGAAATCACTGTCCTGTGCTATTTGCATACAATATCTGAAAACCGTTGTTTCATATATTTCACTCAGTTTTTTAGTGTTTTAAGACAAGAAGCTATATCCAGTCTATTACTCCATCATAGCTAGAAGTGGAAGTTTTGTTGTTAATGCTGTTTAACACATTCAGGGCCACAGTCTGCAGCCACACAGCCTGTGAACTGCGTAACTCCGGAATACAATTTGCACACACCCATATCCTATCCTCACCCTAGATTTGAGTAAAATGGCAACCCTAATCATACTGACTTTTTATAATGAGCTTGTAATCAGAATTACTCATATTTGGGTAAGAATAATAACTCGAATGAAGACAATTCCTAATTTATAATTGTGATGGTCTTGTTGTTTGGCATTTGAACAAGTGTTCTCATCAAAACAATATCATAAATGATGATTCGGTTCCCACAAGAGAACCTAACATTATTGAAGTGTAATGCCTACAGTAATTGATTAAAAAAACCTAAGTGTCACTTATAATGTGGTTCCTGTGAGAAGACACAATTGGAATTCTAACTAGAGATTTCAATAACACATTTCTCTCCATTGTTCACTTAGGGTGCACATACATTCACATGGAAGAGGGTGGAGAATAAGCATCAAGATCATAAAAATTCAGATGGACATGAGATAGATACTAACTTGTAAACTGTATATTAACACTGGGACAGACCTTTTTTTACCCATGTAAAGGTATATTACAGAAGCATCTCTTTAAACATAGAGACTGACTTATGATGATGGCAAAATAAAATGTACTTACTCATCCAACTCTTCTTCTTCTGTTTTAGAACTATCAGCATAGAGGTACTTGCTCATGTCCACAGGTCTTACATTTTTTCTTTTTGTAGACTGAGGAGGAGAATCTTTTATAGTTACAAAAGTTTCTGGCTCATCGAATGGGTTCAAATACTGTGGAGTCTGTATCTCTTTAAAGGGATTATAGCTATTATTATAAAAAGATTCCTCTGATTTCTTAGGAGAAGCTGTTTCGGTGATGGGTTCTATAAAACAATACCAAAAAATGAATTAAATTAAATTATTATTATCTGATATTTTCTTACATTTTTAGTGTTTACATAAATAATCTTGAATTAATACTCTAGGAGGCTAAAAGAGTCAAAACAATAATATGTTTTAGAGGGGCTACGTTCAGAAGATGTGCTACCTAAGATCTTTGTCTACTTCTCCAGGAATGCTGCTCCCCAAGATGGCAGCTTTGAACAGGCTATTTTTATTTTTTAATTTAATTTAATTTGTAGAGGGGTAGGGGGAGAGGCAGAGAGAGAAGGAGAGAGAGAATTTTAAGCAGGCTCTGCACCCAGCATGGAGCCCAACATGGGGCTTGATCTCACAACCCTGAGATCATGACATGAGCCAAAATCAAGAGTCGGATGCTTAACCAACTGAGCCACCCAGGTGCCCCTAAAATGGCATCTTTGGAATATCCTTGGAGTCTCTAATATTATTAGCATTACAGTATGCCAATTTTTGAAATTTTAACCTTCTTAGAGGTACAATATTCTATTTATTATTTCATTTGTCTATACTGATATAAATTTTTTTTAAGAACATAAAGTGGATTAAATTTTGAAATTGTCTTTGGTAGTTACATAAGCAGAGACCGCTTAGGAAACTGAAAATTCATTCTGGACTGTATCAAATACATACCCACATATCACTGAATTTGTTTCACAAAGCCTTCCAAAAGTAGGTTTCTGTATGCTACAAGACCTTAAAATTTAGAGCTTTGAATGAGATGGCTGATTTTTTTTTTCAATATAACTTTGATCCAATAAGTACTCTATTTAATAATGTAAAGAACTAAGGTCAGAATTCTCAGATAGAAAGCACTATATTGAAATCATATTGTTAAGCTGATAGACATGTTACACCAAATTTTTCTAAATTTTATTGTTTTAAATTTCATTTTGAAAACCAAGGTACATTTAAAAATAAAATTCTGACTCCCAGCACAAAAAGCACTACAGCAGCATCATATCCTCCAATGATACTTATGAAGTGCTTAGTACCAGCCATTTTCTTCTTATGTGACTTAATATTTTAAAACAAAACTAGAATTTATAATAAAACTGTCCAACATTTGGTCATGGATTCTGATTAAAGTAAATGTTTTCTCAGACTGAAGAAAAGTTTCAGAAAGCCAACAATCAGAGGGTAGTTTAAAAGTTAATTTTAATTATGCCATGCAATTCTATCAAAATACTCTAGAAGGCAGAAAACTGGTTACTGAAATTCTCAAGAAAAATAACTATTTCATAGGTGACACTTCAAACAATTTAATCCAATTATTATAAAAATTTCATGACTGACATATTTATGACTTTGATATTTTAAAGTCAAGCTCCTTTTACTTATACTTTAGACAATAGCCCAGAAAACTTATTTTGTCTTTATACTGGAGAAAAACCTCTGAATTGAAATTCCATACACCATGGAGAAACAATTATAAAGTGTGAAAGAGAATTCATAAAATCATAATAAATACTGAAATTAATTTAAATAAATCTTAAACTTTAAATTTCAATTTAAATCTAGACTATGCTAGAGAAGAGACACAGTAACTGTGTAACTTTTTTAACACCAAGATAATATTCAAACTTAATGCTTCATTAGAATCTTTGTAATAATGTAAATGAGGCATTTTCTTTTTTCTATAGGGGAAAAGAGGCTGGAAAATTTTTGCCTATTCAATTTTTATTAACAAATATCAAGTTTCAAATGCTTGAGAAACCGACAAAACTAGTCAATGGAAATAAGATTTTTATTTTTACTTTCAGGAAGAGGATTGCAAAAATTGATCTAAGCAAATTCATCAGTTACAAAACCAAAAGCAAAAAAGTATTCAAACTATAGAGCACAGTTGAAGATGACAGAAATGGCAACAAAGAAGAGTTTAAAATGAGATTATTTTATATAAAAGCTAACAAACACATTTAATAACTTTCTAAGAGGGTCACTGACGCACAGAATGCCATGAATCTAAGAGGAGAATTGAAGCTGTAAAAGCGAATAAAAGAACCATCTAAACAACTTCAACACATTATTTTTTCCTTAAATGCTTTTGTTACTTGAGGATGTGAATTTTTCATCAATAAAAATTCAAAAATTATTTCTAAAAAAACAAGTATTCTTCTATTAGAAAATACTTAGACCAAAGACTCTAAGACATGTATATTTAAAGAAAATATTGGTTGTCACTTTTTTTTTTTTTTTTAGCTCTATAGGCATGGTTAAAGATTCTGAATCAGGTTGACTAACCTCTCCTAAATAGAAATACCATATTACATGTTATTCTGCTACTTCTTTCTATACCTCAGAAAACAGATCCACATATATTTTTAAAACTCTTTTTATTTGACTTTGAAATGGAAAGCTCAAATACTGATGTCTCAAAATATTTTGGTAATATTTATAAAACTCAGAATACTGAAATATATGTAATACACAATTGAGGAGAAGCCATGTGGCCAAAAGAAGACACTTATTAGGAATCTTAGCTCCAATTCCACTTCCATTTACCTAAAGTTCTTGTTCAATTCCTCTGGGCCTCAGCTTCCTAATCTATGAAAAGAGGCAGCTGAAGTAGATTACTTCCAAGATTCGTTATAACCATTACCATTGACATTTAAAATAATTCTTAATATATATATAGCTCACAAACAAAATAAAATCTCATTAAGTTAAATTTATGAAATTAAATTCTGGTAAGAAGGGAGAAAATAAGAGAAGGAGAAATGGATTACAAAATGATATTGCTCCACGTGAGCAAATCCTGAAAACCTCATTTCACTATGACAGGTAGTAACAAACTTCTTCAAAGCTCATGAGGACTTCATTAAGAGCAGTCTAAAAGATGTACACAATGGTTAATCATTCTTGCATTTACTTTGAAAAAACAGTTTAATTAAACAGAGGTCTCCCTCAACAGCTTTTTTTTTTTTTAACAGATTTTATTTATTTATTTGACAGAGAGAGAGGGAACACAAGCAGGGGGAATGGGAGAGGAAGATGCAGGCTCCCAGCAGAGGAGCCCGATGTGGGGCTCGTTCCCATAACGCTGGGATCACGCCCTGAGCCCAAGGCAGATGTTTAACGACTGAGCCACCCAGATGCCCCTAACTTCTTCAACAGCTCTTATCTAGGCTTTAAGAGTTCAAAACTATTTGATAGGAAAAATGACTCAGGAAAAAAAAAAAATTCCGTGGATGTATTCCTTATAAGTATGTTGCATATAGGATTACAGGGGTTTTCAATCTTTTTTTTGTCCCATGCTATTTACATGCACAACTTACTCTGACTATAATTCTCAGCCTAAGACATGGAAGGGGGTGCGGGAGTTCACTGGATTCTCAGAGGGTGAGGGCAGAGGACCTGACAGAGGGAGAAGCCATCCCACAACCCCAAAATCGGCATGTCTCACAACTTGACCTTACTTGGCAGGCTAATCTAATAAGCCATATGCCAGCTAGGTGAAATACTGTTATCTCTAACATTAAAGCTTTACCATCTAACTTGACGAAACTCTATCAAGAATTTAAAAATAACCCCCATGTAGAAGATGGGTAGAGAGGAAGGGTGAAATAGGTGAAGAGGATTCAGATTACACTTATTGTGATGAGCACTGAGTAACGTACAGATTTATTGAATCACTGTTTGGTATACCTGAAACCAATAAAACACTGCATATTAATTCTACTGGAATTAAAAAAAAAATAAGCCCCATGTAAATATTTATGTAAAATTTTTTTTTTCTTTAAAAACAATTCAATGGCAGCTACCCAGATTTGCGAATCAATTGCATTTAACACAGTATCATCATAAACAAAAATTATTTTGAATCTTTCAAAAAAATCTCTTCCTACATTACAATTCAAGATAACTTGACTTTATAAAGACTTTTAAAAGTACAGAAAAAGACTTGCTACCTTCTGAGTCAAGATCTCCAAATGGGTTTAATTCTGCTACATCAGGATCCCCAAATGGATTTAAAGTCACAGTGGCCAAGTCCTTTTCAGCTTCATCCAAAAAGTTCAGTTTGTTGATAAGCTCTGAAAATAAACCTATGTGTTAGTTCTATGATTGTAGTTAAGTATAATTCTTGATCGTTCAAAAAATATTTCAAATTGTAAAAATTCACACTAATAATACCTGCAAATAATAAGATATAGCATTTTACCTATGGCAGAATGCCATTCAAGTACTTTGTAGCATACCAACATTTTCAAATAAAACAAAACAAATATATGCATATTAACTTGAAACTTATATCAGATAATGAACTAGAGAAACTTTCATCAGAGTCTAATTTAATCCAATAAAAAAGTACTGTCACGGATTTTTAGAAAAATATCCTTCACTTCTAAATATGAATAATTCAAATGGGTTTAATGCAAGCAAATATTTTTAAAACAGTATAGTTATAATATATAAGCTAACTGAAGAAATACGGTCATGCAATATGATCTATTAATATAAGATATTTTAAAATCACTGCCTATCAAGGGCACTGTTACAAGGCTTTGCTAATGATGGTAAGTTATGTTGTTGCCTATTGGTACGCTACAAATTACCAAAGAAAACATTCAAGGAAAAGCACAAAGACAAAACTGACAGCTAATAAGTACAGACAAAAGTCAAGAGGTAGCAGGTCACAGTAAATACAGGCAATCAGAAGCAGAAAGAAAGGAAGAAAGCTCTTAGACCTTCAGAGGAACTGGCTGATTTAGCTGAAGGCATATTTGCTTGCTTTATGCAGTCATCTTGATCTTCATCTAAGCTGCTCAGAGCATTCAATTGGTTTACAATTTCTGTAAACAGAAGCCAGTCGAGACAAATGTAAGGTAAGGTCATTTAATTAAAGAGCCATAGAAGAATGCTGTTACTCAAAAAGACAAAGAGAGGGGATGTTTGGTTAATCACAAGAATACATTCAGAGGATGTTATTTTGATGGACTACAGCACATGTATTTAACCGAAAGTTACGTTGTACTCATTTTAAAATAGAAAAAAACATTTTGTTAAATTTATATTATTAATATAACCACTATGTTAATAAACACAAAACAAATATAATAACCCAAGAAGTTGACATTGGCTTTCAGTAACCACATTTTGTATTTATAAAACAGTGCTTTAGATGCAGTTAAAACAATAAAAAAAATGTTTCCTGATACTATAGAAAAGATGTACTATTTGTTTCATATTATAAATGCAAACTAAAGATTTTAAGATTTTATCTACACGAATCATGAACAGAAAAAGCACTTGTTCATGTTCTAGAATTTTAAAAATCAGCACAAAATAAGAAAAGCAGGCAACAGCTACTACTTTCTACTCCTGTTTTCTAAGGCAATTGTTGTTTTAAGGGAACTCTTGAGGATTGGCTTTAGGAAATCTTATAATTTAACCCTAGCCAAGGTTAGATAGAAAAATATTAAAATAAGATAGAATTCATTTTGTGCATAAATAGAATTTTTAACATGAGTCATATATATTTGGACAACTCTGAATATGTGCAATTACCATCCACGAAGTGAAAATTAGCTTGGAAAAAATAATAAAAGCCTACTGGGTTATTCTAGCTAATCCTTGCTGTTTCCAAAGTTACAACCTGGGAATAGCTTATGTATTAGGACAAACCAAACAGATCCAGATTATTCAGGGGGAAAGGGAAAAAAATGGTTAAAAATAGAAAAGAGTTGTAAATTCAACTTAAAAATGGTGTTCTTTAACACTGTGAATCTAAGTACACATTCAAAATTTTATTTTAACTAAATCACAGAATACACAATTGTAATAAGGTTGCCTTCATCCATTCATTTGTTGTTGAATAAATACCACTCTGTGCCAAGTATTATCCTTGGGACACAAAGATGAAAAAAACATATATGGTATTGCCCTTCTGGAACTTACATTCTGTAAAAATGTGAATATTGAAACAGATTTAGTAAATGACTACTAGAGTATTAGGTGGTCAGAAATACAAGTGTTATTTTACAGATCTTTGAGCTAAATATATATACACATTTGATAAACTTATTCAGTTCTTTTGTCTTGAACAGAAATACATTTTGCATCAATAAAATTGCTTGAGATAGTCAAGTAAACCACAGAACATAAGGAGTAAACACAATACCAACTGAACTCTTTGTGTGATTTTGAACAGTAAGAGTTGAAGAGTCAGGCTTTATAATATGTCTTCTTTCATTTTATTCTACCAAGAGTTTTAAACCCCACTCCCACTCAACCTAGTAAACTCCTCATTAAGATAGAGCTCATCCAGAAACTAGATCCTTTACCTCTCACAACTAGTTATAACGTTGTAATTTTTAAGGAAATATAATGGAGTGGAGGATCAGTGTGATTACCAGTCTTATTACTAGTTACATATTATTAAAAATTTGCAAATGATTTTTAACTTTGAAAGCATGAAAAAAAATATTAACAGCAGCAGCTAATATTTATTAAGCAGTGGGGAGGGCTTTGCATACATTACCAGCATTAATTCCCATAAATAGCCTGAGGTATTATTACTAATATCCACATTTTATCATGTATATTAGTAACATTTATTTGCACTGTATTCCCAGATGCACAATTACTAGGTTAAAAAACTTTATTTTTTAAAAAGTTTTATTTACTTATTTTAGAGAGAATGTGTGTGCAAGTTGGGGGGGGGGGCAAAGGGACAAAGAGAGAATCTGAAGCAGACTCCCCACTGAGCATGGAGGCTACCTGGGGCTTGATCTCACAATCCTGGGATCACCACCCCAGCTGAAACCAAGAGTTGGCTGCTCAACCAACTGAGCCACCTAGGTGCCTCTAGGTTAAAAACTCGAAAATAATACTCAGATTTGTTTTCTTTATATAGCTAATACATTTTAATTATTTTATAGTCAATGAAGGTAGAAATCAATCATTTTAAAAAATATCGTCTATAACGAGTAGCATTAGGGAATATCAAAGAAATATTAGACTTGGTCCTGTCTTTCTTTCTTTCTTTCTTTCTTTCTTTCTTTTAAGATTTTATTTATTCACTTGAGAGGGGAGAGAGAGAGCATGAGCAGAGGGGAGGGACAGAGAAAGAGGGAGAAGCAGATGCCTTACTGAGCATGGAGCCTGGTGTGGGGCTCGATCCCAGGACCCCAAGACCATGACCCAAGTAGCAGGCAGATGCTTAACCAAATGAGCAATCCAGGCATCCTGGGCATTTCTTTAAATAATACCAGGAGGACTCCATCACATGATTAAATTATTTACACTGTGATTCTTCTGAATGTTTAGAATGTTTCCTCCCCCTCATCCTGTTTTTAGTGACATTTAGTATCACTGATGACCATTTCCTCATTAACCCAAAATAATTTCTTCTTCTCATTGTAACTGATGAGTTGTCCTTCTTATCCTAGTTTTCCTATTTATCCATAACTTAAATAAATCTTTACATTCCTCCTAGAACTTCTGCTTCTAGAACTTTCATTCATATTAACAAAGTGAAAGGCAATAGTAATTAGCTATACCAAAACCTCCTCTATTTGGTATGCAAATAAATGTTAATTTAAATCATAGTAAGAGACAACCTCCAAAGAAATACCACTTACCTATTTAATAAATATTTATCAAATACTTGTTATATATCTTTGGTAGTACCTGCTCTCATGGCTTTATATTTTTGTGGGACAGACAAGTGAAGCATTATATAGTATAAGAATGATAAATATTATGATTGAGATATGCATTACAGGCCATGTGAAAGTGTAAGGGAGGCATACAGCTCAATCTAAAGTCAGGAAGGCCTTCTGAACTTATTAAATTTATTTAAATACAAGACATTATTATATTATTATTATTATTATTATTATTATTATTATTATTATTATAAAAGACAAAATGGAGAGCATTCTTCAGGACAAAAGGGAGACAAAAGAGAACAAGACACATTTGAAGAACTGCAAGTTGTTTGGGGTTTAAGATGCCAGAGGTAGAAAATAATGAGATGAGTATGGCAAATGCCCTATTCTAAAGATTATTGTGATCAAACCAAAGAATGTGAACTTTATTCTGAGAACTGTGGGAATCCACTGAAAAATCAAAATGTATATTTTAGAAACATCACTCCAGCAGCAGCAACATGGTGGCAGCATTTGGAAAAAAACAGAACAGGAAGAAAGGTCAGCATCATCACTCCACGAAAGGAGGCAATCAATAAATATTGGCTAATTAAAGAAAAAATTAAGAATAATGATTTGGTGGTAAATTTGACATGAGGGATAGGGAAAGGAATCTAGAACAAGTGTCAGCTTTCTGTCTTGGGTGACTATGTGGGTAGTATTCTACCACTGTGATGGGGGTTTGGTTTGGAACATACCAAGCTACAGGTGTCTGCGAAACTTCCCATGGAAATAATTCAATTGGCAGTCACAGATGTTGGGCTGGAGCATAAAATACATAATTTTGTTATGTATTTCTCCCTTTAAAAAAGCACTTTTCAGGGCACCTGGGTGGCTCAGTCAGTTAAGTGTCTGACTCTTGATTTCGGCTAAGGTCATGATCTCAGGGTTGTGAGACTGAGCCCCACACGAGGCTCTGCACTGGGCATGGAGCCTGCTTAACATTCTCTCTCTCTCGGGGTGCCTGGGTAGCGCAGTCGTTAGGCAACTGCCTTCGGCTCAGGGCGTGATCCTGGAGTTCCGGGATCAAGTCCCACATCGGGCTCCTCCGCTGGGAGCCTGCTTCTTCCTCTCCCACTCCCCCTGATTGTGTTCCCTCTCTCGCTCGCTGTCTATCTCTGTCAAAATAAATAAATTAAAAAAAAAAAAGGTTCTATCTCTCCTTCTCCAAAACAAAAATAAATTGATTAATTAATGGAAAAAAAAACTTTTGTTTTTTTAAATTTCCTACAGCCAATGTGTTTTATAATATATAATCAGAAAAAGTTTAAAATTTATAAGATTTATGACAAAAACTTATTCCCAGAATTGTTTTCAGTGGGAAGCTTTCTCAGTAGTATACTACCTTGACCAACACCCTTCCTGGCCCAATATATTTATATAATACCATATTACTGACTATAGTCTTGTTTCACCAAATATTTACACATTTGAAAAATGCTAAGGATGTTATGTAATAGCACAAACAAATTTCTACCCCAGTGCTACTCAAATTGAGCAATAAACTTGTAGTGTAAAACTTAGTCATAGCAACAGTGTGTTAGTCTGGACTTGCTTCACATTGCTGAGAATAAGAAGGAAAACTAAATTAGGGGCAGGCAATCGAACCAAAGGGTCAAGTAATTTGAGACTCTCCTTTACTGTTAGGAAGGCAAAAGAAGATAGAAATTGGCCACAAGAGATTATCACGTTGAACAAAAAAAGGTGGTTGGGGTGGTGGTATTAAGAGTAGGAGATGTTTTCCTTTTGAGAAAGTCTGTAGCTGAGTTAAAAGAAGAAGAAAAAATAAGCCGCCTAGAGCTAGAACATACCTACAAATCTTGTAGCATCCTCATTGTTCCCTCTAAAGCATAACAAGATTCAGTACAGGTCTATCTCATTTTAAGATGGTCTAAGATAGTAACCTTTCAACTTCCTAGCAGAGATCAAGGTTCAAAAGATGTCACTTTTCTCAAAGGCTCAGGTCCATAAATATTTGATTCATGGATATAACTAATGCGTTTAAAAATATGATTTTTAATCCCATGGTGTATCACAATAGGGCTGCTTCACAAAGCGGCTACTTCAGGCAGAAAAGTAGACATTGAGTAGTCGGCCCCCAGGAGCTCCAAGAGCTTACTCTTAATTAATTAGTAAACCTCAGTGGCTTATTCTTATGATCCAAGTTGCTCCCAATTTTTTTTTTTAAAGTCTCTCAACCATAAGCCCTTTCTAGTTTGGCCAGACTCTCTTAATCTTCATAAGAAGACAACTTTAAAACATAGTAGTCCACAATTTCTCACCTACCATTTATTCTTCAACTCACTGCACTGTTTTTATGTCCACCTTTATCCATCACCCTTACCAAAATTGTTCTCACTGAGGTCACCATTGCATAGTCTAGATGGCAAGTATACTAGATACCTTTCAGCTCTTATACTTGATCTCTGTATGAATAAATGTAATTAGCCCTTCCTTCCTTGAAATTCCTTTTGCCCCTTCCAGGACAATAGTACCACCTGGTTCTCCTAGCTCTTTGATAGTTCTGTCTTGGTCTCATTTAATGATAACTATTCATCCCCCACCTCTTAAATATTATCATTCCCTAGAACTCCATCATAGGTCCTATTCTTTTTTTTCTCCCTAAATGCTCTTGCTGGAAGAATTCATCTACTCTCCTGGCTTAATGCAGAAATGCAGATAATCCTCAGATATTTAGTAAGTACTAGACTTGACTACTGGGCATTTTCACCCTAATGACCTGAGACATTCCCCTCACACAATTACACAAAAAATGGAATCAAATAGCTGTATATCTATGTCACGTTCATCTTTCATCTCTGAAACACAGCAATTTTTAGCAAGGTTGGGACTTAACACATGTTGTAAGTGAATGAATGAATGAACTAAATGAGTCACAATATTGGCATTGCATTTGGAGAGGCAGAAATATCTAACTTTATTTTTTAATTACAGAAATAGTATTTTTAATCTATGTGTTTATCTATATGTCTATCTATATATCTATACATGTATCTATATTTCATTTACCTATAGAAGTGTTATAGTTTAAGCCATATCTCCCCAAAATTTGGCTTAAAACAACAAATTACAATCTCTCACACTTCTATGGAGTGACTGGACTTAGTGGGGTGGTTCATTACAGTTAGATCGGGACTGGGGCTGAAGTCATTTGAAAGCTTGAACTGGGATGGATGTCCAAAATGGCTTCTTCACTTGCATGTTTGGTATTTCAGTTGAGAAAGCAGAAACAAGTGGAGGTTGGGCAGGCATATCTCTCTCCCAAACTGTCCTGTCCACATAGTTAGTTTGGAGTTCGTCTCAGCACAGCAATCTCAGGGTGGCTGGACTTTTTTACATGGCAGCTGGCCTTCCCCTGAACATGCTTTATAAGAGGGGGCCAGGTAGATGATATGAGGCACTTTATGACTTAGCTTTAGAGGTCACGAAGTGTTACTTCCACGACCAATTCTATGGTTTAAAGTAATTCGCAGGGCTAGCCCAGATGCAAGAGAGAGGACTATCAAAGGGCATGAATAGTAGGAAGCATGATTCACTGAGAGACAATTTTTAAAGACTAGCTACCACACGGACCAATAAATCAGAAAGTTGGAAAGCACTTATTTTCTTACTAATCTAATATACTTAACAGTAATTTTTATGTTACCTTCTAGGATTTTTCATATGCACTATGTGAAAGGCACAAACCTTAAATTGTATAATTCAATGAATTTTGATAAATGTATACCACCCACGTAACCCAAGATCCAGAATATTTGCATCACCCCCTTGAGTTTCCTCATGCCTCTTTTCAATCAATCCCCAACACCACAGGCTATCACCATCACACAGGATTGGTTTTGCCTCTTCCAGAACGTCACATAAATGGACTTCTTGCATTCAGCATATGGTTTTGAAATACATTCATGATGTTGAACATAACAACTGTTCATTTTTATTGAAAGGCATTCCATTCATGAATATACAGCTGACCCTTGAACAACATGAGTTTGAACTTACACTAGATTTTTTTCGATACATACAATACAGTCCTATAAATAAATGTATTTTCCTTATGACTTTAATAACATTCTCTTTTTTCTAGCTTACTTTATTGTAAGACTACAGTATATAATACATATAAAACAAGGGTTAATCAACTGTTTATGTTATCAATAAGGCTTTTGGTTAACAGAAGGCTATTAGTAGTTAAGTTTATGGGGAGTCAAAAGTTACAAATGGATTTTGGACTACCCAGGGAGTTGACACACCTCACCCCCATGTTGTTCAAGGGTCAACTGTACTACAGTCTATGTAGCCACTGCCCTATTGATGTACACCTGAGCTGTTTCCAGTTCAGGGCTATTATGAATTAAAATGCTATGAACATTTTTGTACAAATCTTTTTGTGGACATGTGTTTTTACTTCTTTTGGATAAATATCAAGGAGCGGAGTTACTGGGGCACCTGGGTGGGTTAGTTGTTAAGCGTCTGCCTTCGGCTCAGGGCGTGATCGCGGTGTTCTGGGATTGAGCCCCACATCAAGCTCCTCTGCTGGGAGCCTGCTTCTTCCTCTCCCACTCCCCCTGCTTGTGGTCCCTCTCTCACTGGCTGTCTCTATCTTTGCCAAATGAATAAATAAAATCTTTTAAAAAAAAATTAAAAAATTAAAAAAAAAGGAGTGGAATTACTAGGTCAGAGGTAGTATATGTTTAGTGTTATAAGAAATTCCCCAAGTGATCGTACCACTTTACCAACAATGGATGAAAGTTCCAGTTAGCGCACATCCTTGCCAATATTTAGTATTGTCAGTCTTATAACCATTCTACTGGGTGTGGAATTATAAACGCATTGTGATTTTAATTTGCTTTCCTTATCGCAAGTGAAGCTGAGATCATTTCCATGGGATTACTGGCCAGTGATATAGCTTTCTTTGGGGACCACATATTCAATTTCTTGACCATTTTCTTAAAAAATAGGGTTGGGGTGCCTGGTTGGCTCAGTCAGTAGAGCATACAACTCTTAATCTTGGGGTTGTAAATTTGAGCCCCACGTTTGGTGTAGAGATTACTTAAAATAAAATCTTTAAAAATAAGTTTTTTTAAATAGGGTTGTGTTTTTACTACTGAGATGTCACACATCTAAAAAAATCTATTCTGAATGCAAGACATGTCAGATATCTACTTGGTGAATATTTTCTTCTAGCCTGTGACTTACCCATACATTTTCTCAATTATCTATTTTGATGAGCATTAAGTTTTTAATTTTGATGAAGTTTAATTTATCAAACTTTTCTTTCATGTTTACTCACCTATGTCTTATGTATGAACACTCTGCCTGTACTCAGGTCACAAATACATTGTTCCTATTTTTTTTTTCTCCCCAGAAGCTTTATTGTTTTAGCTTTTACATTGGAAGTCTATGATCGACCTTGAATTAATGTTTATATATCCTGAAAGGCAGGAATTGAGGCTCATCTTTTCCACGTGGACATCTGAGTGTTTCAAAATAATCTGTTGAAAAGACTTCCTTTCCTCACTGAATTATGCTGTACCTTTGTTGAAAATTAATTGGCGAAAGAAGTTGGGGTCTACTTCAGAACTTTGTTTCGTTCCACTGACCTATGCCAATACCATACTATATTGATTATTATACCTTCATAGTAAATCTTGCTGTCAAGTAGTATTAATATTATGATCCTGTTCTTTTCCAAAATTGTATTGTTATTCAGGTCCTTTGCATTTCCAAATATATTTTAAAGTCAGCTTTTCAATTTCTATATATTTTTTTAAAAAAGCCTGCTAGGATTATGACTGGCACTGAGTTGGATCTACAGATTGACTTGGGAAGGACTGAAATCTTAATAATATTGAGTCTTCTCATCTGTGAATATATAGAACATTTCTCCATTTATTAAGGTCTTCTGTAATTACCTTCAGTATTTTTATTACAGTTTTCAATGTAGAGGTTTTTCTACATCTTTTATTAAATTTATTTCTAAGTATCTATACCATTTTTAGCCTCAATTGTAAATGGAATTATTTTGTTAATTTCATTTCCCAAATGTTTGTTGTTCATATATAAAAATAGATTTTTTCTATATTAATCTTATATCCTGTGACCTTGCTAGGATCTCCAGTATCATGTTAAACATAAGTGGTGAAAGCAAAACATCTTTGCCTCATTCCCAGTCTTAGGAGAAAAGTATTCAATAATTTACCATTACATATGATATTAGCTGCAGCTTTTCATAGATATTCTTAATCAAAATGAAGAAATTCTCTTACATCGAAATCTTGCTGAGAAACTTGGTACTGAATTTTGTCAAACACTCCTTTTTATATATCTATTGAGATGATTATATGGTTTTTCTCCTTTATTCTGTTAATTGGTTAAACCAACCTCTCATCCTAGGACAAATCCTCAGAGAATGCATATCAGTACTTAGAATATTCATTGTCTTCTGGCACCTCCCCTAAATATTGGAAAGCTTCTAACTTTCTCTTGAGAGCTCTCACTTACATTCTGGCCCTGTCAGATGGGCTCTCAGTATCACCAGAATTCTTCTGGAGTTTCCTACGGAGGCAGGGAGGCCTAGAGAATGTTGTCATTAGTACAAAGCAACATTAATTAGGGTTTAAGAGTGACAAAGAAAGGAGGATGAATTTGTAATCTCTATCTTCTGCCACTTCTGGTCTCTGAGTTGACGTACTTGAGTTCTAAACACTAGTAGGAGAGGGGCGCCTGGGTGGCTCAGTTGTTAAGCATCTGCCCTCAGCTCAGGGTGTGATCCTGGAGGTCTGGGATCGAGCCCCACGTCAGGCTCCTCCGCTGGGAGCCTGCTTCTTCCTCTCCCACTCCCCTTGCTTGTGTTCCCTCGCTTGCTGGCTGTCTCTATCAAATAAATAAATAAAATCTTTCAAAAAATAAAGAAATAAATAAACACTAGGAGGAGATATTCTTACTGTCTTCGGTTTCTCTTACTAGGGTCCTAAATTCCTTTAAAAAGGAGGTAGTTGTGATAACTTATCAACTTTTTAGCTCAATGGATCATAAATGCTCCTAGCTTTCTGATTTTACACCGTTTTCCAATCTTAATACCTAAATAAAAGATGCAATATTCCAGAAATTCTTATCCTTTACAAAGAACTCCAAAATAGCGGCCATTTTTATTCTATTATTTTATATAGCCCACAGCAAGCCTATGATTTTGTTCATTAGTATCCTAGGTATTGGAGAGTAAATGGCCAGGTAAAAACCGGAAGCAAATTAATGGATGTATTATTCTCTGACCACAGTCCCAAGTTCATTGTGAGAGACCTTCTACTCAAAGGAAGAAGACCTGTTTTTCCCCATTCATAGTCCTAGTGAGTAGGACACGTAATGTCAGAGGTTAGGCTAAGGCTTCCCATAATCAACTTTAGCTCTTCAAATATGAACTGTTATCTCCTCTACTACCATCTATGTTTAAGATTATATTCTCTGAAGTGAGTCAATATGTCACTCTTCCTCCTCCCAAATTAACTTTACAAACTATAGGAAAGGGATTAATAAACACCAGGCAATAGTGCTTATGGTAAAAATGAATCTTAATTTATAAACTGCATCTGGATGGGAAGACTCTGAATGGACTATATACCTGATGGAAGGCCACAGTTTTGGGCTTTTCTGATTGTGGACTCATAACTAGGCACTTCCATTACAGAGACCCTGGAAGCTATACCTATTAAGCTATTTCAAAAGATACCAGCTCTTGGGCAGCATGGATTCGAAACCAAGGCAATCCCTGCTTTTAACTATGTGGATCTACTCTCCTTGTATGCAAGCTGTCATGTGGAGATAGAGGTCAAAAAATAGCACCTGGGATGCTGTGAGGACTCCAGTGAAAAAAGAATGCTCTGCTGGCATGCTGCTGTGTTTCTGTGTTTCTAATATCCTTCTAAGTGAATCTAATGCTTAGTTCAGTGACCTGAATAGGTCACATAAGCCTGAATGTCTGGTTGAACCTAAGCAGAATCCTTGGTTATCTTTGCAACGGCTTTAAGTATACTGGTATCTTCCTGGTATTTCATAATGTCTGAGTTTCTCCAATAATGCTCTGCTATAAACTGCTTCAGCTGAACCTGACTTTCTGAGATGTATTCAACAGGACATTGTTATTTATGGAGGAATCTTTTTTCCTTCTTGTTGATATGTATTCAGAAATTCAACAGAAATCCCAAAGATGGTCATATTGCTATACAGCGGTTCATGCATTCTGAGGTTGCCATATACAGATGGAGGCACACTGACTGTTTTAAAATCATATATGTTTTCTAACACTGGCTATAATAAACTTTCCCACTAATAGGCTTTGTTTCTCCATTTCCAAGGCCTATTATTCCCACTACATTTCAGTGATTCTTCTAATTGTAATTCAAAATTTCCTTGCCCATTTACTGGTGCTGCCCCTCTGTAGAATGCACCTGTACATAACAGTATCAATAAAAGGTTTCTGTCTAAGAGCCAGTTCCAAAATATGTTTCCAGTTAGCCGTGAATTTTGTCTCAGAGACAACAGGGTAGGGATTTTTAATCAATCCAAGTACAGATATCACGAATTTATGTTTACCTTATAGCAAAGACTGTAATTTCAGAAGATAATATTTGTTAATTATTATTGATCTAACAGCAATATTCCATAAGAAATCATGGACTAAATGAATAGCCTCTAGGTTTCAATCTAAAGTATCACAAAATAATTTAACAGTCTGTTCCCTCAGGAAGTTTGCAGCTTAGTTGGGGAAATAATATATCCATATAATTTTTACTGATATGTGATTGCATTTTATGCATTTATATTGCAATATAAAGATATAATTAATAGAGGCAAAATTTAAAATAACGATTCTTTCCTCCATAAACATTCTGTCAGCAATTTCAAAACTGCAAGGAAGAGTGAATATAAGCTGTGTTTAAATTACTGCCACTTTAACTGGTAAATAAAAATACCACCATACTTTATTTGTACCATGTTTATAAAATGCATTCATTTTGTTTAGTCTTTTTTTTTTTTTTTAAGATTATTTATTTATTTATTTGACAGAGAGAGAGACAGCCAGCGAGAGAGGGAACACAAGCAGGGGAGTGGGAGAGGAAGAAGCAGGCTCCCAGCGGAGGAGCCCAATGCGGGGCTTGATCCCAGGATTCCGGGATCACGCCCTGAGCCGAAGGCAGACGCTTAACGACTGAGCCACCAAGGAGCCCCTCATTTTGTTTAGTCTTAACCTATTGCTTTAACATTACTGTTGTTAAATTTTAATATATTTTTAACTATCTTCAAACTACTTTACCAAAACATTTTTAGAGTGGTAGTGCTGGTGCTAAAAAAAAATTCCTGAAAAATAATAAGTTTGGAATGGAATTTACATGTGCTAAAAAATGCAACTAAGGAAGCCAAACAAATGCCATAACATGCAGTTGGTGCTATTAATTTAAGTGACTGTACTCTGCAAATATAATAGAGGAAAAAAAAGTAACATCAAAGCAAAAATATGCTACAATGACTGTGGATTGACTTAGAGCATGCATCTAATCCCCACTGTCCCCACCTACCCTGCTCCCTCAACACACATTCTGCATTCATTACTTTTGGAAAACTAGTCTTGAATTATTTAAGGTTTGAATTATGTCTCCTCCAGATCACATGCCTTCTATAAAATGGGACCACTCTACCCTGAATTAGGTAGGATATGAGTAAAGCTCAAATAAATGGAACAAGATAATAAGCCAGAGTGATCAGTATGGGCTAAAATAAGAGATGGAAGTCCCTTCATTGGTTTATGGCCTTTCAGTTAACACATCTTAAATTCTCAATATGTTCCAGACAATGTGCCAGAAGCTAGTGATGAAAAAATGATTAGAACACAGTCTCTACCTTGAAGGAATTTCAGAAAATGGGGAAAAGAAATACATAAATAAATAATAACACAAAATAGTAAAATTCCAAAGAAATCTTGGATCATCATAAGTTGCATTAAAACAACTTCTTTGATTAGGGTCAGAGAATTTTAGGCTACCTAAAAGAAAGCTATTCCTGCTACAAGAATTTTAGAAAATAAGGTGTATGTGTATGATTAGGCAATAAGGGTTACTATGGTCTGAATGTTTGTGTCCTCCCAAAATTCATATGTTGAAATCTTAATTCCCAGTGTGATGGTATTAGGAGGTGGGACCTTTGGGAGAGGATTAGGTCATGAGGGCAGAGCCTTCATGAATAAGATTAATGCCCTTCTAAAAGGGGCCCCAAAGAGATCCCTTGCCCCCTTCCACCGTGTGAGGAATACAATGAGAAGTCTATGACCCAGAAGAGGGCCCTCATCCAACTGTGCTGGCACCTTGACCACAGACTTCCAGCCTCCGGAACTGTGAGAAATAAATTTCTGTTGTTTATAAGGTACCCATCTGTGGTATTTTGTTGTAGCAGCCCAAACAGACTAAGACAAGGGCTTAACTATAAAATCTAATTATTAATGAATATTTTCATTATATCTACAATTTGTTCAAAAATATTGTCCCTTCTTTTCAATAACCAGCATAAAACTTCTTACATATTGTTATCACCTTTTCCCCCCACTGCTATGACCAAAACAGTACAACATTGCTCAAAACAGCTCTGAAAATATGTGGGTTTTTTAAATTCCTACTTATGGTAGTAGTGTCTAATTGAGATTTAGTTTTAACCAAAAGCCATCTACAAAGAACAAACCATATTCTCCAATTAAAAGATCAAATTATATCCCACTGCAGTTATAAACATTCATGCTATAAGAAAATGCCTGCATTTGTAAACAGTACAATAGTAGCACAAGGGCTGGAATGGTCAAGCTTAAGAGGGAGTAGGCATGAAAGGCTTCCCAGAGTATATGTCAATAAAATTAAATTTTGAAAGATAGGTAAAAGTCACTGGTGGTGGTAAAGGAAGGTTACTAACTTATCCTTCCTGAAGTACTTCAGCTAGTCAAATAAAAGAAAGAACTCAAAGATAGGTAAGACATGGCATTTTTAAAAAGTACTGTATAAATGTTGCTGACATCAATTATGAACATAATGCAAATGTCTGCATATATTATTGAAAAAAACACCTAAAATATTATTGAAATAAAAATAATAGCCAGGAAGGGCTAGAGGGAGGGGTTCAATTAAAAGTGAAAATAATATTGAATTTCTCATCTTACATGAGGTAAGTCAACACATTCTGTTTTATTCATTTATTATTTTTTTCAAAGACTTTATTTTTACGTAATCTCTACACGCAACATGGGGCTAGAACTCATAACCCTGAAATCAAGAGTGACACACTCTACTAACTTAGCCAGCCAGGTACCCCTGTTTTATTTTTAATGTTATTAGAGAAATATAGGTTCATTTATTTATCCATCTGGCTTATTTATCTTAGAGGATAGTACATGAAAATGAAAACAGAATGTATAACTTCCAAATTAGTCTATTAAAAAATGCTTAAATAAAGAACATTTGAGAATGGTAAAATTTAAGGGGTAGATGGGAAAAAAATTAGAAAATTCTCAAATAAAATATAAAGTAATATAAGTGAAATTAAGTATGCAGTTATCAAAAAATATAACTATTAAGGGCAAAGAATATAAAGACAGGTAAACCAAACACTGTTTTTAAGAGAAGTACTTAATACAGGTTAAAAGAAAGTGATAAATACACTAGGAAACTACAAATATAAAAAAAGCGTGAGTTACAAATATTAACATCAGGCAAAATTTCTGGGCAAAAGGCATTAAACGGGGGCAAACTGATCAAATTATAATCCATAATGAAACTATTAGAAAATTAGTTTTTATGCACTAAAGAATTTAGTATTGAAATTCTCTTTCACAAATGAACTATACAAAAAGAATAAGAATATAAATGACTAAAACGTTAAAGTTTGGTCTAATATATGCTGAATCAAATAAATAGAATATACATGTAAAAACATACTTACGGAAAATTTACAAAAATAAATCATACATCTAGACTACAAAGAAAAAGACTACTCATCTGAGATTGAAATTTGAAAGTCTTCAGAACTTTATTTGAATAAATTTAAAAAAGAAATAAACTATAAATAAATAAAGCCCCTGATAAAACACACTCTCCTAAATAACCTTGGGTTAAATAAATCAAAATGTCAATCATAAATTAGAAAATACTAACTTATAAAATTTGTACAGGACAAAACATCCATCTTTGCATACGATCTGATCAATTCCTTAAAATAAATATCTAGAAATGGAGTGGAAGTGAACATCACTGGAGTTGAGAAAGTCAAGGAAGTTTTTAGCTAAGGAGTTAAATGGGTCATGTGATCAATGGAAATTCCACACCCCCCAAACATTACGATAGTAAGAGTTGAGGCTGAGCCAAGAGATGGCTGCCAAAGTGCCGTATGAATTTGGAAACATTCACCAAGAGGTAAATACATGATAGAAGTCATGGGATATCAGGGGCGCCTGGGTGGCACAGCGGTTAAGCGTCTGCCTTCAGCTCAGGGCGTGATCTCGGCATTATGGGATCGAGCACCACATCAGGCTCCTTTGCTGTGAGTCTGCTTCTTCCTCACCCACTCCCCCTGCTTGTGTTCCCTCTCTCACTGGCGGTCACTATCTCTGTCAAATAAATAAATAAAATCTTTAAAAAAAAAAAAGTCATGGGATATCAATACAGAAATTTAGAACAATTCATTAGCTGAAAGAAGTTCATCGTGCTTGATTTTCACTCCAATAATGAAGGTATAATATCAATTACTCAAGTATGATAGCCAGATTATCAATAAATATTTATTGACCAATCAGCTATAAAGAATACCTGCATGGAAGCTTCTAGATATAAGGATACATAAGATATATACAAATTCAGAAAAAAAGAATGTGCACATAATTTATGTGAATAAACACACATGAGCTAGAAGAAGGTAGCCAATTCATCTTGTCCTGACACCCTTATGGCAGATCTTTACTTATAAGAAGGTTCACCCATACATTGACAAAAGAAGTGTGAACATATTTAGGCTACTTTATACTATAATTAGTAGTTCCATTAAAGTTTTATGCTTTCTTGACGAAGCTTGGACTTGATTTTAAATTGTGAAAATCTGTTCCTAACCATCAGCACATAAAGTTTTCAGAGAGCTAAATGGTATATTATATTACATTAGAAAGGCTTTAAGGAAGAAAAAATATTTTGTTAGAGGCATTGTTTTTTCCGGGAAAACAAGAATGAGTTTTCAACTTTGCAAAAAAAAAAAAGATAAACTTCTAGCTTAATGCTAACAAAACCAACCTGTAATTTTTGCTGCCTTTTCCTCTTGGTTCACTCGGTTCTCATCATCTTCTTCATTATCTTCTTCAAAGTCATCTAAATTGCCAATGTCAGCCTGCTTCATACTCATCAAACTAGCCAAACTTTGCATGTCTTCATCCCTACACGAATGATTTAAAATTTACTACACAGCTCATGAAATGACATTGTTTGAAAAAATGTTGCTTAAGAAAATAATAGTATGTTCCTTCTTTCTATATGTTAATGAGCCTTTTTAAACAGTTGCCCAAGACTATTGAAAATCTAAATACTCCTATTCATTAATTTTTAAATGGTATGTTTAAATAGTAAAAAGCAAACTGGATTAAAAACTAACTGGTTAGGAGTTAGTTTAACTCTGTGCTGTAGATCTGTGGAAGACTAAAATTTTCTTCATAGGATTAAAGTGTGGTTATCTAGTCATTAAACCTGGAAATAAAAACTTGTTTCATAAAACAGTGAGACAGTTTGCAAATCAATGAGATCTAGACTTTAAAGTATTCAACCTTTCAAAATAAATTAGAATAGAAATTCTTAATCTAAAATCCATGAACCCTTTTCATTTGGTGAGTAGGAAGAAAAAGAAATGGTAAACCCCTGTAAATTATACTTAAATCTTGTTTAACTGTGCATTTTTCTCAAAGGGGCCATAACTCCCCAAAAGTTAAGGAACTACTGTAACGGAAAAAAACACCTTCAAGTCTAGCATTTTTAAAAATTACAAGATGAAAAATGACCTGAGTTGATTAAATACAAGTTAAATATCATGTATTTGATAAAATGTAAAAATGTCTTTATCTTGAAGTATTTTAAATATAAGTGTATATAGTTTCCATTAAGTACTCTAAGCACCAAATAATATGTTTTCTCAATCTATTATTTTCACCTTAAATTTCAAATAAACTACAGTGAATAAAACAAATTTCTAATATGTTATATACAAACTAGATTTCAATCTGATATACTTCCCTAAAATTCAGAAAGCCAAATTAAGATACTGTAAATAAAATAAAAACAATAAAATAAAAAACAAAACAAGAAAACTCTTTTGTAGAAATGTTCATTAATATTCACTTATCTCCTAAATATAGTACAATTTTGCAGACTAAACAGGTTTTTTAATTCTTTGCATTATCTCTCACGTAAGCTTAAAGTTAACCAAATCATTTCCCCTTTTAAAAATAAGTTTAGTGACACAAAGTCTGCATAAACAAAAAAAGTTGTATTACCTTATAGGAATGCCTTACAAATTGCTCATCTACCAATGGGGGAAAATTTCAAGATATAACATTATTCTTGAAATGTTAACTTGCTTAATTTTACTTCTTTAATTTCTTCATATTTTGGATTTTAACCTTGAACATTTTTCTCTGAAAGGTTAGGAATCAAGGAGTGTGGAGGTAGAGAGGGAGGTTAGGAATCAAGGAGTGTGGAGGTAGAGAGGGAGTTTAGGGTGTTTTGCGAGAATTCTCCATTGGAATTGAGACATTTGGTTCAACTGAATTCCTCTCACCCAGATTCTCCCATGGATGGTGCTGATTCACTTACTGCTGCTGCCCCGTGGAAAGGAGTCCGCAATCAGAGGATCTTCTCTGATTTTGTTTTCTCTCTTCTTCCTGTGTTTCCTTTCCTTTCATTTTGGCTTTAACTTCAGGGTAAGTTCTTTATTTTTAATTTCTCAGTATTTAATACTAAAATTTAAGGTCCTGAGATGAAAGACTGATTGCTTCCATTCTGTACTGTCTCTCTACCACACTCACTCAAAAGCCAACTTTCCAGAGATGAGGCTTACTGTTATCTACCAAGTCGTTTGCTGCCCTGTAGATGAGTGCCAAACATCTCATTTTGACTGACGCACAGAATCCAGTCTAATCAGTCAAGCGAACATGGCCAATTATAGTAACCACATTCCACTGGCTCAAATACATTTAGAACTGTGATTTAGATTGGATCGAAATGTTCATAGCTAGCTTCTTCCTCTCACCTTTTAAGTCTAGACTGAGAATCTCCATTTCTTCCCTTACTGATCTTCCTCTCTAAGCAGGTACTTAACCCTTTCATTATACCTCCAACACGCACTCATCCTTGACTTGACTGTAGGCAACAACCATGGTGCATACGTTACTTTTTTTCCTCCTCCAGGTATGCCTACCTCATTTTATCCAGTTAGAATTTTACCCTTAGGAGACCAGAACTGGTGCAGAAACTACCTTCGTGCAATGCCTATTCAGTGCTTAAGAAGTGATTTTTGATATGAACAGTTAATAGCAAATTGTACTTTGCTATACAATTTTTAGAAGGCTGGGCCAAAGAACATGAATTGGGAAAAGTTCCTTTACTTCTTTTATTCCTCTTATCCTAAACTTTTCATTTTGCGTTCCTTTTATATCTCAGCTTCATCGAACAGCTCTACAAATTGAACTGTCTGTACTTCAGAGTACGATTACGTATACTGAAGACAATGAAATACAAAACAAACGTGTATGATGCCCTATAACGTACAATTTAAAATTTGGAACTTGCTATAGCCACTTTTATATTACTGTTCATTCTCTAGAGTCAAGAGACTATAAATAACAAGGAATTCATTTAATTCAGGCTCTGAAACAAAGAATGGCAAGAATGACTGGTATGCAGTAGGATATTCTCAACTGTTGCCAGTCTACTGAGTCAAAAGCTGTTTACATACAGTTTTAAAACACACTCAGAAGGAGTTTGTCTTCTTGACAAAAGACACTTACGTGGCTTTTCCCTCCCGAAGGAAAATGCAAGATAATGAAAACTGGAGAGTGGCAGATACAACTTTTTTAGACAATGGCTTGAATTTTAACTTGACATCAGTCTGAGTTGGCATAGGGCTTGCATACTGTTTCATGTTGATGCTGCTAGTAGCAAGAGCTTTCCTTCGACCAGAAGGGGATTCCTGGAAGATAAAAAATAATTCAGAAGTTTGGAGTTATTTATTTTATACCCAAGTATTTTAAAACAGTATTTTAATAATATGATTAAATAACAGTTGAAACTTCCTTCCCTAATGAATTCCTATAACACAATATTATTATTGTGATGAAGTTGTTTATAACTTTTATATCTTTAAATAAGACAGATAAAAATTGGGGAGAGCTGGCCCAGGCAGAAATAAAGATAAACTAAAACAACCCTAAATATCTCAGGAAAGAAAAAGCAAGGAATGCAAACTAGGACAGAAAGTGTCCACAGTTCCTCTAAAAAGAGGATCTAGCACAGAGATAGGCATCGAAAGTACTCAACAACTGTTTTCCTTCCTTTCATTCTATTTAATGTAACCTAATGACATTTCTTTTTTAATTTCTCCAATTTTTTATGGAACTCCCAGCCTCTATGGCATTCTAACCTCGTTTTTACCTATAGTATCTGAGTTCTATTTATTCTCTAATTTGAGCCTTATCTCTTCCCAGGGACTTTTCTGATGACTCCACTCTACAGTCCTCTTTCCTTCCCCTTGGATCACATTTACTAAGGAAGAAACCATTGGTTTCTCTGATGCCATATCTGTGGCAGACACTGCCAACTGACTCCAGTAGGTCTCAAAATGCTCCACACAGCTATTACCAAATTCATCGGAAATGAATACAAAATGAAACCTATTTGCTATCAAGTACTTAGCTTTCTAGTAATAAGCTATCTCATTTCAAAATTATTCTTTGCAGAATAATAGCCTAGGAGAACAATGAAAACAGAACAGCAAAATAATGATTGGGCATTACCTATGTATAAGATACGTCATTGATTCGGGAGAGATATGATGATGATTAAGGCATAATACCTGACTATGTGTTCTAATGGCAAGGGGACATTTTAGATGAAGATAATTTGTAAACAATGTAAATCAGAGGTCATATGTATGCCATCATTAATGTAAACCAGAAGTCATATACCAGCATTCCTTAGGATTTACTGGTCTGGGAGTTCAGATCTAAAATCAGGCCTAATTTTCAAGCTATGTGACCTTGAGTAAGTAAACCTGAGCCTCACTAACCTTCCCTATAAAATAAGGAGACTAATCAGAAATCCATTTAAGCTCTACAATGGTTTTATCTAAAATTATTCAATTTTCCAACCAAGGCAGGAAAAACTACCATTAACCTTTGGATTATTACTTAATAAATTTTTACTTTATTTGTCTTATGATTGACAAACCTGACTAAAATAAAGATACACTAATTTAATCAAAACATTAAACCAGCCTTTTAGAAAAAACTGACATTTCTGCCAGCAGGACAAGTAAAAATGTAATGTAGCATCCCTAAAGAATACCTTGTTTTAAAATGTGGTCTTATCTGTCAGATTACGCACAGCAATATTATACAGAACTATTAGTGCATGTAGATACCTTATGAATGAATTTCAAAAATGCATCAAGCACTTGAGAAGGATTTAAGCCCTCTCAGAAGAAATACTTAAGAATATGCAAATACCCTCAACTGAATCAAGTTGAACAGATGTGACTATCCCAAACAATACAAGTGTTCTTTCCCTGGTCGCTACTGTCAATCAAAGAATAAGATTAAGGTCCAAGGTTCTGACAATGTGCAAAATGAAAAAGTATGATCAGGTAGTATCAATTTATTACACTGATATGAACAATAATCTCTTATTGTACCTTTAGAATAGCTAACAACTTTTACATATAATATAGGATTTAAAGCCTCTGTTTTGGAAGCATGACATACAAACTGCCACACATTACTTTCAGATTTTGTTAAACAAATCTGTTTCACAAAGTATGACACTAATCCCTTAATAATAATTATATAATTTTATAAGCAAATAATCAAACTATAAAAATTAAGATAACTTGTAAATGAGCATAATTTGAAAGCCCAATTTAAGGATAATTCCAACAAAATCTAGAGTTTTGATGATTAACATTCAAATTTATTTTTTTAGATAAAAACTGTGTACAAAAAAGGTTTTTTTGCTGAACTCAAGGAGTTTTTAAATTTTTGGTAAATCAGCTTCTCTGAAACAACAGAAAATAAAGGCTACTGAATTCTAAACATAACTAATTGTACCACTTAATTATTTACTTGATCAGCAACAATGAAAACAGCCCTTTGAAAGGTCTGGACAGGTGAACAGAACAAAGCTCTTTTGAGTCTATGATATCCATTCCTATTATTAACACAGGATCTCACTTAAGTCTGTGCTGGGAAAAGAGGTCTGAATGGTATTTCTAGTAATACCATTCACCAAGCTCACATACTGTTTCCCTCTTTAAAATTAGCTGTCTCATAGAAAAAATATTTAAAAAGAACAGTAATGAGAAAAATATAAGGATCTTTCACAGCTCTAACCCCACCTCCATGAATCTTCACTTCTTACGACCGAGTTTAAATCTTTACCCACCCAAAATTGCTATCATTGCTACCAACAGTTCTATAAAGAGGAATGAAATAAGTGATTGCACTTGCGAGATGAGCATGTCTTTTGCATCCTATCATCCTTCCAGAAAAGAGTAGAGGCCACCCAGGCAGAGAGAGTGTAGAGAGAATTACTCTTATTGCTTCCAGAGTCCTAATGCTATTTCATGTCATATGCAAGGTGGACAAGAGGACAGAAATAAGAGAATAAATAGGAAAGGAACTCAGAAAGGAAGTTAGATGACAAAAGTCAGTAAGAAGTGAGCGTTCACATACATGTAAGAGTAAGTTTCTGTCTCTGGGCCTATGTTTATACCTGTTTATATGTGAATCTGACAGTATTTGAGGAATAACTTCAAAACTCCTAAAGCTGAAGTTCTTAAACTTTACTGTTTACTAAAAAACAAAAAACTAGGAGAGCTTTAGACAATCTAGATAACTGGATCCCACCCCCAGAGATCTTAAATTAGTAAAACCAGAGATCAGCTCAGGAATCTGCCACATTTCTAAAAATAATAAGTACCTCCCATCTCTACTCCCATCCCGCCCGACTCACACCCACACCACTACTACCAGGTGATTCTAATCCAGTTAATCTAAAATCACACTTTCAGAAATACTTCCCCTAAGGAAGCTCTTACATAATATAATCATTTTACTTAAGAACTCTCACTCTCATTTTTCCTAAGTACTCTTATGTAATAAAAAAGACTTAGCTGGGGCGTCTGGGTGGCTCAGTCGGTTAAGTGTCTGCCTTTGTCTCAGGTCATGATCCCCAGGGTCCTGGGACAGAGCTCAGTGCTCCTCAGGCTCCCTGCTTAGCAGGGAGGCTGCTTCTCCCTCTCCCTCTGCCCCTCCCCCAACTGGTACATGCGTGCTCTCTCATGCGCTCTCTCTCTCTCTCTCTAAAATAAATAAATAAATAAATAAATAAATAAATAAATAAATAAATAAAATCTAAAAAAAAAAAGGCTTAGACTATATATTTCCATTTCTTTGAAATCCAGCCTATTGTAGTTGTAACCAGGCAAACCAGCATTTGAATGTCACATCAGCATTTATTCACTAGTTGATCTTTGCCCCATTTCTTCATGTATCTGAGCCTCATTTTCACACTGTCATATTGGCAAATGTTTTTAAAGTTTGGAAAATACCAAGTGTTGATAAAAATGAGGTACAATGCAAACTCTCTCACACTGCATGAGGGAGTTTCAATAGATACAGTCACTTTGGAAAGCAAGTTGACATTACTTTGTAAAGTGTAACACATGCATATCTTACAACTGAGTAATAATTTCCATCCTAGAAATATGTCATAGAGAGATTCTTGCAATGACATACTAAAATATCTAGTAGGATTTTTAGCATATGGTAGGTGCTTAGTAAATAGTATTTATTATTAATATTTGTGGACCATTTAACCTGGTTTATTACATTAATATTATAAATAGTCCATCCAGGATCACCAATCTTGAAATTAGAAATACAAATAAGCATAACTCAGTGCAGGATGTTTACTTTAAAGTAATGCTGTTATGTTACTAAAATTCATGCCTGGAACCCCTACATTCTTACCAGACCTAAAAAAAACTCTCCACTTCAAGGTGCCCTCATTGCTATTCAGGTGATAACAACACAAGCAATAGGTGAATAAATGTTTTCTCTGTATAGCATAAAAGAGAAAAAAAAATTATAACCACTTTATTAGTAAAGAATGAACAGATTATAAAATAAATAAATACATTTTTGTGAGGTTCAGGGCTTCTTTACAAATATTTTTAAACATAGATTTTACCAAAAAAGCAATGTAGCTAATGTTGCCACTTCCCCACCCCCCCCCATCCAAGACTAACTACATAATATAAAACATAACGGTAGCAAGCAATTTAGTTAAACGGGGTATCCTTTTTTTCATGTTATAAGAAGTCGGACAGAATATCTCTCATCCAAATTATTCAAGTTAAGGTCGTCTTACAGAATAGTTCATAGTAAGATGGTTCATTTATTATGGATCCCAAGATATGAACAACTAATATAATGCCTCTCTGATTAAAATATTTGACTGACAGGGCACCTGGGTGGCTCAGTCAGTAAAGTGTCTGCCTTTGGCTCAGGTCATGATCTCAGTGTCCTGAGATGAAGCCCCATGTCAGGATCCCAGCTCAGTGGGGAGCCTGCTTCTCCCTCTCCCTCTGCAGCTCCCCTGCTGTGTTCTCTTTTTCTCTCTCTCTCTGTTAAATAAATAAAATCTTAAAAGTTTTTTTGACTGATTTCCTCTACCTATTAAAATGTCACATAAACCACAACTAGAAATTGAACTCTTTCTCCCATATATGAGGACCGGGGTGGGGGTGGGGGGAGCACTACTTAGGTTTTATGATTTTTGAGAGTTTTATTACACAAAATGTTCTTTTTTTTTTTTAAGATTTTTTATTTATTTAGTTGACAAAGACAGCCAGCGAGAGAGGGAACACAAGCAGGGGTAGTGGGAGAGGAAGAAGCAGGCTCATAGCAGAGGAGCCTGATGTGGGGCTCGATCCCACAACGGCGGGATCACGCCCTGAGCCGAAGGCAGACGCTTAACCGCTGTGCCACCCAGGCGCCCCTGTACATCTTCTTTGGCAAGGTGTTTCTTAAAGTTTTTGTCCCATTTTTTTAATTGAGTTGTTTGCTCTTGTATTGTTCTTTATATGTTTTAGATAACATTCCTTTATCAGATATGTCTTTTGTAAGTATTTTCTGTCTGTTGCTTCTCTTCTTCTCTTTACATTGTCTTTCATAAAGCAAGTTTTTAATTTTAATGAATTTATCCATTATTTCTTTCATGGATCATATGTTTCATTTTGTATCTAAAACAGCATCACCATACCCAATATTATCTAGGTTTTCTCCTGTGTTATCTTCCAGTAGTTTTGTAGTTTTGCATTTTACATTTCGGTCACTGACCCATTTTGAGTTAATTTTTGTGAAGGGTATAAAGTGTCTGTCTGGATGCATTTTTTTTTTTCATATGGATGTCCAGTTGTTCCAGCACCATTTGTTGAAAAGACTATCTTCCTTCATTTTACTCCTTTGCCAAAAATCAGTTGACTACATTTATGGAGGTCTACATAGGCTCTCTATTTTGTTCCACTGATGTCTCTTTTTTCACCAATATTACACAGTATTGATTATTGTAGCTTTATACTAAGTCCTGAATTCAGGTAATGTCAGTTCTCCAACTTTGTTCTTCTCCTTCAATATTGTGTTGGCTATTCTGAGTTTTGCATTTCCACACAAACTTTAGAATCAGTTTGTTGATATCCACATAGCACCTTGTTGGGATTTTCATTGGGACTGCATTTAATCTATAGATCAAGTTGTAAAGAATGGACATCTTGACAATATTGAGTCTTCCTATCCATGAACATGGAATATCTCTCCATTTATTTTAGTTCTTTGATTTTGCTCATCAGAATTTTGTAGTATTCTTCATATACATCTTATACATGTTTTGTACAAGATCTATACCTAAGTATTTTGCTTTTTGGGGTGGTAATGTAAATGAAATTGTGTTTTTAATTTCAAATACACTTGTTCATTGTTGATATACAGGAAAGCAACTGACTTTTATACATAAACCTTGTATCCTATAGACTTGCTATATAATCACTTATTTGTTCCAGGAGCATTTCTGTTAATTTTTTTGCTTTCTACATAGATGATCATGTGTTTTGTGAACAAAAACAGTTTTATACCTTACTTCCCAATCTGTATACTTTTTATTTCCTTTTCTTGTCTTATTTCATCATCAAGGACTTCCAGTACACTACAGAGAAGTAGTAAAAGAGGCATCCTTGCCTTGTAGTGGGAAAGCTTTAGTGGGAAAGCTTTGAGTTTCTCACCATAAAGCATGATGTTAGCTGCTGGGATTTTGTAGACGTTCTTTATTAAGTTGAAGAAGTTCCCTGCTATTCCCGGTTGGCTGAGATTTTTTATCATTAATGGATGTTGGATTTTGTCAAATGCTTTTTCTTCATCTACTGATATAGTCAGGTGAATTTTAAGTTTTAGTGGTGGATTACATTAAGTAATTTTCAAATACTGAACCAGACTTGCATGTCTGAGATAAATCCCACTTAGTTGTAATTCTTTTTATATTTTTTTGGATTCAATCTGCTAAAAATTTGTTGAGAATTTTTACATCTATGTCATTAAGAGGTATTGGTCTGTAGTTTTCTTTTCATGTAATGTCTTTGTTTGGTTTTGGTATAGAGTAATGTTGGCCTCACAGAATAAGTTAAGAAGTATTTCCTCTGCTTCTATCCTCCAAAAGAGATTGTAGAGAATTGATAAACTTTCTTAAATGTTTGGTAGAATTCATCAGTGAACCCATCCAGACCTGTTGCTTTCTGTATACACTCTGTGCAAAACAATTTTTTAAAGATTTTTTAGAGAGAGAGAGAGCATATACACACAAGAGTGGGGGGAGGGGCAGAGGGAGATGGAGAGAGAGAAGCTCAAGCAGACTCCTTGCTGAGCACAGAGCCCAACCCCAAGATCATGACCTGAGCCAAAATCAAGAGTCAGAGGCTTAACCAACTGAGCCGCCCAGGCGCCACCCAAAACACTTTAATAAGACTGTCACTGTTTCATATTCTTACAAATCTCTTTAATGTGTTTATACCTCTCTAAAATGTCACTAATGTCCAATTTAATAGATAGCTAGATTCTCATATCTACTTTCATATTCAATCTGTGTGGTATGTTATTTCAGTTGAAGTATATGAAGAAAATCCAACCTCATACATATAGACAGCTGGAAAAGACAGGAGTATTTTAATGATGTTTTCAGATAATTTGGGGTCTCCTTTGGTATGATATTAAAACTCCACAAATGGTACTTTCTTAAAGGTTAACGGTAATGTGGAATTTGAAATCGTATCAATTAACTTTTCAAACTCAGTTAAATTAAGATCCAGTGCTCTATAATCCATGTTGAATGGATTTTTTACTCATGCATGATTTTGTAACATCATACACTTTGGTCTTTGGAAAATACTGATTCTCTGAATTATGCAGGTATTTTAAATGTTGATACGCCCTATTATATAATACCAAAGTAACCATACTTGCTTATATCACTACCTATTCCATCAGAAAAATCTTTAGACACTGGAAAACTATAAGCTTAACATGGAGATATCAAGTTTTTCAAAATTCTGATTTTCACTTGAAAGCCTGAAGTTCATCACTGGGAGCAAATAGTTTTAGTAACTTACCCTTAAATAGCAGGCTCAATTTATTCAGTTTCAAGAAAATGTTTGTCAAATATATACCCAAGTGTGCATAACCAGTGAGTCATTTTTTTTCAAGAAAAAAGTGTTCCAGGGGAAAAGGGTGATTAGTTTACCTTGTAACTCAAATAATCACACAAGTGCTTCTTCTTAAATAACTTTTCCTTTTGCAATGCAGTCTGAATGCTTCATGTATACTTTACATTTTCTCACAGAGAATATTAAAAAGACTCAATATTCAAGGGTCAAAATTTAATGAAATTAGTAATTTCATCACATTAAGAACATATACAATTGAAACCCAATAAAGACTAGTTCCTAGTTATAAATTTTCAAGGTTGATATCTCTTCTACCTATTAATACTAAGAACAGAAGAGGCAAGCTTCTTCATTGTTTCTTTCTTTCTTTCTTTCTTTCTTTCTTTCTTTCTTTCTTTCTTTCTCTCTCTCTCTCTCTTTCTTTCTTTCAAGATTTTATTTATTTGACAGAGAAAGACACAGCGAGAGAGGGAACACAAGCAGGGGGAGTGAGAGAGGAAGAAGCAGACTTTCCACTGAGCAAGGAGCCCAATGTGGGGCTCGATCCCAGGACCCTGGGATCATGACCTGAGCCGAAGACAGACGCTTAACGACTGAGCCACCCAGGCGCCCCTCCTCACTGTTTTCTTCTGTGCAGTAAATTCATTACACTGATGGTACAGCGCTGAGATATCAGCTTTGTGCATGGGAGCATGGGGGCATGGGAGGTGCTATACTAGACTTTCTGCATCTCCATGCAGTGGTTAAAGCAGTAAATCATGGCTTTGGTAGATACTCTCAGTGGGAAAGCTATGATGAATGATTCTAGACTTCCTGCTTTCAATTTTTTTTTTTAACTTCTTAGGGTTCTTTCTGTGCTATTTTAGGAATGCATTTATAAAGCTCATTTGGTCATATTTTACCCAAGTTTTTAACTGTTTTCCAATAGGGGAGTTACCCATGCTAGCTAATTGGTCACACTGCCAGAAGCAAATTCTTCATTTGAATTTTACAAGAACAGAACTCACCATTTCTTTTTTTAAGATTTTATTTATTTAAGAGAGAGTGAGCACAAGCCGGGGGAGGAGCAGAGAAAGAGGGAGAAGCAGATTCCCCGCTGAACAGGGAGCCCTCCACAGGGCTCAATCCCAGAGCCCTGGCATCATGACCTGAGTCGAAGGCAGATTGTTAACCAACAAGCCACCCAGGCGCCCCTGTAATTTTTTTTATTTTTAAATTTTTCATCAATGAACCTTCTTTTTGAGGGTATACAAGCTGAATGAAATAAAGCATATTATACTCAATATACACATAACATAAATTAACTGAGCCACCCAGGCCTCAAAATCAAACACTTTAATAAAGAAATAGCCATCACAACAAAGTTCACCTCTCTTCCACTGACCTAAGCTCCTAATATAGAAACTCTTAATGACTCATTAGGACTGTTTAAGAATTTGTTTTATTGGAACTCTCTAGATGTAAACCTGTGATTATCTTTGCAACCATGACTCTTATGTTATCTGTTTAGACTCTATGGCTCAACATCACCTTAAGCAGGTAGTAGTACCTGATGATAAATTAATGCTAGCAGCATATACCCTTTTAGAGGCACACAATCTAATCCCTGATTCTGTTAATTCTTCACCATCAGAACTCTAAATTCTCTTCTGATTCTATACAACTGAATCAGGGCACCAAATCAAGTGACAGGTAGATAGAACTCTGGACAGCATTCTAAAGATGTGTGATGAGACTAACACTTAAAAGTCTCAGTTATCAGATCTCACTCTCTGTCTTATGACTATATGAATTATCTGCAGTAAAGAACTAACACACTCAAGTATTTGTGTAAATTACCATCATCTCTACTGACTTAAGAACCAAAATTGTCAAATAATATAATGTGGAATTAGAAGGGATCTTTTAAGTTTCTTAATCCATCCTGTCACCCCCAATGCAAAAACACCTTATACCACCCTTAGCAGAGAATATCACAATTGCTTCCTGGTACTTTTCATTTAAATTCAACAAAACACCTCCCAAGACTTTATTCTTTCTAAGACAAAATAATTTGGTGCACTATAGTATCAAGGCCAACAATTTTGCTTTTAATTTATTCTACAAATACCTACTGAGAGACTATTATGTGGCTGACATTCTCTCATTGAACTTTATGACAACACTTTAAACTTTACTTTCAAGTGATAGAGTCAAGTTAGAAATCAAAAAGTTCTAACTTTTTCAAAATTGTGATGCTAGTCCTTTGAGCTGTCACAAGCACCACATTTCTCAGGTCATGCTGAAAAGATCTTTGCTTCATCAGCAGACCAAAATGGAATACTACAGAATTTAATTTGGATTCCATGGAGCAATTAAATGCTAAAGCAGACATGCCACAAGGAGCTCTCTCAACCACAAAGACTTAATTAGAAACTGTATCAGCTAAAATAACCAACCTAGATGGTTGGATGGAAGAGAGTTCGGTAGCACAAATGTAAATTGAAAGAATCAACATTAAATATCTGTTTAGATATGTACTCAAAAACATTGTAAAAATTATGACATTAATTTTAGAATAAAATCTAAACTCCCTCTAAAAAAAATCCAAATAAAAAAAAACCTCAACCTCTCAAATAGATGGAAACTCTAGATATACATAAAACTACAAGTATTCAAGTCAAAGGTCTAAATGAGTTGCAGGCTGTCCAAATTTCTCTCTCTCTCTCTCTCTCTCTCTCTCTCATACACACACACACACACACACACACACACACACACACACCACAGAGTCAAGTCTACTACAAAGCTGCTAACAGGCTTACTTCCCCTGTAATCCTAAAGAAAGCCACTAAAAATTTATTGTACGTAGTTTTTTTACCTTAAGCAGTGACTACAGTACCAGATTTTTCATTTTATTTTTTATAGATTTTTATTTATTTGTCAGAGAGAGAGAGAGAAGCAGGCTCCCTGCTGCGCAAGGAGCTCAATGTGGGACTCGATCCCAGGACCTTGGGATCATGACCCGAGCTGAAGGCAGGCGCTTAACTGACTGAAGCACCCCCTTTTTTCATTTTATTTTTTTTTAAGATTTTCATTTATTTATTTGTCAGAGAGTCCAGTACCAGATTTTTAAATTGGTTTCCAGTAAGTGTTCTAAGGGAAACAGATTCATCTGTTAGATTAAACACCTGGTACCCAAGGATTATGTCATTCACGGCCAGGACTTGAATGTGTGTGTTGATAAGGACCTCCAAATCTTCATAACTAGACAGACCTGGTCTTAGTTGTTTATTTTCATCCATATCACAGACTCAACATAACCAAACTGAATCATCTCCATCCCTTAAACTGTTTCTCCTGAGTTCTCATTTCAGTGAATTGTACTACCATCAATCAATCCTCTCAATCCCAGGACTCACCAAATTAAGTTGGCTCTAACTGCTAAATCTCTCCAGAATCTGGACCCATTCTTTCCATCTCCAATCATGTGAACAGACCACTGCTAACACCTCTGCATTTGTTGCCCTTTCTCCAGTCTCATACGTATCTAGATTTCATACTCCATAATTCTATGTGTGTAATCCTTTTTGTTTTAATGTTACACCTTTTCTTCTGATTATATGAGAAAATTCACCATAGAAAATTATAAATACATTAAAAAGTACAAACCCGAATCACTCAGAATTTTACCAACTAGCTGAAACCACTGCTAATACTTTGACATATTTTTTCTAGTCTTTCTAAAATAGTTGAGATGACACTATTTGCAAATTCTTATGCTTTTTAAAGTTAACATTATAGTTTGTAAACCTAAATTTTAGAAGTTGCATATCATTCTGAACCATGGTTACACCAAAAATTTACATAACTGTCTCCTATTAATGGACTTAAATTTAAGTCACTTCACATTTGTCACTTAGAAATGATGCTGCAGCGAACATTTTTATGCCCAAAGTAGTTTTGGAACTTTTGACGGTTTCATAGGACAGATTCCTAGAAGTAGAATTTTTGAGTAAAGTATTTGAATCCTTTCCAAAGAAATCATACCAAAGTTTCTAACCTACAGTGTACAACAGTGCTAGTCTCATTCATCACACCCACAGCAGCACTATTATTTTTAAATCTTTGCTAAGCTGTTAAGAGAAAACTTGTATTTCTTTCATTTAATTTGCATTTCTTTGATAACTCATGACCTTGAATATATTTCTGTGTTTATTATCCGTCTATATTTTCTCTTTTGTAAAACTAGTCATGCTCTTTGTCCATTTATCTATTTGGATCTTACTCTTAAAAAAAGATTTCTAATGCTCTTTAAATATTGAAAATATTAGCCTTTTGTCTGCCACTTCTGTTGCAAATATATTTTCTTGCTGTGTTGTTTAATCTCTTAATTTAAAAACCTTATATTTTCTTTATTATACAAATAATGCAGGGTTCATTATAAGAAAATAATTACAAAATACAGAGAAGTAAAAAAAATATGAAAATTACATATAACCCCACCTATAGAGTGAAACATTGTTATACTGTATTGATTTTCTAGCTTACTTTAGTCATTTTTAAGAAAAATTTAATCATACATTGTGCATATTCTTTTGTAAACTACTTTTTTTCATTAAAATACGATGGCTATATTTCTTTACCAATATTTTAGCATGATGTCATTTATAATGCCTACAAATATTTCATTGTATGGACATAACAATTTAATCCCATGTTTGTGGGGACTGAGGTTCTAATTTTTCATATTACAGTATAAGCAATAACCATATAAAAATCCTTTCAGTTAATTCTTAATATTCATACTTAACTATTTCACTAAGATAAATTTCTGTTGGTTGAATAACTGAGACGTGCACATTTTAAAAAGTGTTTTGTATGACTGCCATTTGTCCTCTAGAAGTTATACCAACTGAGGTCCCATCAATAGGTGGACCCTAACCAATGAGTCTTAGCATGATTTTTAAAAATAGATACTAGTTTTGATTTTTATGGAGACAAATCTATGTATATTTTCCTCTGTCATTTCTTTCCCACTGCTCAGAAGCTTAAAAAGTTCTTCATCCAATGATTTAATAATATTCACTTCTATTCTCTTTTAGTTTTGATTATCTTATTGTCTTTGATTAACTTTTTTATCCATTTGGAATTCCTTTTGTACTGAGGTGAGGAGCTCTTCTTTATCTCCTCCCAAATAGTACCAATACTATTATGCACTGTACAATCTCTCCTTCCACAATGATTTGATAAGTGTGGGACTCTTTATACAACTATTTCACACTCATTATTTGTCAAGGATTTGTCTCTGCTTCCAGGATAAAGTTAAAACTCTTTAACAAAGCAGAGCTAGTTAGGATACTGTCACTGATTCCACATGAAAACACAAACAGCCTCTTCCCCCAAATGCATCTCATGCTCTGAAAATATTCTGCCAATTTATATGATATTCAGTTTTTCTGTGGTGACGTAACTATAATTTTGAGGCATAGAAGACCTTCCCAAAAAAGGCACAAAAACCAGAAGTAACAATAGAGGTTACTTCTTATAGAGTACTTTGTGCCAGGCATTACTCTACGTGCTTAACTGTAATTTCTCATTTGTTCCTCACAACAATCCTATGAGATAGATACTACTACCTCATTTTAAAGATAGGACACTGAAGGGCACCTGGGTGGCTCAGTCGGTTAAGCGTCAATTCTTGATTTCAGTTCAGGTCATGATCTCAGGGTTGTGAGATCGAGCCCGGTGTCAGGCTCCATGCTGGCCACGGAGCCTGCTTAAGATTCTCTCTATTCCTTTCCCTCTTGCCCCTTCCACCCTTCCTCTCTAAAAAATAAAATAAAATAAAAATAAAGATAGGAAACTGAGGCATGGAAGGATTAAGCAACTTGCCCAAGGTCACATAGCTAGTAAGTGAAAGAGCTGAAATATGAACACAGGCAATCTGGTTCTGCAATATGTACACTTAAGCACTATACTGTACTACATAAAAGAAAAGACACGAATTTGGATACATAAATACTAAAAGCTTACTATGTAGTAAAAGACATCATTTACAATACTAAAAAGAAAAGTGACTGATAGGGCAAAAAACAAACTAAAGTAGGATTTCTCAGCCACAGAACTACTAACATTTAGGACCTAATAACTCTGATTTTTCGGGATGTTTTCCTATGCATTGTAGAGTGTTTAGCAGCATACCTGGCCTCTACCCACTAGATGCTGGTACACATCCTCCCTATTCCCCACCAAATCATGACAATCAAAAATGTCTCCAGATGGGTCGCCTGGGTGGCCGACTCTTGGTTTCAGTTCAGGTCATGATCCCACAGTCGTGAGACTGAGCCCCACATCAGGCTCCGTGTTCAGCAGGGAGTCTGCTTTAGATTCTCTCTGCAAAACTCTATCCAATTGTCTCTCTCTCTCCCTCTCTCTCTCTCTCTCTCAAAAAAAAAAAAAAAAGTATGTTTAAAAAATTTCTCCATACATTGCCACATTTTCCTGGAGGGCAACAATGCCCCCACATTCTACCCACCACCACATTGAGAACAACTGAATTAAGGAATCAAATATTCTGAGAGGCCTTCCCCAGTTCCTCAACCAGAGTTAGAATTCCCTGCACCTAACCCCATATGGTATCAATTATTAGTTATTCCCTTGTTTGTCTCCAGTAGCCTGTGAGACTCTTCAAGGCAGGTGTTTAGGCTGGTGAAATAGTTGTCTCTTGTTCTGTGTTCCTCAAATGTATAAACTGGGACCACCCTCATCAGCAGCACCTAATCCCAGCATACAGCTGGTGCTCAGCAATTGTTGAATGAATGCCTGAATTTTATCCTATAAGATAATGAATGATATTGGTCTCTAGTTAAGAAATATAAAACTAACCAATCTGCTTATAAAATTAAAATACATAAACTCTACAAAATATAAATAACAAAATTTAATTTACATAAATTATGTCACTTAATAACAGACATGTAAACATGATTCTAAATATCAGTAATGAATTTACTAAGAGTTGTACAAAAAAAATTAAAAGCCAGATCTCAAATCTCTACTGAAGAAAAGAGTATCAGTGAATAAGTAAATTGATTACATGTATTTTAAGTTAATCAAATGATTTTGAAACATTTTTTAAAATTTTAAAACATTGAAAAATGATAAGTATTATATTTCTTTCATTTCAAATATTTAACAACACTCTTGTTATGATGTCTTTAAAATACACACAAAACCAGTAAAGATGGATGTGACAGATATGAATGTGACGGTTAAACTTTTACTTCAGGGGGAGTCAATTTTCCTAACTGAGAAGCCAAGTGGAGTGCGCACTGTATCAGCTAAACTCCAGAGGCGCTGACCACAAGCACCTCTTTAATGTATAATGTGATCAACACTTGAGACACTGTTAATTAGCATAGTGAACTATCAGAAAGGGAGTTTATTGGTAAAATAAACAGCTTATTGGTTAATAAAAATCAATGTTAGAAATGGGCTTTCAGGGCACCTGGGTGGCTCAGTCAGTTAAACACCCAACTCTTGATTTCAGCTCAGGTCATGATCTCAGGGTCCTGGGATCAACCCTACATTGGGCTCCACACTCAGCAGGAAGTCGGCTTAGGATCCTCTCCCTCCCACGCCCTCTGCCCCTCCCCCCAGCTCATGCTTCCTCTCGCCAGTGCTCTCTAAAATAAATAAACCTTAAAAAAAAAAAAAGAAATGGGCTTTCATTACTAAAATTAGATATTGAGGAACTGTGATTTAGATAAAATATTTTTTAGTTATTCTCCATTCTTCAATACATAGGGTATAAAAATCAAGCATGGTTTATACAGCCTTTACTTTTAGAGATGGTACCCAGAATTGCTCCCTTAACAGTTCTGTATCTAGCCACTGGTTTGGCAGCATTTCTGGTTGCCTGATGCTGACTAGAAGGGTAGCTGAATCTTGCCGTGTAAATGCTGTGTATCTAGTTTTACTAAACCTTTCATGCAAGCTGATGGTTGGAATGCCTAAATGAAGAGCTCAAAGCTTCCTTTATGGACCTTACAAAACAGGCTGCTACAAGTTGTTTTGTGCCTGTATGCTAATGGATATTTGTTTTAAAAATATCTACATGTGGCAGAATATGGTCATTTCTTTATAATCTGGTAGTAAGGTTGCAAAGAAACACCTTTAAACTTTTCAGTGACCACCATGATCTACCCAAAAACAAAAACAATAATAATACCTGTTACTATAAATGATCACTCTGGCATAAGTCACTTCTTAACAGCTACATATAGATTTTTGTTTCGGTGATTCAGTTCATAAAGTCTTTGGACAACTGTCAAATATAAAACACAGTCCAATGCTCTTTAATATTTTTTTTTAAAGATTTTTTATTTATTTATGTGACAGAGAGACAGCCAGCGAGAGAGGGAACACAAGCAGGGGGAGTGGAAGAGGAAGAAGCAGGCTCCTAGCTGAGGAGCCCGATGTGGGACTCGATCCCAGAACGCTGGGATCACGCCCTGAGCCGAAGGCAGACGCTTAACGACTGCGCTACCCAGGCACCCCGCTCTTTAATATTTTTTAACCCACGGGGCACCTGGGTGGCTCAGCTGGCTGAACATCTGACTCTTGATTTTGGCTCAGGTCATGATCTTGGGGTCACGGGATCGAGCCTCGTGTCTGGCTCCATGCTGGGTGTGCAGCCTGCTTGAGATTCTCTCAGTCTCCCTCCGACCCCAACCCCCACCACTTGCACGCACTCACTCATTCTCTCTCCTTCTCTCTCTCTCTCAAAATTAAATATATATATATTTCTTCACCTGCAAATCATAGGAGACAGTCCTCGACTTTTATATACTATGCAGCTAAAAATGACCATCCACACGCCATTAAAAAAATCTTCCTGATATCAACATTCTTTAAAGGGTCACTATAGAGTTGGTGTTACAAATAATATTAAAGAGAGATAGGAAAGTTGGGTGATCTACTACCAGAGACACACTATACCATTTTAAAACATGAGGTAAATGAGATTTTTCAGGGAAAACAAAATACATGAGGACAACCTAGGGTTAAAGCATCATTCCTGTCATCGCTACAAAAAGTTCAAGGGACATTCAGTTTGTGCAAAGTAGCAAAGCATAGATGAAAGGCCCAATTATGGGATGCAGGTAACTGGCATAAAAACTATTGAATATTAGAATTTTCTAAGTTACAGGTGGCATGTTTTCACCTTCATGTGATAATCAGCACCTGTGTATTCTACCACATGAGGATTTTTAATATGGTAGATATAATGCATAAATTTGAATGTCGTCGTTTCTAAAGGAGACATGCTGGCCCGTACAGAAAGCTTCCTCTCCTCCTTCAGGTAGTTACTTAGTGGCTTGTGTTGCCAACTCCAAACCTGCCTAAAGGGTAAAATACCACTGTTAGAATATATATCTTTTTTCTTGCACTTTCAGATTATGGTGCCATGGAACAGTTATAAGAAACATTTACTTGCTTCTGAACCAAGTGGATTAAGTGTTTTTTTAAGTTATTTTCCCCCTACAGGTAACTAAAAGAATATGAAAAGTAAGGGTAAAGAGATATCCAGGTCCTCATATTGATGCCCCAACTTCATAGCTTCCAGTATAATTAAATACTTAAATAAATATTTTTGTAGTGTTGAGCTTGCTTCAGGGCAAGTTATAGGATCTTCTTTCTTTAGATTAAAAAAGTCATACAGATAATTACCATAGCTTTCTGTGATGTTTTAGGTACAGCCTTGCCTAAGAGCAGGAAGGTAGGCAGGTGATTCCTTAAAGTACTTTTTCAGCTCCAGGGCGATAAAAATATCTTAAACTTTCTGAAGTTGAAAACTCATAATTAACCATTAAAATTGTAAACTGAACAATCACATACAATTAAGATATAATTCTCTAAAATATAGTGTAAAAAAAGATGTACTATAAAGATCAATTAACATTTTCAGGTAAAAATCAGCAAATATTGTTAAAATGCAAGATTCAACACCTCAAATTACTACCATTTCAAATAAATAATTTATCTGGTTATAGGGAACTTTTTCAGTAAGCAATTACGGATAACACATGATTTGTGTAGTGTATCTACCACACAACTCTCTATAAGAATTATATAATATTGCCAATCCTAATCCTAAGAAGAGTTCTTTTCTTTAGAGTATTTAATATGAAAAGCTTGAAGACTATTTCTTACATATGGAAGAAAGAAAAGAGACCATGTGAAAACACATGCTCAGGACCTCTTCCTGTGGTGGAAATGGTTAAACATTTCTTACATCATAGACTTTTAGAATTCTGTCTGCTGCTTAGGTCAGATAAATAACAACAAAACGATAGTGACAACTTACCACATATCGAATACTGTTCTAAGCACATGTGCTAATGCACAACACCCTTATGATATAGGTATGATACTATTCTCACTTTTCATTTACAGAGAAGTTCGTCAACTTTCCCCAAACCCCACAACTAGGAATGTCCAAAGCCCACACACACTCTTAACTCCTGCAACCACTCTACTAAAATGCCTCTGAAGAGGCAGACAACTGGCTATACCCGACAGCTTGCAGAGAAAGAGTTGAGATTTTCAGTTCTTTTCTTTTTTTTTTTTTAATTTCATTTATTTATTTGACAGAGAGAGAGGGCACAAGCAGGGGTAGCAGCAGGCAGAGGGAGAGGCAGAAGCAGGCTCCCTACTGAGTAAGGAGCCTCATGTGGGACTTGATCCCTGGACCCTGGGATCATGACCTGAGCTGAAGGCAGATGCTTAACCGACTGAGCCACCCAGGCGACCCCAGTTATTTATTTCTCTATGAAACAAAAATTACCTTTCAATTCCACTTATATCTCTTTCCTTATTTACATATATTCCAGAAACCCTTTATAGAAAAATGATCTATGTTTTCACACCATTTGATCTAACAACACCTACAAAGTTAGTGAGCATTTTTATCTAGTTAGTGACCTATTTCAAGGTAATTATTTACTTGATCTTCACTGACATCTTACTAAATAGATAAAACTGGTGCTATTACAACTATTTATAGAGGAAACTTAGGCCTAGAAAGTTTAGACTTGCTATAGGTTTGTTAAGACGTAAGTATAAGAGTTTAAATCCTATCATCAGTTCTACTATTTTCATTTGCAGGTTTTTAGGGGTGTTTTTTTGAGGTAGATGTAAGACAAAATGAATTCATATCTGGGTATCCTCCATCCACTATTAGAAAGGCAAAAGAAAAGCCTGTTAAGCAAAAGGGGTTACGTGACATGATCTTGGTTGGCCTTTCCATTTTACAGGAGCACAATTGGCTGGCATATTTTTGTTTATTCATTAACATATTAGCAAAGGTAAGTACCCTAATAGGTAGTATCTTAGAAACTAAAGTCCTAAATATTAAATAGACTTTAACTTGGAGAACATTATCCAGCAAAAGGTTATTTCAGGTTACCTACTGATAAAAATTTCAATTCAGTTCCTTTGGCTTTTGTGCAATTATTACCATTCTAGGGGAATAGCTTCTGTCAATCAAATTGTGCCCGGCGGGCTGGGATGTGTCTGGTGTGGCACCCAGTACGCTATTGGTGCTCAAATTATAATACAAGCAACAACAACTACTACCAGGTTACTGCACGCAAAGTGATCTGACACGAAAGCCATGCATAGCTAAGACTCAGAAGAACTATCTGCAGTATCTGAGCACGTCTTTTAAAACCTAAGAGGAGGTTGTATATGATGTTTATGCTTTCATATTTTACTAGTTTGAATACCTTCTTGCATAGGACAAAAAAACGGAATGATTACTTGGTTAGCTTTTCCTAAATGCTTGTCTCTTTTCAAGAGGAGAATAAGATCCTTTCACGAGCTCAAAAGTTTCACAGCAGCTAGAGAAGATAAAACCAGTGCACCCCTATTCGTTAGGTTTTTAAAAAAGTGTGCGCCGTGTGTTTCCGGAGAGGGGAACCAAGGAGGGAGGAGAACTTAGAAGACAAAGGAAAAGACCTGTCTCTGCCTGTTCTGAGAAATTTTGAAAAAAGTCAGAAGTCATGGAAAAAGGTCCTCAGGAAAGATAAAAATGTGAACTTTATTAAACCCATAACAAACCACACAATCCTTAGGTTTCATTTACAGCGTTTTTGAGAGGATCGAGTAACATGAAATATATGGCAGTGATTTGTAAATGGCATACACTATAGAATTCAAAGTATTAAATTGCACTGGAACTTTGAATAAGCCATGATTCACTTGCGATTAAAACTTTACATTTAAAAACCCTAATGGGGCACGGGTGGCTCAGCCAGTTAAGTGTTTGCCTTCGGCTCAGGTTGTGATCCCAGGGTCCTGGGATTGAGCCCCATGCTGGGCTCCCTGCTCAGTGGGGAGCCTGTTTCTCCCTCTCCCGCTGCCCCCTGCTTGTGCTCATGCTCTTTCTCTCTCTCTCTCTGTCAAATAAATAAAATCTTTAAAAAAAAATAAAACTCTAACAATTACAAGTTTTTTGTGAGGAAAAAGTAATGACAGTGAAAATTTTAGTGTAGCTCTTACATACTTAAAAAACTATCACTGTATATGGATAAATGAAAAAATTAAGGTACAAAATATTATTCTGCTCTTACTTTGTATTAAATAGTCGCATGTGTATTTCTGGATATATACACAGAAAACCTAATTAATAAGTTCTCTGAGGAAAGAAAAGAGGGACAAAGTAGGAAGACAGAATTGCTTTTTATTCTTTTATACTAGTTTTTTAAAAAACTTTGGCCACTTATTACTTTTCAAATAAAAATTAATTTTAAAAAACTAGTAATGAAAAAAGTAGGAATTTTTTTACTTTCCTGTTTTACTATGAAACACTTAGTAAAAATTCAATAAAAAATGGCAAGAAAAAAATCAAGTTTATGCAAAATTTTTTGAAAAGATGATGTTACCTAAGACATCACATTTTTAAAAAATAAAACAGAAATATATTTACTTATTTTTCTGCTTTCCCAAGCCTTACCTTTTCCACTTAGAACTGGATAAAGCTTTTCAATTCGTAATAATGGCATGGGTAGCTTCAGTGTCAGAATTCAAATTTCATGTTAATTTGCATGATTCCTCCTCTGTATTTTTAAAAATAACTTCAAATTTGTGAGACATAAAGTAGGTAGAGGCTCAAAATTTCTTGAAACAAGGAGAAAAATTCCCTATACAAAGATACGTAGGGAAAGAAAATGTTCTATGGTCATGGCTGTTCAAAAGCAAAACCCTAATATTCTTAATAGGTTTGATCAGTTCTTTCTTATTTAAAATGTTAATAATATAATGATAGCCTAAAGACACAGAAATATAGAAAATAAAAATTCTATTTTTTCATTTAAAATCAGGAATTATATCAATTCCTTAGAAAATAGTATAACACCATGAAAAATATCTTTCATAAATACTATTTGATAAAGAAAAAGGAAAGTTATCAACGAATTGTATTGTATGTTCTTTTTTTTTTTTAAGATTTTATTTATTTATTTATTTGATAGAGAGAGAGACAGAGAAAGCGCACAAGCAGGGGAAGCAACAGAGGGAGAGGGAGAAGCAGACTCCCTGCTAAGCAGGGAGCTCGATGTAGGGCTCGATCCCAGGACCCTGAGATCATGACCTGAGCCAAAGGCAGACGCTTAACCAAATGAGCCACCCACGCGCCCCATGTATTGTATATTCTATAAAGGGGGAAAAAAACCTCAACTAGTACAGAGACTGAACTAGGAAATAAACAAAAGCAGGTTAACTTCTGATACCTGATTAGGCAAAATAACAGAGTAAATCTTACTGACTATATGTACTAAGAAAGAAGATGGCAGAGCCTTATAGGTTACCTCAAAAGGCAAAGCATTTCACATCCCAAAATGTATTTTCAGCAATATAACAACCAAAAAAAAAAAAAAAAACCCCAATTCAATGATAACCTGGCAGTCTTGATCTACAACCTACTATCCCTATTTTGAAGGCAGGAATTCTGATTAACCGCACAGGTTAAAATTGACTTTTTTAGAGCAACAGAAATTAAGAAAGGTAATTTGAATGATGTTGAGAAGGAAGATTTAGGAACGGTCACAGTTTCATGCATATTTCCAAGCAGTGTCTCAAACAAACTGGTTTAAAAGGAATAAAGTCAGTACTAGAATCTCTAGAAGTAATTGATGTATTCTAGTAAAAGTAAAGTCCTAAACTTAAGCACCAAGTTCCATTTTTATCCTGATTGCCACTCTGAATTGGAATTTTCTCCTAGGAAAAGATGGAGAATGGAGATGAGCTATATTGAAGAGGATTGTTAGGTAAAGAGTAGAAAAGAGCAGCTGAGCCAAGAAGGAGCAAAGGGTAGAAAAGACAACATTTCAGAATTTAGTATTTCTCTTTAACATTACTTTAAGAGTCTCTTAAGAAGAATGCTAAAATTTTACAGCATAAAATCCATCAAGTCAAATTTATAGCATGCCTACTCTTTGTTTTTTAATATCAAAATCCTTATGCCCAGCTACTATCTATTAGTGATGGATAGAAAACCTACTCTTTATCATGGGCCATTGACCCACAGGGAAAAAGTTAAGACAAAACAAGACAATTACTTAAGAGTTAGATATTTCCGAAATGAATTTCGCAAATTTTTAAAAGGAAAACTATGAAATTTCCCTAATCTGAATCTATGCTTTATTTCAACTTCCCACACCGAAAAGGCGCAAAGAACAGAATAAGTGAAAAAAGTGGGAAGGAATTAAAGAGCAAATGTAGATGGAGAAGATTGGCTCGAGGGTGAGGCCGGTTTTAAAGGCAGAGGGACAATGGTGAGCACAATGGTGGAACTGTACCAACCCCTTGAGGAACTTTATCAAGAAAAGAAATGGATTGAAAGAATCATCAGGGAATAACTCCCTGTATTTCTGAAATGTTGGAGCCAGGCATGTGCAAATTGAAGATTCAGTAAATGTTGTCTCAAGTTGACAAATCATGAAATAATCATGAAAGAGAGTACAAACTTATCATGCAGAACTAGAACCATGGAAGGAACCACCAGAAGAAAATTCCGAAGCAGTTAAAAGAGGCTGTCTCAAGGGAGTGGGTTGGAGGTAGGAAGTAAATGACAGGAGAATGTTGATTTTCAGTAAAACTTCTTCCATAACTGTTTGATTTGTTACCATATGCCTACATTGAAAAAAACAGACACATAATTTTTAAACTCATAAATTAGAAAGGGCTTGACCTGTGTTAAAACTTCTTCTTCTTCTTCTTCTTTTTTTTTTCTAATTCCATCAAAAGGTTCCTGTCAAAAACAGATTTTTTTTTTCTGTGTATATACACGTTAGTTACGGATGATTAACAAAGCATTCATTCTTCTATTTGCTTTGGCTGAGAACTGACTCGTGTTGTGTTAGTGTTAAGGAAATATTTCACTTAATATGGAGAAGACATGAAGTGTTACTTATTTAAATATAATATGGTAAAAGAAAGGGTTTATACATGTTTTAGGCTCATGAACAATAAAAACATTTAAGTAGGTAGAAGTACAGAGTTTATTCAACTTAGAAACTAGGAAAAATGCTACCTATCTTTTCTCTCTTCTTCACACCCAAAATTGGCTGTGAACTTACCTATTTTATATTTTAATTTTAATGAAATGGTAAAAAAATTATTTAAAGATTTGATATCAAGTATGACAGAAGCAATCATGATTATCTTGACTTTATGAAGAGACCCTTTTAAAAATAATTTTTTAAAAACGGTAGAAGGTAGCTTGCAAAATCAGAGTTCTGCAAGTTTAAGATATCTTAAAATAAGTATCCAAATTTAGCCTGACATATAGTCACTAAAGTGTCTTTACTTTTCAGATATACAATGTTTAAAAAATAATATGCACTTCAAAAAAAAGTTTTAATATACCAGCACATACGAAAAAGTCAGTGAAAAAAATCTTTTAAAATTTTTTAGAAAATCACTTTTCTAAATAAAACTATCCGATAAACAAATATTATTTACAGTAATTTAGTTTCTTGCAACACCTGTTTCATTTAAAGAGAAGGCAGTTAAAAGCAGTAACAGATTCAAACCATACCGTCACTAACTTTTGAGTAGATTTCCACTAACTGGGTCCACTGATATAAGATGGGGTAAAGAAAAATAAAGGTATATAGGAGAAAAATTGCTGTGGATTACTTAGAAATGGGCCATGAAAGAAGAAAGAAGGATGGATTTGAAGTTAGTTCTCAGATCTTCATTTTATTCCTAAATTGCCAATAATAGCACAATTTATAAAGAAGTAATTAAATGAATGGATGGAAATTAGGAGTGAAGGCAAGGATAAGAAATTCTGATGGCATGTGATTTGGACATTCTAGGATCACTTGATGACACTGCAGAAATTTATAGTAAGCAAGGCTTCAGATCCAGGACCTAACTTCACAGACAGGTCCTCTGACATAAGGACAGGTTCCTTTTCCTCTTATTTTCCTTCCCTCCTAACACGTGTTTGGCAACTACTGTTTCTTTCAATCGGAGCTAAATTATATGCCCCTTGTTTTTTTGTTTGTTTGTTTTTGTTTTTTACATGGAAAAATAGGAAATTCAGTCTTTTCTATTTCTCCCTCTTTCTTTGGTAGATTGTATGTAGCACAGAACCATTATTTATGAAATAAAAATCAATACCAGTTTAGACTTATTCTTTTCAATCTCCTGAGAGATAATAAGACCTTTCTCCCAAATTAAATCAAGTAATCTCAGGTAACTCCCTTCAATTTTATTTAATTTTTTACCACACACCCCCCTCTAGTCATCACTTTCATTTTATATGATCTTCTTGTTGACATGTATCCATTCAAATTTACTTCTAAACTGAATTCTGAATCTAGTCACCACAACTGTCCTTGAATCAACAAGACCATTCCAAAAGCCTGACTGAATGATGGGTTTTGTATAATAATCTGAAGCCCTACAGATTTTCCCTGGGTCAAGCTATTGTTGGAGTGAATGCCCAAGCAAGAGGCACCGCAGCAGGAATGCAGGTCCCCACATAGCCCACACCTTGGAAGCAGTTCTGTGTACTTTTACAAAAGTATCAGCCCTAAAAGTATTTCTATAAAAACCTGAAAATGACACAGGTATAATGTGCATTTCAAAACAGAACATGTAATAAAGCAAATTATGTATTTAATATACATTAGATGCAAATAAAGAATAGCAACCTAAAAAACTTATACAACATGCATATGTTCAAAACAAAGAACAATGCTAAACTAAAATCAATTTATTAAAAGTGGGATTATGGTAATTTTTCCTTTTTAGTATTTCCAGTATTGTCAATATGCCACTTGTAATAAATACAAAAATTATAAAAGATCCACTATGCTCTAATAAAAAATAAGTCTAAAGAATGAAAAAGTTATACATATCAAGTTTATTTGAATACTATTCCCAGCACATTCGATTCACAGAATCTGTAACAACAGGTATCTTCTTCAGGCATGAACCTATAAACACCACAGGTCGGGAATTTAAATGTCTCACTATCAAGTTTAATGAGAATGAAATCAACTAGAAACCCGCTTACCCATTTACTGGGTATTTATAAGTGCATAGAATCTTGCTGAGTACTGTCTGTCTACAAAACAATATACTCTTCCTACCCTTAGGTAGCTGCCTAAAATTAGCAAAGAGAGACACAATTATCACAGGAAAAGTTAAACAATCAGGGAAGATAAAATTAAAAGAAAATCCACAAGCTTAGTATATGAGTAAGTGACGAATTCATTTTTCAAACACTCATTGAGGGTCTACTATTTGTAAAATGTTATTCTAAATGCAGAAATCAGTTAAGTACACTAAGATTTCTGTCACTCCAAAAATAAGCAAAAAGATGGGAGGTTTTGGGAAACAGAAATATGAACCACATATCTATTTGAACAGTAGGACATTACTGGCTTACAGGGACAGATGTCATGTTAAAGTACAATTATCTGTAACTCACATAACTGGAAATACATGCCCTATTCTTTAAATTGGCTTAGACAGCAGCATATGTAGCACTTTAATTAACTGTAGCAATTGACATACCTTAAAAGCCAAGATCTGCAATAATGCACTGTAAATAGTACTTGTAAACCAGTATTAATCCAAGTTTAACCTACATAAAACAAAGTGTCCAACGTTCTATCTAGATTCTAAGAAGAAAGCTGGGTATAACACAACTGTATTCAGAAACCCTAAAACAAAAATGCTTTTTGAGCATTTTTTAGTTAGCAATATGCAGAGAACAAGCATTGCTGCTGTGTTGTGTTGTTGTTGTTGTTGTTTTTGAATACCAGGATAGAAATTTACACATTAACACTAAAAATAACCCTATTTTAAAGCGATCTCTAGTTTAGATATCTAAACTATAACAAATATTATTTAAAAACTCTGGTCACTATTCTGAACCAAATATTTCTATACTTCTCTGTTTTAATAATTTATAAATATAAAAGTAGGTATTTTAATCATTCTATAAAGAAAACTTAAAATGTATATATGTATATACACATTTATATATATTTGTGTATATTAAAAACATCATTAAAATTCATCTCTTACAAAGCTTAATTAAAACTAACTATAAATTTGTTACCTAACAAATGACATAACTTTTTTAAAATTTTACACTCAAATATTTTCACATAATTGTAAAATTTATATTTTATATTGACCATGTTTTAAAATGAAATTAAAGCATTTCATAGCTCATATTATTCAATAAAGCTACTTGCTAAAAATATTAGCAAAACTTACAATTAAGTGAGGTTTTAAACTTTAGCATGTAGCTAGTGTTTACACAGGATATGAAGCAGGTGATCCTGTGTACTGAATTTAAATGAGTAACCCAGGTGTGGCTGCTGGGTATTTTGGCCTTGTTTTGTTTTAATTACTACCAAATAATCTACCTCAGTAAAATTGATCTTTACCTAATAAACCTTTAATTACAAATATTTTTCTTTTAATAAATCAAGTTCCATTTTTCTAAAATAGCAGACTTATGCTCTATTTGAAGATATAAAAATAAGCAAACATTTAAAATGTTATCACATATATGTAAATACTTTGTTGGTAGGTAGATCCTCAGAGTAGGAGTGAGAAAATTAGTAGAAGTGAGTAGTTTGTTACTACTAATTAGCAATATGACCTTGGACTAGTTACTAGATCATAACACCTTAGTTTCTTTATCCGTAAAATGAAGGAGAACTTTATGATTTCTTAAGCCTCCTTCCAGATCTAAATTTCTACGATTCGATTATTTCAATTAAGAAACCCGGATCTGCATTAGGAAGCCAGATCCTAACATTACAGAATAACATAATAGTGGGTTATAACTTAAAACAATAAAAATATTACAACACTAATTTGAAATATATTAACTATACTTTCATATAAACAAAATGCGGGGGCAACAACTGCATATGCCTGTGATCATTTAATGACAGGATGAACAATGAAGTTTACAAAACAGGACATTTCATTTATGGGTACAACTTGAAGAAATATTTAATTTAACTGCACAAACTATAGACCACAAGAGAATTATACTGAAATATTTTACATCTTACTTTTGAAATGGAGTTCTGTTATACTCTGTATAGCTTACATATGGAAACTAAAAGAATTTAAAATGAATGATCACTAAAGCTGCAACATAAGAAAAGTGTATATAGGGATACAGGCTTATTTCTTTTAATAACACATTACCAGCCACATAATACTTATATGAATTAACACCATTTTCTGTAAAATTGTGCAATTTTCTAAAGGTGTAATGTTCAAGCATACCACTGACAAGCATCTGACTACTAAATTACAACTTTAAATAAAGGCAAACAATTTACTTCCTATTAATCTGATACAGGTATTACTGCAATTCAATTTTCTTTCAAAGGTGTGTTTTTACAAAGAACATCCAACCACTCACACATTATTTAAAAAACAAAACAAAAATTAAAACCTTTGTGCTAGAAATTGTCCCAGGACTATATTTTGACATTTTTAGCAACCTGACAAACCACTCTGTTTGCTTTCTTCCGCCAATACAAAAATCAAGCCAAGGAGCAGTTTCTTCATTTATTTCATTCAATGTCACAAGACTACACTAGGTCAGGGTAAAGGTCAATTATTAATAATGCAAGCTGTTGCTACAGGTGAAATATAAATGTTCATCTGGGCCCCGTTTCAAAGACTGGCTACTGAAACCTATTTAATAAGACCTATAAAACTAGGAGAATGTGGGAAGACCAAGAAATATGAAATATCCTCTTCCCACCAAACTTTGCTGACATCCTATAGCAACTTAAAGAAGGTACTGAGAAAACAAACTTTAGTTAGTTGGGGGAAAGGAGGCGAGGTTCCCTAGTAGCTTTAATAACCTCATGTTTTTAAAAATTTGCAGGACTGCTACCCTGCAGGCATCTATGACAGCATCACGAGGTTTTGGATTTAGTGTGGGTGGTTGGATAAAGTTGGACATTGACCAGTTTTGTGTATGCTAAAAGGCACCAGGCTGGAACACTGTATTCAGCAATTGGGTATGAGATTGCCAGTGCAGTGGGTTGGAAGATGTATGTATTGGCAGTCCATGTGGAACCAGTAGGCTTACTTTAAAAGGTTACGGCAGTCTTGACTTTGGCAGCTGTCTTCTATGAGTGAATATGAAGAGTTAAGAGTGAGCTCTAGAGTCACACCTATGAAGATCCAAAGTTGTTGTTGTTTTTTTTTTTTAAGATTTGATTTATTTATTCGACAGACAGCCAGCGAGAGAGGGAACACAAGCAGGGGGAGTGGCAGAGGAAGAAGCAGGCTCATAGCGGAGGAGCCTGATGTGGGGCTCGATCCCATAACGCCGGGATCACGCCCTAAGCCGAAGGCAGACGCCTAACCGCTGTGCCACCCAGGCGCCCCACAAAGTTGTTCATGTTTGAAGCACTGCATGTCCTTCAAAATATTAGGTCCTCAGAAACAGAAATCATGGAGTAATCCTTGGTAGGGGATTGGGGGAGGTTACACAGTTGAGAAAGTGTCACATTTTAAAACACTCAGCTACTTAAACTATTCACTTTCAGGGTGTCATTTAAATTAAAACATCAGCAGATGTAATTATGTAAACAGGTGAAGCAGCTTTATAACACTTAAGTATGAGTATCATCAGGTTAAGGCCCCCAAGCTCTTTGTCTACTATATACATCTGTGTCTTTCCAATGCCCATTCTGAATCCTCTGCTTCTAAAAGCAATTTGTGATGGATGACTACTCAGTCTCAAACAACACTTTTATTAATGGCAGCGCCCTAAAGACTACTCGATGCTCTTGACCGCATCTACAAAGGCAGTGTGCCTCAAACACACAAAACTTCTGGTCTTCACAGATGACTCTGGATCTGTTAACGTTTCATGATCACTTAAAAAAGACAGCTGTCAAACTATTTCCATAGGACATACGCTTTTTCACAGTAACCCCTCCCACATTCCCCGTCACCACTAAATCAAATGATTTTTCCTCATCAGAGTTAAAATATGGCAAGACAGAATTATCCATGCACCAATGAGTGGTGGTTCACAGACCTGTGCTTCAGTTTTAATATAGGATCACAGCATGCCTTTAACATTTGCCTGATAATCAGGTACTGAAATCTTATGATCTGTTGGGTATAGATTAAATATAGGTTTTTGTTAGAGATCACCCTGTTGGTGGATCTTCAGAAACAGGTACAAAGAATCTGAATACAAAGTTAAGTAAAATTATTTCTTAGTACCAAAATAGAAAATAATTGTTTTTCTTATCAAAAGAAAGCAAAGGAAGCCTTTTAAAACTAAACATGACAAAATTGAGAGGAAAAGTATACAGTTAAACTGGAATTTCAAGGTTCTAGATTCTAGAAAAAGAGTTCTGTTAAGTGTTCTGATATTTTCAAAAACAAAAATTAGATATTTTACAAAGGAAAAGCCCATAATGATTGTTACTCTGAATGGCAAGATTAATAGACATATGAGAAACCCCTCCTCAGCTACACTATTAAAATTTAGTTTCTTTAATTGGGAGAACTTGATTTTTAAGAAAGAAATATCACAAATAAATACTAATTATGACAGATTCCATAAAGGGCAGAAGTCGGTACTTTAAACAAGAGGAAATCTATAAATATTTGATATAATATTGGAATAAAAAAGTCCATATAAACTCTAAAAAATATACAGTTTCATCAGGCAGAGTATTTTTAAGCAATGTCAGAAGAATATGACAGAATTACTCTATAATTATAAAATATTTTTAGCATGTGAAGGAAAATAATTCTACTTAATTTAACAAGAGGCATTCTTTAAAAATCCTTTTTTTTGTGACACTAAAACCAAATTGTTGCAAAAAGAAAAGCAGAAAGGTTCCCCAAAATCTAAGTAGTATTTTGAGGTAAAGAAACCACCCTATACTCCAACCCCAAAATCACAACGTTTAAGAGTCGCTACTTAAATATTAGTCAGTGCTCTGTGAACCATTTTATATTAAAATTGGATAGTTCTAACCATCACCCCTATAAAAAGTATTGTTTGACACAATGCCATTTTGATGATAAACTGCAATCTATAGCTCAAATAATTCTACCCAGGGATTAACATTTCAGAGGCTGAGCCAGAGATTATGTGTGTGGATCTTGAATTTCATCATCTCCCTTTGGCACAATAGCTTATTCTTCCTTTTTTCATCTATTCTCTCAAGAAGGGTCAGGAAAGCTTAGCCTTGCTGTTGCATTCATTTCATCGCTACATTAACCAGATACCTTGCAGTCTTTACATCTTACATGTTATTCCATTACAAACACTACACTGCAGTATAGTATGGCTAATGAGGTTTGTACCAAATCAAAGGGTGCCATCAAGTGGTTATAATACTCTAAACAGCATTACACTAAATGACTATTCCAGATAGCCTTTCTTCAATATAGGCAAACTGTGCCACTCTTCTACGAAAAAATGGGAATAAGGAATGGGGAACTATCCATATTAATTTTTGTTCTTTATTTTCTATCCTTCAGGGATTGCTTTTGGGCATATTGTATGTATAAAGTACAATTTTAGAGCCACAGTTAGGATTAATATTTATGTCAGCATATTATCAACTGATAATTATTAGGCACAATTCAAGCATGGTAGCACTACCAGGAGCTAAACAAATTTATCAATCAAAATTCATGACTAGATTAATAGCCTATTTCTGAAAATAAGCAATAATAGTACACATAATTAAAACACTGTCTTGTTAAATCTGTTTCCTATTACTAATGAAAAATTGCAAGGCTGTGAAATAAAGCCAGTATTATTTTATTTCATGCAGCCATGCTTAAGGTCTAAAAAGGAACCTGGCAGGTGGTATGAGAATGTATTTTCAGAAACTTAGAACTAACTTTCAACAGCTATTCAACAGGCTACAAGGGTCATTTAAGACTTTTGAAGAAAGAAATCTAGAACTGTTCTTAGAAAACACACCCAAGATAACATATAATTCAAATGACCCACTTTGCAGAGCTGGCTAAATTACTACTGCTTTGAACCATCCTGCACCAGGGAAATCTCACAAACAGGCTTAAAGCATCTTCATAACTATATACTTACTTCTGCTGCATGGAAAGCAAATTATCCAAGTTCAGAGATTAAACAAGATATAGAAAATTAAATCATAAAAACTAACTTGATCTTTAGAAGATTTAAGGAGCAGTACCAATAGGGAAGCAAACTCCAGGCAAAACTAAAGATCTGTATGATGGCAGGTGTTATTTTCTACACAGCTGTTACAGATTCTCTACAAAAATATTTCTCATCCCACTTTTTTTTTAGAGCCTTGCCACTCTCCCATCAAGTGGTGGAGTCGCATTCCCCTCCCACCCCCCCCCCACCCCCCCCCCCCCCCCCCGCCACAAACCTGCGCAGCTTTGTGACTGGTTTATAGGTAAGAGCATAAGGAAGTAACACTATGCAACTAGCAAGGCTGATTAGAAAAGGTGATGCAACTTCCACTTGAAGAGCTGGAATAGTTACTCCTGAAGTGCTCAGCTGCCACAAACGCAGTCTGAACGCCCTAAAAAAAATCCAAACTAACCCACTCAGAGAGGTGGACAATGGAAGGCCTTGAAACTACATAAAGTGAAAACCCCCCCCGATCTGTGCTCTGTTCCCCAAACACCTAAAGACTAGTGCATAAGATAGACGCCAAGCTAGACCTGCCCAGCTGAGTCCTTCTCAAATTCCTGACCCACAGAAACTGAGTAATCTGGACAGTGACTACAATCTGAGCTATCTAGCTGAATCATGAGTGGTAGAAAATGATAGTTAAGTTCCAGAGAATACTCAGCGGACACTAACCTGCACTGCTGCATTGCTTGTAACAACACTTAGTTGGTTACATATGGGAATGCAATAGGTACAGTTAATGCCCATGAAGCCATTGAATACATAATGGTAACAACAAGCGTAAGGGTCAGAAAAATGAGATTCTACCTCTGACAGAAAGGAAAGGATAATGTGGTTTGGAAAGAAAAAAGCTTAATTCTTATGTTTTACTTTGGGCAAGGAATCAGATGTCTTCTTGGAAAAGACTGAATTGGTGTTATAGGACCTTATAACATAGAGGGAAAGTTTTAAGACATTTTAGGACAACCCACATGAAAATACTAAAAACCAATGTATAAGAAAAAGTAGACTGTATCAGAAAGACAAAAGAAAAGATAGAGCCTTAAGCTATGCACTTTAATAAAGAAAAAAAAAAGCGGAAAAAACCATTTACTTAAAGGAATATGACTTCGGAAAAAACCACTGACATACCCAATTGCCTTTTGGTAATGTCTTTTTCCACCACAACCTGCCCTCACCAATTCTTCCTCTGTGTTCTCTATATTGCTTAAGAACCACACAAGCATCCAAATATTCAAACTAGAAATCTGGAAATCATCCTAGACAGCCTGACCTCCCTCAACCCTCACAACTAATCAGTCACTAAAAATGGATTCCACCACCTTCTAAATACCTCTTGAATCTCTCTCCCCTCTTCTCTGTACCTGCTAATGTCACTGCCCTACTTCAAGCCCACATCATCTACTACCTGGATAGCTGAATTAATTGCCTATCTGATCTTCAGCTTTTCTGTTTTACACATCTCAATTCATTCTCTATAGCAATATTTTTTCAAACCGTAGGCTATGACCCACCCATTAGTGGATCATGAAATCAATTTAATGAGTTGTAAATTCAACTTAGTGGCTTGCAACCAGCATTCTAGAACATCAGGATAGAACAAGAAATAACTAGAGCACATGCCACAATACTAGTAAGAATAAGATGTGTTTCATGAATCTTTTGTTTTAGTTATATATAGGTGCCTATATGTATGTACTGGATCATAATGTAAAAAGTATTTCTTAGTGACAAGTAGTGACAATTTGAAAGATAGAAACTGATCTTTTTTAAGATTATTTGAGAGAGCGCGCGCGCGAGCAGGAGGGGAGGGGCAGGGAGAAGGAGAGAATAGTCTTAAATCAGACTCTGCTCTGAGTGCAGAGCCTGACGCAGAGCTCACTTGTCATGATCCTGTGATCACAACCCAGGCTAAAACCAAGACTCGGATGTTTAACCAACTGTGCCACCCAGGTGCCCCTCTTTTTTTAATTCATTGTTTAAAGAATTTTTTCATTATTCATTATTAAGGAAATTTTATTAAAGCAAGAATTTTGTAACCCGAATTACATTTCTTTGCTCAGTTACGAATTCTGTTATTTAAAACAGAAGTGACATTCTGAGTATTCCACAGTAAAGAATTACAAAATTAAAGAAAGAAACACTTTAAATTTTTGTACTAGGCTGAAAATTCTTTTTCCCAGGGTCTATAAAACATTAATTTGTTTTTCTATTTTACATATATACATATACATATATATATTACATATTATATATTTTACTGCCCAACACAGGGCTTGAACTCACGACCCTGAGATCAAGACCTGAGCTGAAATCAAGAGTCGGACACTTAACCAAATGAGCCACACAGGCGCCCCTATATTTTACTATTTTTTGTATGTGCTTCTGTTGTTGTTGAGAAACCGATCTTTCAAAATACAAGTCTGATCATTTTACCCCTGCTTAAAACTTTCCCATGGCTCTTGATAGCTTACTAGAATCATGAATCACAATTATACAGGATCTAGGCAAATCTGTATGTTTTACTACACCCAGGGATGATTCTGATGGGCAGCCAAGTTTGGGACCCATAGACAGACCTAGGATAAAGTTCAAATATTTTCATATAGCATACAAGGCCAGGCACAATCTGTCCCTTGCTCATCTCACTAGTTTCAACCCCTTCTGCTCTCCCCACTTTGCAAATGAAGCTGTAGCAATTTTATCCCTGTGCCTCTAGCAAGGCTGTTCTTCTGTCCTTACCTCAGACCCATCGTTCTCACACCAACTCTATCTGGCAGGTAAACTTTTTAAAGTCTTTCAAGTCATAGTTCATATCAACTCCTCTTCGAAGTCTTCCCATGTCCCTGATATATGCAACAGGTCCTTGACACTCTAAATGGACCTCCCACAAGCTTCTTTTCTAGCACCATCACTGTAGTCTCAGCATTTGCCTCACAGATCTGCCTCCTTGACCAAACTGAGAACAACTTGAGGACCAAAACTTTGTCTTATTTGTATCTTTGAAGTCTAGGAAGTAAATGCATAGACAATTTTGCAGCACTCAGTATAATGGAGTCTAAAAAACAGTCGTTCTGTGACCCAATTAAATAGAATAATAATGGTCTCTTTTATAGAGGTTAACCCTACTCTTCTTTGTTTTTTTTAATGAGATACAGTTGACATATAACATTGCATTAGTTTCAGGTGTACAACCTGATGATTTGATATATGTATTATGAAATGACTATCATAATAAGTTTAGTTAACAGTCATCACCACACAGTTATATTTTTTCTTGTGATTAGAACTTTTAAGACCTACTCTCTTAGCAACTTTCAAAAATATAACAGTGCTATTAATTATAGTCACCACACACCTTGTGCACGGTTTGAAAAAAAAAAGCCAGTAGAAAAGCAATTTTAGAAAGTCTAGACTAAAAGAAGTAGGAAGGCATATATTAACAGTTGCTATGACTAAAGAGTTTAATATGTATAAATATAATGCCAATAAATCCTATGATATCTAGTGATCTAATCCAGTTCATGTCATTTGAAAACTTTTCTAAACTCTTCCTTCAGTTTAATAAGAACAAGAAAGAAATTCTTCAAATTTATTTTACTCAGATTGATTTATTTCAAGATTGACTCTATTTTCAAAAGAATGCAATGATTCAAGTATCATAAAATCAAAGCCATTAATTAAGGACAAAAAGAGGAAATAACAGGGAAAGCAAAAACTAAGTGCTGTGAAAAAATTCTGGCTAAAGAAAGTTGCAATAGAGTACACTCTTCCTCCCTTTCCTATCTCATATCCCTCTACCCCTCTAAAAAACAGCTCTTGCTTCCTATATTATATATAGTTATATATACGATTAACACAGAGAAAGAATTGTTATATATACAGAGAGGAAAAATTTTTTCCTATTAAGCCATTCAACAAACAAATTTAATATATTCAATATATACTTTTCCTTTCAGGATATTCTCAAACGTTCTTTGGTCTAGTTTATTTTAATGGTTTCACTGAAATAATTAACAAATGCCACAAGACAATTCAGACTGCCAGAATCGTAAAGGTAAATAACTCCAGGAAAAAAGTTATTCAGGGAAATAATGAGAAATTGCTCCTCCCACTGCTATGGCTATAGCTACAAATAGTCGGAGGACATACTGTATATAGCTAGATCTTTCCTTTAAAGTACATAAGAAGCAACTTGGAGAGATAATAAAATACAGACGTCTTCATTATTGTTGTCTATGGTCGTTATGATCTCAATAGCATGGTAATGTACATAAGCTCCCTAAGATTAGGGAGCCGAGGAATTTCTACCCTTGATTCTGCTACTATTATACAACATGAGAAATATCTTCTCTTTACCTGTTTCCCAGTAATGAAAGTATCAGCTATTGTCAACCAAATTTCAAAGGCAACACAGGAAGGGCAGTTACAAAGTATCTGTATATTCTTGAGAGTATCTCCAAAACAATTTTTATTTAAAAACAAATCTTTTTTCCCACTGCTTCTCCTTTTATTTTTTATTTTTTTAATGATTTTTTATTATATTATGTTAGTCACCATACAGTACATCCCCGGTTTCCGATGTAAGGCTCGATGATTCATTAGTTGTGTATAACACCCACTGCACCATGCAATACGTGCCCTCCTTACTACCCATCACCAGCCTATCCCATTCCCCCACGCCCTCCCCTCTGACGCCCTCAGTTTGTTTCTCATAGTCCATAGTCTCTCATGTTTCATTCCCCCTTCTGATTACCCCCCTTTCTTTATCCCTTTCTTCCCCTACCGATCATCCTAGTTCTTATGTTCCATAGATGAGAGAAATCATATGACAGGTGTCTTTCTCTGCTTGACTTATTTCACTTAGCATTATCTCCTCCAGTGCCGTCCATGTTGTAGCAAATGTTGAGAACTCGTTCTTTCTGATAGCTGAGTAATATTCCATTGTATATATGGACCACAACTTCTTAATCCAGTCATCTGTTGAAGGGCATCTCGGCTCCTTCCACGATTTAGCTATTGTGGACATTGCTGCTATGAACATTGGGGTGCATATGGCCCTTCTCTTTACTACGTCTGTATCTTTGGGGTAAACACCAGTAGTGCAAAGGCTGGATCATAGGGTAGCTCACTTTTTAACTTTTTAAGGGACCTCCACACTGTTTTCCAGAGTGGCTGTACCAACTTGCATTCCCACCAACAATGTAGGAGGGATCCCCTATCTCCACATCCTCTCCAACAATTGTTGTTTCTTGCCTTGTCTATTTTTGCCATTCTAACTGGCATAAGGTGGTATCTCAGTGTGGTTTTGATTTGAATTTCCTTGATGGCTAATGATTTTGAACATTTTTTCATGTGTCTGTTAGCCATTTGTATGTCTTCATTGGAAAAGTGTCTGTTCATATCTTCTGCCCATTTTTTTATTTATTTGTTTCTCGTGTATGGAGTTTGAGAAGTTCTTTATAGATCCTGGATACCAGTCCTTTATCTGTAGTGTCATTTGCAAATATATTCTCCCATTCCGTGGGCTGCCTCTTAGTTTTTCTGACTGTTTCCTTGGCTGTGCAGAAACTTTTAATCTTGATGAAGTCCCACAAATTCATTTTATCTTTTGTTTCTCTTGCCTTTAGGGATGTATCATGAAAAAGGTTGCTTTGGCTGATGTCGTAGAGGTTGCTGCCTATGTTCTCCTCTAGAATTTTGATGGATTCCTGTCTCACATCGAGGTCTTTCATCCATTTGGAGTTTATTTTTGTGTATGGTGTGAGATAGTGGTCAAGTTTCATTCTTTTGCATGTAGCTGTCCAATTTTCCCAGCACCATTTATTGAAGAGAGTCTTTTTCCCACCGGATGTTTTTTCCTGCTTTATCAAATATGAGTTGCCCAAAGAGCCGAGGGTCCATTTCTGGGCTCTCTATTCTGTTCCATTGGTCTATGTGTCTGTTTTTGTGCCAGTACCATGCTGTCCTTGTGATCACAGCTTTGTAGTACAGCTCGAAATCCGGCATTGTGATGCCCCCAGCTTTGTTTTTCCTTTTCAACAGTTCCTTGGCGATTCGGGGCCTTTTCTGGTTCCATACAAATTTAAGGACTATTTGTTTCAGTTCTTTGAAAAATGTCCTCGGTATTTTGATCGGGATAGCATTGAAAGTGTAGATTGCTCTGGGTAGCATGGACATTTTAACTATGTTAATTCTTCCGATCCATGAGCGTGGAATATCTTTCCATCTTTTTATGTCTTCCTCAATGTCTTTCAAGAGTGATTTATAGTTTCTAGAATATAGGTCCTTTATGTCTCTGGTTAATTCCAAGGTAACGTATGGTTTTTGGTGCTATTGTAAATGGGATGGATTCCCTAATTTCTCTTTCTCCGGTCTCGTTATTCGTGTATAGAAATGCAACTGATTTCTGAGCATTGATTTTGTATCCCGCCACGTTACTGAATTGCTCTATAACTTCTAATAGTTTGGGAGTGGCTTCTTTTGGGTTTTCCATATAGAGTATCATGTCATCTGCCAAGAGAGACATTTTGACTTCTTCTTTGCTGATTTGAATACCTTTGATCCCTTTTTGTCGTCTGATTGCTGTTGCAAGGACTTCTAGTACTATGTTGAATAATAGTGGAGAGAGTGGGCATCCTTGTCGAGTTCCTGATCTTAAGGGAAAGGCTTCCAGCTTTTCCCCATTGAGAATAATATTTGCAGTAGGCTTTTCATAGCTTTTATGAGATTGAGAAATGTACCTTCTATTCCTACACTCTGAAGGGTTTTAATCAGGAAAGGATGCTGTATTTTGTCAAATGCTTTTTCGGCATCGATTGAGAGGATCATATGGTTCCTGAGTCTTTTCTTGTTGAAATGATATATTGCGCTGATTGATTTGCTAATATTGAACCATGCTTGCATCCCAGGTATGAATCCCACTTGATCGTGGTGGATAATCCTTTTAACGTACTGTTGGATTCTATTAGCAAGTATCTTGTTGAGGATTTTGGCGTCCATATTCATTAGGGAAATCGGTCTGTAATTCTCCTTTTTGAGGGGGTCTTTGCCTGGTTTGGGGATCAAGGTAATATTGGCCTCATAGAATGAGTTTGGTAGCTTTCCTTCTGTTTCTATTTTTTGAAATAGCTTTAGGAGAATAGGTATTATTTCTTCTTTGAATGTTTGGTAGAATTCCCCAGGAAAACCGTCCGGGCCTGGAGTTTTGTTATTTGGAAGGTTGTTTATCACTGACTCAATTTCTTCATAATTAATTGGCCTGTTTAAGGAATCAATTTCTTCCGGTTTCAATCTTGGTAGTTTATAGGTTTCCAGGAAGGATTCCATCTCTTCCAGATTGCTTAGTTTATTGGCATATAGCTGTTGATAAAAATTTCTAATAATCCTTCCAATTTCAATGGTGTTCGTCGTGACCTCTCCTTTTTCATTCATAATTTTAATAATCTGGGTCCTTTCTCTTTTCTTTTGGATAAGTCTTGCCAGTGGTCTGTCAATTTTATTGATTCTCTCATATAACCAGCTTCTAGTCCTGTTGATCTGCTGTACTGTACTTCTGGTTTCTGCTTGATTGATTTCAGCTCTAATTTTGGCCAACTGCTTCCTCGTGCGTGGATTAGGCCTGTCCCTCTGTTGCTGTTCCAGCTTCTTGAGGTGAGAATATAAAAACTGCATTTTAGATTTTTCTATTCTTTTGAGTGAGGCTTGGATGGCTATGTATTTCCCCCTTAGGACTGCCTTTGCAGTATCCCATAGGTTTTGGACTGTTGTATTTTCATTCTCATTGGTCTCCATAAATTGTTTAATTTGATTTTTGATTTCCTGGTTTATCGAGTCATTCCTGAGTAGGTGGTTCTTAGTCTCCAAGTGTTTGAGTTTCTTCCAAATTTTTCCTTGTGGTTGTGTTCCAATTTCAGAGCGTTGTGGTCTGAGAATATGCAGGGGATAATTTCAATCTTTTGGTATCGGTTGAGACCTGTTTTGTGTCCCAGAACATGGTCTATTCTTGAGAATGTTCCATGGGCATTAGAATAGAATGAGTATTCTTTGGTTCTGGGGTGTAGTGTTCTATATATATCTATGAGGTCCAACTCGTCGAGTATGGCATTCAAAGCCTTTGATTCTTTGCTTAGTTTTTGTCAGGGTGTTCTGTCTATTTCTGATAGTGGAGTGTTGAGGTCCCCTACTATTAATGTATTTTTATTTATATGTCTCTTTATTCTGGTTAAGAGTTGGCTTGTGCATCTTGCTGCTCCCCTGTTGGGGGCATATATATTTATAATTGTCATATCCACTTGTTGAATACTTCCTTTAAGAACAATATAGTGCCCTTCTGCGTCTCTAACTATAGTCTGTAGTTTAAAATCCAATTTATCTGATATGAGAATTGCTACCCCAGCTTTCTTTTGAGGTCCATTTGCGTGAAAGATGGTACTCCATCCCCTTACTCTCAGTCTGAATGCATCTTTGGGTTCGAAATGAGTCTCCTGTAGACAGCAAATGGATGGGTCATTTCTTTTTATCCAATCTGCAACCCTGTGGCGTTTATGGGATGGTTCAAACCATTTACATTAAGACTGATTACTGAGAGATATGATTTTAATAATGCCATGTTGCCAGTAAAGTCTTTGTATTGGCTGTGACTTTCTGTTCTGTATCACTCTTGGGGCCTTTTTACTTTTATAGAACCCCCCGTAATATCTCCTGTAGGGCTGGTTTCGTGGTTACAAAATTGGTTAGTGACTGGCGATTCTGAAATGTCTTTATTTCTCCATCAATTCTGAATGACAGCCTTGCTGGATAAAGGATCCTTGGCTGCATGTTTTTCTCTGGAAGAGCTTTAAATATGTTCCCCCAACCCTTTCTCTCATTCCAGGTCTGTGTAGACAGGTCTGACGTAATTCTGATGCCTTTGCCTTGGTACGTGAGAAATTTCTTTGCCCTGGCCGCTTTCAATACTGTATCCTTGGATCTAATATTTGCGAATTGCACTATGACGTGACGTGGCGTAGGTTTGTCGTGGTTGAGCTTGGGAGGGGTCCTCTCTGCCTCTTGGACACGAATGTTTGTTTCCCTCGCTAGATTAGGGAAGTTTTCAGCTACAATTTGTTCAAATATCTCTTCTAGACCTCTGTTTTTCTCCACCCCCTCGGGGATGCCGATGATTCTAACATTGGATCGTTTCATTGAGTCAGTAATCTCCCGTAACCTACATTCGTGGGCTTGGATTTTTTTTAATAGCAGCTTCTATTTTGGTTTTTTCCTCTATTAACCCATCCTCCAATTCACTAACCCGTTCCTCTGCTTCTGTGACCCTGGCCGTCAGAGTCTCTAGTTTTGCCTGCATTTGGCTCATAGAATTTTTAATTTCTGTCAGATTCGCTCTCATTTCTGTCCTTAGGGATTCTATATTCTCAGTAACCTTTTCGTTAATACTTTTTTCAAATCTACTCATCATTTTGACCATCGTTACTCTGAATTCCATTTCTGATAATTTGGTTACATCCATATCCATTATTTCTGTGGCAGAGGCCACAGACTCACTGTCTTTTCTTTGCTGGGGTGGGGGGGCTTCTCCTTCTTGTCATTCTGATGAGGAGAGGTTGCGGGGTTGTCCAGAGCCCAAATTATTGACTGGGTCCCAGGCCGTGCCCCTTGTTTTATAGGGGGATGTGGGCTTCTTCTTTAAAGATTTTATTTATTTATTTATAGGGTTTCTTGGCATCCTTGATCTTCATGGCGTCTGAGGAAGGAACCAGGGGTAGCTTAGGGTCCGGAGCACACACGGTAGTGGCGGCGACTCCAGAGGCGCCTGGGCCGCGGGGGAAGGCCCAGCCAGTTCCTCCCCTCAGGCCAGGTGGGGCGGGCCTACGGCGGGGCGGTGGCGCCTGATGCGAGGCCCGGCCCTGGGGGCGGCCTCCCCACCCCCGCGAGGGTGTGCCGGGACCGAGCGAGCTGGGGAAGGCCGGCGACCTCGCCGCTCCGGGGCCCCCCCGCAGCCGCTCCAAACAAAAGGCCCCGGTCCCCCGAGCCGCCGCCGCCGCCGCCGCCGCACTGAGAAATCTAAAAACAAATCTATCTTAAGGCAAAAAATATTCTTCAAGCATTGAATTATTTTAAACTAAAGTACCATATTTATCAGAACACTGTTTTATCATGTCATTGAGCATAATACTATTATTACAAGGGATGCCTGGGTGGCTCAGTTGGTTAAGCACCTGCCCTCAGCTCAGGTCATGATCCCAGGGTCCTGGGATGGAGTCCCATATCAGGCTCTTTGCTGGACAAGGAGCCTGCTTCTCCCTAGCCTGCCGCTCCCTGCCGCTTGTGTTCTCTTTCTCTCTGACAAATAAATAAATAAAATCTTAAAACAAAAAAAAAAATTAACGGGCACCTGGGTGGCTTAGTCGGTTAAGCGTCTGCCTTCAGCTCAGGTCATGAGATCAGGGTCCTGGGATGGAGCCCTGATCCCACTCCCTGCTCAGTGGGGAGCCAGTTGCTCTCCCTGCTTGTGCTCTCTCACTCTCTCTCCATCAAATAAATAAATTTTTTAAAAAACTAAGTAAAAATAAAAATTGAAAAAATAATAAAAAACTTAAAAATTAAAAAAAAATTTTTTAAAGATTGTTATTACAAGACACTGTACTTCATCAGTGTCTAGTAGTCACAATCTAATAAAAATCAACTATTATACCCAATTTATGTTAGAGCACAAAGACATGCAAGGCAAAAATGCCTCATTAGTTTAATGATATAGAAAAATTAAGGAGTATGTCATACAAAAAAGAATCAAAAAATAAAATTTTAAAAAGAAGTCTGGCATTAAAATAGAAAAAAAATTGGTAGGATAATATATCATCCACAGAGAGTTGTGAAACTCTTCCTTATTTTCTGGAGAGCTTAAAGGTATTAAAGTACCAAGACAGTTTTGTACTCTAAGGTTCATATGGATCGGAGGTGCACATATAATTTTGTTTTTCTAAACACTTACACACCTCTTATAATGTTAGCAATTCCATTTGCTTTTCTATCAAGTACAAATGCAACTATATCTAATTACACAAGGCAAGGTTCCAATTCTATACAAAGAAATAATTAAACTTAACTTTTTTTAAGATTCTTTTTTTTTTAAGTAATCTGTACACCCAACGTGGGGCTCAAATCCACAACCCCTAGATCAAGAGTCCCATGCTCTACCAAACTGAGTTAGACAGGCACCTCAATTTAACTTAAAATTTTTTAAGAGTTTGTGTTTGTTTTTATAATTCACTTCATGGTTGTCTTTGAGCAAAGAATTATGTAGGAAATCTCCAACATATTAACCGGTCTTTCAAGGTAGTTGGTGTGGCAGAAAACTAGAATGCCAAAAATCCATTCCATTATAAGACTAAGAAAGTTTTATTTACATATTCCTGAGAGAACACAGAGAGAGACAAGTGAAAGTAGTAAACTAAAAAAATATTAAATACTTTTCTGTTAAAAGTCTAGAGTAAAGCAATTACCAAATCTCTTCTAATGTTTGTCATCAGGGGGAGAAAAGGCCTCATGCAGATTCATAATGTCTTCTATGCACTAGTGTCTTTTAACTGCTAAATTTCTATGAATAAACATGTAAAAAATTGCTCAAATACATTGCTGGTTTCAAATATCTCCAATGTAGTATTAGAGGTTTGCTTTGATAGCTGTCTTGTTTGTCAGCTTCCTCCTTCCAACTGGCAGAAAAATAGAACTGAAAGAAACTGTGGCTGTCCTTTTCATTCATCTATAGGGAAGACATCTGAAGGATGAAGCAAGAAGAAGAAACTATATAGCTCTAGCGATTTAGAAGACGGACTGCAGTTTACTACTATGACTTGGTAATAACTACACAAATTATACGCCATTGAATTCATTCAGCATAAAGTTAAAGTTTAGACTATTTTTTAGCTTATAGAAACTAAAATACACAAGGCTTTAGTATCTTCCTTAACTCCCAGAACTCTCCTTTTAGTCACGTTGTGATCCTCTCCAAGGACATACAGTTGTTGGGAGCAACAATAATTATCTACTAAGATGCTTTCTGTTCTATTATCAACTTTAAATAGAAATGCCTATTACAATGCAAATATGCTACTGCTCTACTTCCTTTCATTTTTAAAGTCGTTTGATGAAATGTATATACATTAACTTAAACCTCTAACAAATTTAAACTTTTAAATACAACTCAAAATGTTACTTGGGTATATGCTAGTGCCTTCGCTTTGTTGTCTGCAAAAAGCATAGAAGATTTTTAAAAAGTAAGATAAGAGGGTGACTACTTCCTGAAGTTACAAAGTAACAGAATGGGTTATCCACATGAGAAGGGGTTTTCGTGCTTGTAACATGTCAGTCACCTGTTCTTCAAAAATTGTAAAAAATACCCAATGTCCCTTAAAATGTTTTGGGTAAAGATTTCATTCAAAATCTGATTTTAAAAGAAGGGGCACCTTCATTTACAAACTTTTACCTATGAAAGATATTAAAAAGATCTCAATCCTCTGAAGTTCATCGATGCAAGAGATAGCTCTAAGGATTCCAAAATTCAAGGTTGAGCCCTTGCTTGCTTGTGATAGCAAGCTGGCTGTGGTATCTGTTACCAGTGCAGGCTACTGCCCGCTTAAAGAGGGAAGGACGATTTCACAGATCTAAATGGTTGGGTAAGTGACCCCATACTTTAATATGCATCCTTTCTGAAACATTGTGCTTAGAAACGGTCTTCGGTCAAGCATATTCAATTCCAATCTAGTATTCAAGAGTTTCCATGTCCTGATCCTTTGTACACCTAATCACTTAACGAAGTAATTTCCGTATTCCCTCAAATTTCCCTTCCAAGTTTATTATTTTCCTCTCCTTTGTAAACTCTCTCTGCCACTTATTGTTAGCATGTATTGAATCCTTACTATTTTTTCAAGCACTGTGCTACATGCTTTTTATGCTTTTAAAATCTCTAGTCCAAGCTACCATTTTCTAAAATATCTGTTTCATAGATGAGATAACAGGTTCTGAAAGGATAAATATGTATAAAGTCCAAATTTACAGCTAGCAAGTATGATTCAAGTCCAGGCCTAACTGTACCCAAAGCCTTCCTTTTCCCACTATCCAATGCTTCTCCACTTCTCCTTTCAATTACCCTTATGAGTAAAGAAGTAGGATGCATATCCCCTGAGGACCCGAGACTAGGGATCCCAGGACTAGAAGCAGCGCAATCAAAACATAACATTTCTTTGAACTTACATTTCATCTTTAAAATTTATATGACTCTTGCCTTTTTCTGAAATAATTCTTTGGAGATTTCATTATAAAAATACCTTGAAGTGCATGTTAGAGAAGAGAATTTACAATGCAGAAAGACAGAAATTGCCACTACCTCTTAGGATAAACACAGCCATGTTTGACAAGCAGCTCTTAAAACGTTCTCGATAATTTCAGTCCCTATTAACTCATCTAACTCTAACCTCTGTTGTACTTTTCAGCCATCATTACGCATTTAACATAGTACATCTCATTTTTTCTTGTTTCGTGTGTTTACCTCTCAAGCCAGATTTTAGTATCTGAGTAGAGATGTTCCTATGTATCCCCCATAGTAATTAATTAGTGCAGCCAGACTCTATACCCTGTGCCTAGGACAATAAATGTTTGATGATTTAAGAGTGAATAAACGCAGGGTAAAACGCATGGGGCTTCAGAGTCTAAAGACTTAAGCTTGAGACCAAGTTAAGTTGTTTTCTATGTGTTCTTGAGCTAGTCACTTCACCTCATGGACTCAAAGAAATTATAATAATGTCTACTTTAGAGAGATTTCTCAAGGATCAAAAGAAGTATTTATTTGAAAATAGACTGAAGATTTTATTCACTTATTTGAGAGAGAGAACATGAGACCACATGAAAGGGCAGAGGGAGTGGAAGAAGCAGACTCCTCGCTGAGCAGGGAGCCCCACTCCGGGCTCCATCCCAGGACCCTGGGATCATGACCTGAGCTGAAGGCAGATGCTTAACTGACTGAGCCACTGAGGCACCCCTCAGGTGAAGCAAGATCTTGAAGTTAATACACCACATTTACATGACTAAGTAATTTCAGAAAGTAAAACTGTAATAAATTCCAGTAAGGTATCGTCTTTTTAACTGATGTTAAGTATGAGGGCATAAAATTATTTTCATAATGAAATACATTTCATAGTGTATAAAGTACTGTTTTATACACTCACCTACCCCCATTTTCCAAATCCTTAATTTGGAAAAAAAAAATAATTTGGTGACCCTAATATGCTCAAAGCAATCTCCCCTTTTGCATCAGAATTCCAATTCGGTAGGTCCAAGTTGGGGCCCAACTATCTGCATTGTTAAAAAAATGACAAGGATGATTTCAGAGCAGTGAATGCTAATTTAAAACTAACAACATCGGGGCGCCTGGGTGGCACAGCGGTTAAGCGCCTGCCTTCGGCTCAGGGCGTGATCCCGGCGTTATGGGATCGAGCCCCATATCAGGCTCTTCCGCTATGAGCCTGCTTCTTCCTCTCCCACTCCCCTGCTTGTGTTCCCTCTCTCGCTGGCTGTCTCTATCTCTGTCGAATAAATAAATAAAATCTTTAAAAAAAAAAAAAACTAACAACATCAACACTTCTTTCCTTTACCACTATTACCCACCATGTGAACCATGTAAATCTGTAGGTTCACAGCAACTATATAGTCAATTCTTTAACTCCCTCATTACCATAAAACTTAACTAAATGGTTATAAATAACTATAACCCTAGAAAAATCAACGAATACTTTTTAAAGTAATCTCTACGCCTAATGTGGAGCTTGAACTCACTACCCCAAGATCAAGATTCTCAGGTTCTACCAACTGACCTAGCCATCAGCTCCTAACCAATGTTTTTAAAATTAAATATTCTAGAAAGTAATCTACTGAACAATATGCTGTTTCACAAAGGAGCCACAATCTCTCTTGCCTCTGCTCATGCTAATCCAACCACCTGAAACACTCTCTAAATTCCCTGCAGCTATCAGAAGTACTTAATCTTTTATCCGAAATCTCTTATTTGGATTTTAGGCAATACAGTGCCTATGCCTGTATTACAGTGCCTAAATTACAGCAACACTCCCAAGGAGGTCTGAAGCAACACTCACAGTCAATTATATATTTCTACAGCAAAATGAATAACCGTGCACAGTAAGTGTCATAAATATTACAAATAGCTTCACCTCAGGTGAGGACAGCTTTTGTCACCAAATGAATTCGAACCAAATTTTTTTTTTAAATACACATTTTTAGAAGTCTTTAGATAGTAGAGATTTTGGATTTTGAGGTTACAGATAAAGATTTGTAAAAACTTTATCTTTTAGGTTCCAACTAACAAATCACTTTCATTGAAGAGCTCCCTCTAACCCACCAAGACTGGGGTTAGATAAGCTCTGTATGTGCACATGTAATGCCCTACACTTACTCCTATCTTAGTGGTTGCCTGTTCATCTCCACCTAGACTGTAGGATATCTAGAGTCATAGGGGCCATTTCTTTTTCACTATTACATTCTCAATAACTAGCAAATATCTGCCACACAGTATCCATTTAATCAAGTTGGTAAATAAATAAGCAACTGTAAGTATTAAGACTTTAATAAAATTTTATTTTATTGCTCTGCTTGCTTGATCTGTAAGGCATGATTAACATCAGTAAAGATGAATCTCCACATAATAAATAAAAATCAGAAAATCCAACCAAAAAGACTACCCAACAGCATATTGTTGTACTAGTATAAAAACAGTGCTTCATTGCTATAAAATGAAACTCTTCCTTAAGTTTGTTAGCTAAGACATTTCACAAAGTAAACTACAATATGAAATAAATTTTTTAACATGCAGTAGTTTATTTACAATTTTAACTTAGGACGTCTTGCATTACACATAGATAAATACAGTATAGTTGACTTTAGATTTTAATCCATGTGTGGTCCCTTCTTGTGTCAAGAATTTTAGGATGTAGAATCTGAAGATAAAAAAACTTGCTTTCTTCTAATTAATATGCCCTAATAAAATTGACAGATAATTGACAAAAAATTACAGACATTAAGCAAGATGAAAATGGAAAACTAAGTAAGTATTTAAACCAATAGAGATACACAAGAATCTTAGGATTTTGGGGCGCCTGGGTGGCTCAGTCGTTAAGCGTCTGCCTTCGGCTCAGGGCATGGTCCTGGCGTTCTGGGATCGAGCCCCACATCAGGCTCCTCTGCTGGGAGCCTGCTTCTTCCTCTCCCACTCCCCCTGCTTGTGTTCCCTCTCACGCTGCCTGTCTCTCTCTCTGTCAAATAAATAAATAAAATCTTAAAAAAAAAAAAAAAGAATCTTAGGATTTTTGAGGATTCTGACAGGCTCTACGCACATATAATTATTCTTGGGCATACTTCTCTTTTAAGTGAAACAAACATTCTCCACTATTATCTTTAAAGCCAAAGGGTCACTTGAGAATAAAGGATGTGGAATTTTTCTCCAGAAGCATAATCGGAAAGATGTCTGAACTAGAACACATTAAATATGTAGCCTTAAAAGAAAAAAAAGCAAAGCAGGAAAAAAATGTGTGTATATATATGGACTTTCTCTGAAATTTGACCAAACTGAGAGTGAACTAGCTGACAAAACTTCATTTAACTACTAGCCATATCTAGAATACCCTATCTAATTTACAGAGCCAGCCAGGCACTATTCACATAATCATATACAACAGCAAGTTGACAGGTTAATTAGAAGACCAGGTAAAGCCTGTCTGAACTGTGAGTTTCCTATTCCAAATGCAAGAGTTCAAATCTGAGGGGTTTGGAGGGGAAGGTCTGTTGCTTCTAATATTGTTATATATTTTTTATGTGGAAACAAATACAAATAATACCACTTTTCAAGGACAAAACAATTTTTTTTTAAAGATTTTATTTATTTATTTGACAGAGAGAGAGACAGCCAGCGAGAGAGGAAGCCTGATGTGGGGCTCGATCCCAGGACCCTGGGATCATGCCCTGAGCCAAACGCAGACGCTTAACGACTGAGCCACGACTGAGCCACGCAGGCGCCCCAAGGACAAAACAATTTTTGAACCATAGGCCTACCAGATAAGAAAAATCATCTAAAAGGAAGTTTACCAAAAAAAAAATTTTTTTTTCATTTGTAGGTAGATCATCTTTTCTGACACACCAGTATCTTTTAGCAAGTTTCTAAACCAATGGTATTCAAAAGTGGCCTTCATTATTTACATCAGAAATGATACAATATCTGAGATTTTCTTTAAAATATCTGGTAAAAAAAAGAAAAGTGGAAGGACTGATGAAGTAAGTTTGGCAAAATACGATTCCTGAGGCTGAGAAGTAGGTACATAGAGATTCATCATATTATTCCTGCTACTTTTGTGTACATTTAAATAATTTTAAAAATGTAAGTTGAGATTTTTAAAAGTTGGGTATATATAGTATATAATACAGTATACAATACTAACAAATAAACATATATAGGCATTACTGACTAAACCACTCTCTAGTTATTGGTTAACAGAGGAACAAAAAGTGGAGTTGTTCCTAGTGGAAGTTTGAACCTCCTTTCCACCCTCTCGGTGTCACTTCCACATAGAAGTAAGGTCAACAGGAACTAATCAGGTTCAAGAAAATTAGTTGGGTCACATTTCTGTGGGTAATAAGTAGGACTATACTATGGCAAATGTCCTACCCTAAAAAAGCTAGGCCATCTCTGATTGATACTTAAATTATAAATTGTCGTATGGGTTACATGGGGTAGGAAAGGATTCTTGTTTTTGTGGTATGTGGGTTGTAGTATTCTTCTATGTACTATTCACCCTTTGGAACTTTAGTATTCATGAGTTCCTTGGAGCTGAAAAGATAATCCCAGTTTGGAGTTACTGAAGAAGCTATACCAGTTTAAATGGAAGAAGCTGCAAGCTACAGTTCCTATAAAAATAGCCAGTCGTTACCCAGACATTGGAATGAGATCCCTTGGCTGAGATGACACAAAAGAAAAATATTTAGAGGAAAGAAGCATTAATACATATTTTTTCCTTTGAAAGAAAAAGCAGAGGTAATTTATCAGACTACAACTTTGCAAGATCAAGAGACTGACTTGATTTCGAAGGAGGATTCAAACTTAAATTTAATAAGGTCAGAAACTTTGTGATTTTATACTGTTTACCTTGTATTGTTTGAGCTATTATATCATCTCTGTTCTTGGTATAATGGTATTCTTGTCAGGTGAGTTTGGTTGCGCAAACAATCTTGTTCAATATAATCCAATAAAAGAAACAAAACAGAGGAGGATTTATAGTACTGCCTTGGAATTAACATAATTAATATCCCAATCCATTTAAATGGCTTCTGGAGGTAATATAACATAAATGGCAATAAAAAAAGACACTATGATGGCCAAACTGCCCATCTCATTGGTCACAGGTAGAAAGTGGGAAAGACTGGACAGGTAGCACCAAGAAAACACATTAAGATACCCTCTTCATCTCCTCTAAGTAGGACAAAGCACCTCAAGTAATCGCATGCCTAATATTAAATTCACTGGATTAGTGGTTTAAAAAAATAGAGGTCTGTTGATCTTTGGTGGGTAGTTCATGCTTTGTTTCAGTTGGTTTGGTTTTGGGGGGTTTTTTTGCTCTTCCTCTCAATTATCTGATCAAGAACAGATACTACTCCAAACTCACCACTGTCTCTCTTGCCTTTACCTGATCCTTCTTTTCTCTGCTTGGAATGCCTTTTTACATAAATCCTTTTTTTTTTTAAATTCTTTTTGGGGCGGAGTGGAAGAGAGAATGGAACAGAGAGAATCTTAAGCAGGCTCCATGCTGTGCATGGAGCCTGACATGGGGCTCGATTCCACAACCCTGAGATCACGACCTAAAACAAAATCAAGAGGCAGACACCTAACCAACTGAGCCACCCAGGCACCCCTCTTTTTTTTTTTTTTTTTTTAACTAAGCTCTGTAGCCACTTCCTCCAGGAACTCTCCCCTGGTGCTGCCCTCCTTCACACCTCCTAAAGGTATCTTTTTTTCTTGCATTTTTTAAAATTATACAACACCCCTAATAGTTTATAAATTTCAGGAAGACAGGATACTTCACACCATCAAATATAAGTCTCTATTGGTTTTTAAAGGATGCACTATCATTTTATATAGCACTAAGAAAGAAAAAAACACTACCAATTATAATTGTGGGACACCAAAAATTTAAGATGATCCAATTTCAGATAAGTTAAAATGTGGGGGGAAAATATGCATCTCAGAATCAGTGAAATTCTGCATGTCTTAATTGACTTTGTAGCGTCAATATTAACAAAATTCTAGGCATATAGAAAATTCACATTAAATGTTTGCAAAATGAATGAATGAATGAATGAATTCAACCTGGGTTGGTGTTTTTCATCAATACATATTTTTGGACTCACTTAAAAACCAAAATAATCTAAAGAATAAAAATTTTTAATTTTCAAAACTAAGACTTATAGGTATAATTTACAAATATGCTGGTTCTGATTTTCATTGGATAACAAAGCACCAGGAAAGAAAATAAAATTGTTTCCTAAATATAACTATTATGGCTTCACATTAAAATAAAACCCACAATGTCAACTGCCTGGGTGAACAAACATCATTATATTATGGTAAATAAAAAAAGAAACATGTTGCTTTGTGATATTTGCTCTTGATGGTCTGTACTAATAATATGGAAATGGACTGTAAATAATCCAAAATAAAGGATAATTTAAAACTCATTTATATTTGTTTTTGAAGTATATTCATATATTCATATTGTGGAAAGATAAACACAAACATAGACCGTCTGCTCCAGGGGTAGATATTAATGAATTACCAGCACCAGATTAATTTCAGAAAACAAACTGGTCCTTAATCTTGGATTAAATTTATAAGGGGAAGATGTCTTAAATTAAAAGCTAGAAACTTTCAAAAGATAAAAATACGTTTAAGTTTAACCCAAATGAGATATTTATAAGTTGCCTTGTCATTTCTTGAGATAAATAAAGTCTAGAACTGCTGAGAGGCATAAATGGTATAAAGGAGTGAAAAAACTAAAATCCTACAACAGTAAGTTTGGAAATCTAGCTTCCTTTCCTTTACATTTTTCCATGTCCTCTACAAAGAACATTATATAAAAATAGCTACCCCTTACTGAACTAGATGTTTTTATACATTATTTCTAATTTTCAATAACCTACAGAGTAGACATTAATACCATCATTTTATACTTAAGTACACTGAGGCTATAAAAGATTAAATAACTTGTCCAAGGTCACAAAGCTAGCAGTAGTAAAATCACCTCTAAAGTTTCAACCTATGTTAGAAGTAGCTTTCTGATCCAAAGAAGAAAACTCAGAAACAACTGGAAAATCTTTTCTATGACTAGAAACAAAAGAACCAATAAAATGAAGACAGCATACCTCAATTTATATAAAGTAGCAAGAAAGCTGTTTTGAGAAAAGATATTCAGAATTCTGGGGACTGATAAATCCTGGAATTCCATTTAGTAATGTTAGAAGCAGTCAATAACTTTCAGACTGAATACGTACAATAATTAAAGACTACCTTTACTACTAATACATATGTACCTCATAGGTCTATCACTACGGAAACCTGATTAAAACTTCTGTATGACCCTACAATTTCAAATTATTTCTTTCCACCTTTATCACTAAGGGAGGTAGTTACTGCATAGGAGTAAAGGGCACAGGCCACGGAGAATGACAAGACTAGATAAAATCCTAATTTCATAGCAATATAACTTGAGCAAGTTACTTAGCCTCTCTAAATCTCACTTTCTTTATTCATTAGAATAAGGTTATTAATATCAGACAGTGTTATTGTAATGAGTAAATGAGATAATGTGTATAAAGCATTCTACACAGTATCCAGTATACAATAAGTGCCCAATAAATCTGTTATAGTAATCTATTCTGGAGAATTCTCTGTTTTATTGGTATATATTAAACAAAAACTAAACTTTTTTTTTATTGGCTGTGGGGTTATAACACAAAGTGCAAGGAAAAGAAAGGTCCATTAATATTCCATTCAGAAACAAAGCCCAGATTTTAGTCCTTCGAAATTGTAATGGGGCTGCCCATTACACTTTTAAAATGTAGAGCAGAATACAACATTGTACCATATTATTGCTACAGGGAAAGAACTGTTTCTCCAGACAAGAATCAATTTCATCATTTACCACTGAGGGGAGCTGTAACCTAGGAAAAGGTTTATACAGCGTCCCAAGATTATTTTTAAACTTTCTCACACCTCACAGTATTCGTTTAATGCATTCTGTTTATGCGCTATAAAGAAGAGGCTTATATGCACCTTTCGGTGAGTTAGTTTATAATACCACTCTTCAGAGACTTGGAACTGGTATGTGTCCATCTTCGTTGTGTAATAAGAATACCTTTCTAGACAAATTTAAAGGTAGTTTTTACCATCAACTACAACCCAAATTTAATTGGCTAACTCTTTAACACATCAAGTTAACAAAGAGACTTCAAATGTATCACTGAGTCATGAGTATTAAAAATTGAAAGACCATCCATTGTGGAGAAGCCCTTATATGAGAATGAAAGCTAGCTTTTCTCAAGCTGTAATCAATTTCAAGAAGTCTAAGTTCATTTGTTTTTAAAACTTCAATGACTACTCCACTCATAATGTTCAAATCTATCCTAAGAAAGTCCAGAATTGTTAACATGTGTGAACATTTAACACAGTTACACTGGCTTGCTATCCAGCCATCAGAACTCCCCCTACCATGTTTGGACCTGATCTTCCCAAACTTCCCAGCTCCCCTGGGCTAAAAATGGCCCAGCTACTGCTGGAAAAAGTGTAGTATTCCTTCCATCACTAAGATATACAACAAAGTCACTGAGATATACAACCAAGTCAGGTGATATACTGACTCTGGAAGGAAGAATATGCTACAAGCAAAGCATGTTATAAATTTGGTATAAATATATTTTAGAATTTTAATGGTGATCATGATGATGACAATGGTAAAAAACTAATATTCACTGAATCTACTCACTATATTCTCATTGCCTATCTTCCCTAAACCCCATTTGAAAATATCTACTCAACACCTATGATATGCCTGTTAATCACTTGGGATTCCACAATATTTAAATTAACTGAAGATGATTAAGATTTTATGTATTTATTTGAGAGAAAGCAAGCACGAGCTTGGGTGCCGGGCTGAGGGGGAGGGAGAAGCAGGCTCCCCACTGAGCAGAGAGCCTGGTGCAGGGCTCAATCTCAGGACCCTGGGATAAAGACCTGAGCCAAAGGCAGATGCTTACCTGACTGAGCCACCTAGGTGACCCAACTGAAGATGATTATTAAAGCACCAGTCGAGAATCCCTCAACCCAAAGAGTTAAAGCATGTACTTTATTTTTAAAGATGTCAAAGGTCATTCATGATTTTGTTCAACAAATGTTTAAATAAGCTATGTGAGAAGCACCATGCTAGATGCTAAACAGATAAAAAGATGGGTAAGACATAGTCTTTCCCTCAAGCCTCAAACTGAACACAAGTATACACATAATTCAGTAGAGTATTTTTACCTTTATAGTTGCAACAAAAGTACTTCTTAAAAATAATACTGCTATTGGCTATCATTTCATTTAAAAAATTCTAAAAGCTACAAATCACTAATTATCATAGGTAACGTTTCTCCTACCACCAAAATGCTAGTGTACTTTAACAATGTATATAGTCAACAATGTGAAAGGTGATGAAATTTGCCATTAGCTTACATTTTCTATGACAAATGTCCACTCTTTATCTTCAAATTCCTCTGCATGAGGATCCTGTAAAAAAAGCAAAATATAAAGTTGAAATATATTTCTTTAAACCAATTAATCCAATCAAGAACATATAAACAGCTCTGCTTTTAGCTTTTACCAACTTTTAAAAAGGGAAAAGCACAATAGCCTACCTTTATGAAACTTCCACAATTTCTCTACATCTAAATTCTTATTTTACATTGAAAAATTCTCTATTTTACTTATGTTGATGCATGTAATTATCGTCCATCATTGCACCAATGACAAGACAAAAAGAACCCTGATCAGAGAGACTGCTAATTTAGTGAGTGAATTTAAGAAGTACTTTATTAAGATATAAAATGTTCATATAAAGCCCTCATCTTATTTTTAAACTAACAGTAAGTACCACTTGAGAAAAGGTCTTCTTCTGCAGAGGTTATATAAACATCTGGAATTTCAAAGCACCGCAAGGGACTCCATAATCTACACAAAATGGCAAAGTGGAGTGGCTGTTTCACTCCCCTCCCCTCCCACTAACCCAGAAGATGCCTCAGAAACCTGAGGTAAGGTAATGGATCCTCCAACCAAATGAAAATTTAAAAGAAAAAAAAAAAGGCACACTTTTGCAAGTATTTACATTACAAATATGTATTATATATGTATGTATATATTTTATATATTTATTGTTATATTAGATAAGAGTATTATGTAAAAATTATTATACCTAAAAATTATATATATTCTTATTATATAGAAACTAGAGATGGGCTATATGGACTCAAACATAATTGTCCTTGCCTTTGAAGACAAACACAACTAATCTAAATAAATATGATGAAAGAAATACATGGTTTCACCACAGATTAGAAAAAAACACATCACAGGAATGAATAGAAAAGCTTTATGAGAGAGAAAGCATCTGGGCTAGATGGGATTATATAGGATTTCCACAGATATTCGAATAAGTAAAGACAAAAGGCAACAGTAAGTATAAGACATAAAAAGGAAAGTTGTGGGGTCGCATCACATGTGCATTTACTTATTCAAATTCAACTACACGTAGTAGAGAAGGCAGAGGGATGGAGGCACTGAAAATCCCTCTAGTGGAACTCGGCTCCCACATGCTTCTCATAGGGAAGCCTCTTATTCATGATTGAGTCCACTTTAGTATATTAATAATCTTTTGCTTCTACTGCCACAGTTGAGTTTTGGTACTAAGGTATTTCAAGATAAAAGTGACTATTACATTCTTTCAGTTTTCTGCCCTCCAATCAATCTTATACACATATTATCCTCCCAAACCACAATTCTGACCATGTTAGTACCAACTCAGATTTCTTTAATGACACCTACAACCTGTGGGATAAATTCCAAACTCCTTAGCTACTTCTTTGTTTACTTATTCTTCACTTTAAAGCATGGTGGCTGGCTGATTCTGAGCTGTACTGAGGCAATTAGTTCTATGAGTAAATTCACATAAATGGGATAAAAATCTGCCAAAAAGAAGTTTCTTCGGTGATGATAGGCAGGGGGAGGTAGGAAAGGCTAGAAGAGAAAGACAGGAAGAGCTGTCTACCTGACATTTGTTTCCTCAGCTTGGCCCTGCCCATGAGCAAGGCTTATGGAGAGAGAATACTGTAAATAAAGGTTGAAGGAACTTTTCCATAAGTGATTTAGGGCACAAGCAGTGCTACTTTAGAGACCAAGTAATACCGTGTACCACAATGCTGAAAAAAGAGACATCTTACCACCCTTCCTGCCTGCTCTTCCCCCTCATTTTGTTGAGGAATGCAGTATAGCTCCAGAACAGCTAATATAATAATAATACAATAAATATTTACTGAGCACACACTCTGCCCCAGTTACTGTGCTGTTTTCGTCATCACAGCAACTTATGAAATAGGTAATGTTTTTATTCCCATTTAAAAGAACAGAAACCAGGGGCGCCTGGGTGGCGCAGCCGTTAAGCGTCTGCCTTCGGCTCAGGGCGTGATCCCGGCGTTCTGGGATCGAGCCCCACATCAGGCTCCTCCGCTAAGAGTCTGCTTCTTCCTCTCCCACTCCCCCTGCCTGTGTTCCCTCTCGCTGGCTGTCTCTCTCTGTCGAATAAATAAAAATCAAAAAAAAAAAAAAAAGAACAGAAACCTGAGAACTAAAAGATGTACCATACCACAGTGAACAACAATTAAGTAGTAAAACTATGCTATGATTCCAGGTCTTTTAGCTATGTTTTTGGTCCAGTTTTACTACTTTGTCCCCAGACCTAGAAAAGTATCAGGCACACAGTAGGCTCTCAAGAATATCTAAGGAATAAATTAATGACTATATCTTATAATTTAACAAACATTGAACATGTCTTACATATGACATACATTAATTCTCAAAGCAGATGAAACATTTTTTAAAAAACACAGACAATGTATTACTCTTACGGGAATAATCCCAGCAGGACCAAGGGACACATCTGATAGGGCAAAGTCAGTCAAAAGATGTAAAAGAACAATAGTAACGTTCATTTTCAGGCCATTTTTAAATGGCATAGCTACACAATTAACTATTTATATTATTGACCAGACAAAAACATTTGTAATGAAAATTGCTTCTAGCTTGAATCAATTAAGTCTTCTCTGAATCATACTTTCTACCCTATAGAGCCTCCTTTCTCCTCACTGCAGTAAGAGAAAAATTGAAAATGGCTTAAAGAACCATTTTTCTTTTCAAAACCCTAACAAGCTTTTTAAAAAATTTATTTACTAGAAATAGCTATTTTTTTTAAATTTTTTATTATGTTGTTAGTGACCACACAGCACATCCTTAGTTTTTGATGTAGTGTTCCATGATTCATTGTTTGTGTATAACACCCAGTGCTCCATGCAATATGTGCCCTCCTTAATACCCATCACCGGCCTATCCCAATCCCCCACCTCCCTCCCCTCTGAAGCCCTCAGTTTGTTTCCCAGAGTCCATAGTCTCTCAATCTAATTCAAATTTCAAAAACAAGCATGCAGGCTAGAAAAGTTAATTTCTGGCTAAGTCACAGGAAAATGAAACATACTGCTAACTTTTCATAAAAGCATTTTGTCTTTGAGCACACCTCTATTGAATACTACACTTCGGACAAAAGGGTTTAGAGCAATCCTTTCCTACTTGTGAATTTCAAGATTAAATGAATTGTGGGACTTTAATAGAAGTAAAAGAAAAAGGAAAACATGAAAAAGTTTTCCACTTGAATATTTTAAATGCTGTCAAAAACAAGACCCAAAATTTACACCGTAAGAATGATAAGTTGTTTTACCTTTCTGCCTTTCTATTAGAATTCTGGGGAGTTGGGAAGATAAAAGCGACCACTGAAAATATTTTTTTAATATTTAAAATGATCACAAGGTTGCCTCAATAGCACAACCGAACAGAAATGTTTACTACAACTGGGGAGAAAGGGGTATTTGGGGTTTTTTCTACAGGCTAACACTCGAAGTCATAAAAGTTCCATGATAAAGATATGCTCAACATTCCCATCAGTACTTGAAAACAACACTTAACTCTTAATCCTCCAAGTACTACATTTCAACAGCCACTTTCAACTCAGAATCACTCAGTGCACATCCTTTCCCCAAACACATGGCTGTCAACTATTTATCAGCTCTATTCTAGCCGCTTACAGTCATCATTTTTTTAAGTTGTAAAACTATGTCCATTCATTTCATCTTTCCCAATGTAAACAGCAAACCAAATCAAAATACTCAAGAGATTACTTAAAAATCTTCCTCAAGAATATCAGAGATCCTGCTGTAGTTTTTATTACAGGATAGGTCGTACAATGTAGAAGAATGAAGAGGGTGAAATCACTGTGACTTAGCAAGAGACCTTCTTCCTTAGTCTCAGTTTCCTTATCAGTACAACAGGAATAATTACACAACCCTAGGGTTGCTGTGAGAATTAAAGGTCTTGCACTCTCTACCAAGCTTACTGTATCATTCCACTAGGAAGTATATAGATGAGGGAGGTTCAATAACAGGCTTTTAGGATAGCTGACTGAAGGGCTATAGGATGGTCCTGAACTTTCTGAAAAAAAAAAGGAAGAGCAGCTATTGTCTCATCCCTTCTGTCCTGAAAAAGTAACTTCAATACAACTGGAACGCTTCAAAGAAGAAATGAAGCGTGTGCTTTCTAATTTCACCACTTTCATAAAGTCTAAAAATGAGACTTTTCCCCACCATTCTTTTGGAGCAGGTAGGGAGTTAGTTAGGAAAGTAAAGATTCTAGTGCTTAATGAGGACTTGGTGAGGACTACTTTATAATGCTCCAGGAAATATGGAAGACTTTCAAGAAAAAAGCATGTATGTATTAATAGGCAGGTAGGTATACATACAGCTATGTTTTTGGATCTGCCCTTTGAATTTACAACCAGAATTTTGCTTTTAAGCTGCAGTATTTGTAAAATATTAATATCAATATTTATCAAATATCAATTTAGAACTTCTTACATTAACATCAATAAAATACTCCTCAAATTCTAATTTTAAAGATTTATTTATTTATTTGAGAGACAGAGTGGGGGGAGGGGTAAAGAGAGGGGGAGAGAGAGAATCTCAAGCCGACTCCTGTTGAGCACAGAGCCTGATGCAGGATTTGATCCCACGACCCTGAGATCATGACGTGAGACCCTGAGATCATGACCTTAGCTGAAATCAAGAGCCGGTCACTTAACCAACTGAGCTACCCGGGCGCCCCTCAAGTACTAATTTTAAAACACATCTTGTAGGGGCGCCTGGGTGGCACAGCGGTTAAGCGTCTGCCTTCAGCTCAGGGCGTGATCCCGGCGTTATGGGATCGAGCCCCACATCAGGCTCCTCTGCTGTGAGCCTGCTTCTTCCTCTCCCACTCCCCCTGCTTGTGTTCCCTCTCTCGCTGGCTGTCTCTATCTCTGTCAAATAAATAAATAAAATCTTAAAAAAAAAAAAAAAACCACATCTTATAGTTAGTCAAACTGGGCTCACAACATGAGGCTCAGGACTAAGAATTCCATAAACCTCAGCTTTCCACAAAGAAGCACTTTAAAATTTCCTGGGAGTAGAATGTAGGAAGTAGTAAAAGAAGTATTATAACTGATGTCAATTGTAAGAAGTCCAAAAGGGCTCCCAGATTATTCTGACTTCATAGACCATGAAATACCCTGATGCCCTTGCATTGTTCTAAATTGCTATATCCATAAAAATAATGCACATCAAGGAACCAGGTTGGACTCAAATATATAGAACAATGAATAATGAAATATTCTGTCATTTAGAACCATGACTATTTAAGTTCTATGACTTACAAAAATGGAACTTACCTTAAAAAGTGTCACAGTGATTTCAATGTTTTCAGGAACAGGCCACACTACAACACCACGATATGGATTTTTTATTCCAGGTTGCCAGCTATGAGCCTACCAGAATAGAAATAATGGCTTCAATATGAAGTACAGGAAATGCCATGTTAATAATTTACAAAAGTTTATCGACCCTATTAAACTATCCATCAGATCTGTAGTCTCCTTGAAACAAAAATGATTAGTCAAATAAGACTTTTCAAGCATTAAACTTGGGCCATGACAATTCTATCACATGACAGCTATAGATTACTATCTGTAACCAAAACTTTACCCTCTTCCCTCCCCACCACCACATAAAAGAGTATGCAAAGATGAGGTGTCTCATGTTTTCAAAAGCTACTATTTGTGACTGGATAAAAATTTTGTTAGGAGAAATATTTTAAAAAATATTTTGTGATCTAGGAACTTAAAGGCAATTTCATTCTTTAAAAGGAAAAACAAAGTATATACTTTGCATTTAAGTTCATTTCCTATTAAACTGTAATGTTTATTTGGCACAAGTAAAGAAGCAAGCAGTTTTTACAGAGTTAATATTTCTAGCACTTATAATTTTCAAGATTCTTTTTTCTTGTAAATCTTGTTTATCATGGTTCCCTAAGGACTCCCCAAATTTGGGGGTCACCACTATGGTTCTTTTGTTGTGGTGGCATTTCTAGTCAAAGCTGGATAAGAAAGTTAATTGAAGAAATAAAAAAATCAAAACTGAAAGAGAATAGATACTTATTACATAGTCAGATGTACATGTTCAAATAGGCAGGTGGATATATGTGCCTAGAGTAATAAATCTGGGAATCATTAGCACACAGGTAATACTTAAAGCTTAAGAGTGGATGTGATCCCAAGGGAAGGAGTACAGCTAGAGAATATAAATGTTCAAAAATGAACCTTGGAGCACAACATTAACATATCCAAGAAATGAGGATGGCTCAGCAAAAGAGGGTTTGTACAGCAGAAGGAAAACGAGAGGCATGTGGCATCCTGAAAGCTAGTGAAGAAAATGTTTCATGGAGAAGGGAACAATCACCTGTGCCCAGTCTTGATGACAGGTTAGACAGGACAAGGCCTGAAAAATGACCACTGGATTTAACAAAGCAGAAGCCATTACTGACTTCACAAAAGCTGTTCCTGTGGAATAAGGAGAGCAAATGCCTGATTGGATTGGAATGGGTTCAAGAAAGAATAGGAAAAAAGAAATTAAAGATATCAAGTACACGCAATTCCTCTGAAGTGTTTTGCTGAAAGAGAAAGAGAAAAACAGTCTGGTGATAGTGGTAAAATAGTGTCAGAGAGAATTTTTTTAATAAGAGAAAAATATTTTAATGCTGATGGGAAATATCCAGTTAAGGGGGAAATTTAATGATGCAAAAGAGAAAGAATTACTAGAGTAATGTCCTTAATGATAGAAAAGGAGACAGACTGGCCTTTGTCAGTGATAATAGGAAAGAAGTTATATGAGTGCAGATGTGCGCCAGGAACAAATTTAACAGATGAGAAAACTGAGGCACAGATTGGCCCAAGATCACACAGCAAGTAAGTGGCAGATTTTGAATCTGAACCCACAAAATGGAACTGAGAAAGGATCGAGATCATGGAAATTTATGTCCATTCAAATCATATCATATCTTGTTAGTTAAAATACCACCATAAGAAATAGGTTTAGTAGCATTCTCCTCACTCCAATCCATAAATTGTCAATAATTCTCCCTCTATTTGCTCTCCATTGCCCTCCAGTCACAAAACTTCAGGTAAGGGAAGGGAAGTAAAGATTCACCACAACAGACTTAGCACACCATACCCAAAGGTAAAGAGCTGAGTGCTGTTGATTAAAAATTATCTCTAGAGACTCCTCTATTGCCCTGCCTATTTATGGAAATATGCCTATTGACAATCCTAGGACAAAAACTCCACGAAGTAAACAATCTCCATTTTGAAAAGTATATTTCTGCTTACCTTAGATAATCTTTAATCAAAACCCTGCTCTACATATTCTACATACTTAATCTTGAAGATTGATGACAATTCTCTATCATAAATGTCTGTGAGGATTTCTGTGTCATCTCATGTACTATGATGGTAGATCAGGCTATTCCTCTGGTCTCTTCAAACTCACCATCATTCTATTTTCATAGCCTCCCCATAGAATAAAAACATAAGAAGAGTATAATAACTGAACTCTCCTTATTAACCACAACAGAAAGATAAAGTATTTGTAAAATTCTTTTAAAAAATTGATTTATTCATTTGAGAAAGAAAGAATGTGTGCAAGTGGGGTAAGGGGAAGAGTGAGAGAATCTTCAAACTCCCCACTGAGCACAGAATCCATCTTGGGGCTCGATCTCATGACCCATGAGACCATGACCTGAGCCAAACGACAAGTGGGATATTCAACTGACTCAGCCACCCAGGGGCCCCCTTTTTGTAAAATTCTTAATGAAGAAATGACCATCAAAGAAATTTAGACCTGAAGATATCCTTAGGAGATCTAATGCAGATAAGGAAACTAAAGCAATTAAAGAGTAAACAGCTTGCCTGAACTAGTCATCAGTAGGAGAACCACCTCCATGATTTCCAAGTTCAGATTTTTTTACTTAACCAACATCATACCCAGCTCTATCCCTGATTCACACAGTAGTCAAGAAAATAGTTTTCTATCCCTAAGGTCTTAACATTTATTAGATGATATGGAGATGAAAAGCAGGTAATGCAGAGACTACCTAACAACTGGGCAAAGTTAGTAGATGGTAATGTCAGATCATTTCCTCAGGTACCCTAATGCTGGTCTTCTAAATGACCTCTTTCAATTCTCAGTCTTGGATCACAGAAACTAGATTGCTCAACAAACAAAAATACAATCTGCTCAACAAACTGAAATCTTTTTTCTTTTAATTAAAAAAAGATGTAAGGGTGTGCTAGTTCCCAAGTTGCTAGCATGCTGTCATTTTCTTACCATTCTAACCAGCATCTCTCTCCCCAGCAAAAAACGTCCAACTAAGTCAGAGATCTGGCTTTCTCTTATTCCTTTTAGAGACTGTACAACTTGACTAAGTTAGGACACTGTAACAAAATCAATTAGTCCAGCTGAGTAGCTGGCACTACCAGCTTTATAATGTTAGCTAATTACTACAGAGTAGGCAGAAAATAGGACCAAGTAAATTTTACTGGAGAGGAAACCAGGAATGCACACCGTAGCAAACATGAAAAAAAGTATTCCTATTTTCAAAGAGCTTACTACAACTTCCACCTCAAACGGAATTCAAGAAACTGAAGCTAGAAAAAGAATGAAAAGCCAAATATGGGTATAAATAGTGAGCACTAAATTGGGTAAAAATACCAATATGTGCAATAAACATCTAATTGTACAAATCCATGGGGACGTTAATTTAGGTTTTTAAGAACTTGATTAGAAAAAGCACCTCACATTGGCAAAGATCAGCACTACAAGAACCGTGATCAGTTTCCATTGAGAGTAACAGAAAGGATTCTTTAGAAAATAATTAGGCACAGAAACACAAGTACAGCTGTTCAGCTTCTTTGTATAGTTAGGAAAGGCAGGTTATTTCTTTATTTGTCAGCATCCTAGTACAGATAATAGTACAAAGGATCAGACCACATTAACCAGTTCCCCTTATACAATTTTTCTCACTTTTTAATCATATGACAGATCGTTTGTCAAAGCAGGCCTAGGAAAAAGGTAACATTTCTCAATATAGGGTCCTAACCCTCAAAATGCCTTATTTTCTAACTATTTCATGTCACACCTTCCCTAAAAGACTTGTACCTAATATGGTACTGAATATAGACTAAACATTCACTTGTTATTTCTGATTCCTACAAAATAAAAATATTTCACTAAAAACTTATGGTTGTCAGTTGTTAAATAATTTTCAATTTATAAAACTGCATATACCTATATGTTTAAGATGTCACATATAAAGTTACCTTACAGTTGTTGCCATTAAGGCAAAGCTCTGCAACTGTACCTCCCCCTCCTGATATCACAGCACGTTGTAAAAGGCTGGAGCACAACCACAGAGCAAGAAGTAAAGGTGGTAATGCCATTAAAAAGCCTGTGAGGACTTTAAAGCTCTGATTTCCCTTTGGAATTCTCCTATCTTTCTGTGAGCTTAAATTTCTAGCTGGAAAGCCATATTTAAGGCAACATACTACTCTGCCATAATTTGGGGGGACTATCATAATTGTCCTGCTTCCTACTGTCCTATATTTTATTGAAAAATAACTTATTTAAGCATATACAAATTAACTGCATCCTGACAAAAATCTTTATTATAAATGCCATGACTTGAGGAGAAGAGGCAGGGAAGCTATATATTGTGTTAATTATCCACGGTAATTATTTTCTCAATAAAAAATGAGTCATCAATGAATTTTAATTATGTATTTAGCTATAAAAATAGACATGTGCCCAAAGAAAGTGAGCACTAAACTGAGAACTAAAGTTTAAATAAGGTAATATGCCTTATTTATTCTCCAATCTGACATTTATCTGCATCTCAGTTACAAGTTCCAATCTATCAATATAAAAAAAGATAGATAGAATCAGGGAAGAGAAATAACAAGCTATATGGATGACAAAAACCAAAACTGATCACTGTACAACTCAAACTCTTTCCAAAAACACAGTTAAAAGTAAATGGCCAATGATTGTAGAGATCTTCTTCCTCCTCAGTGACTTCAATGGGACTCAGCAGCAAATAATGTGTATTTTAAAGAAAAACCATCAGAAAATAGAACTGACTTTCAGAAGAAAAAAGTGGTACTAGTCTTTGGATTTAGTATAACCAATAGTTAATTTAAAAAAAAAATAGCTGGGGACACAAGTTTTTTTTAAAGAATTCCAAAATGTCATGGATTTCAAGTTTCTTAAGATTTAAAAAAAAAAAAAAACAGCTATTTGTTTAAAGTTTAGAGTAATATTGTTATCATTTCTTTCATAATTTCTGGAACTGGATTTTTAGGTCCCCTTTTGGGTGTTCTGTACAATTTATAAAACAGCATTTCACATATGCATGAACATGCTATGCACTTGCTGTAAAGAGCTTAACACATTGTGGGTTCTCATAAATTTTTCAAAAGAAATACATCTATAATGTTTTAAGAGAAAACACAATGATTCTGAAATACACAGTAGGGATTTGAAATATAAAGAGCATCACAACTGGACAGTAGTCTAAGAAATAATCCCTTCTAGAAAATACTGTATTCTGAGAAAAATCAATCTGTAGCCTCATAAGTTTGGATTTCACCATCAGGATTCAGTAAGTATTGGATATAATATGAAATATAATCTGGACCTAAAAGTTATCTGACTTTCAAAAATGCAATCAAATAAAGGTGTATTTAACTTCAAATATGGGTATGTATTCTGAATTGACCTATAATCTAAAGTATTTCACTGTATTTCATATTTTTTAAAAATAATTAGTATCTAATTACTAAAAGGAGGCAATCACTTTCACTTGACAGCTAAAACACATAGGGTCTAACATTCATAGTTATAGTCATATTCATCTATCATACTTAGTGGATGACCTTATATTGTTCCTTTCCACAAAAGCCTATGACCCACTAGGCAAAAGTGACAAATGTCCAGCAAAACAGAGAAGACCCTAAGTCTACTTTCAGAACCCTTCCTCATAGCCATGTAAATGAATAAGAAAATATTATAGGCTCAAAATACAATGCCCCCAAACTATAAATATATGCTTGAAAAAGATGTTGTTCATGATATGATGCAATGGACCTTTCCTATGTGGCTGCTGGAAATACATTTAAAAGTTAAAAATGTACCAACACTATTACCCAGCAAATTCCATTCCTATGTATTTGCCCAAGAGAAATTAAAATATTTGTCCCCTAAAATACTGTTTCAGTAGTATTTATACCAGACTTATTCACAATAGTGAATATTCGGGATATTCACTAGAAATTAATCAAATCTTCAACAGGGGCATAAATAATCAAACTGCAGTATATTCACTTGATGGAATGCTACTCAATATTAAAAAAAAAAACAACCAATATTCACAACAGCATGAATAAATCTCAAAAACATTATGTTGAGCAAAAGAAACCACACATAAAATAGGACTACTGTATGATTCCATTTACATGAAATTCAAAAACAGGCAAAACTAGTCTATGGTGATAGGAAAATCAGAACAGTGATTGCCTCTGAGAGTTGGGAATTAACTGGAAGAAGACACAAAGGAAAAAGTGATGAAAATAGTCTATATCCTAATAGGAGCACTAATAACACAAGTATATGTTGATCAAAACTCATTACATTGTATAATTAAGATCTATATGTAATTTTAGTTGAATAAAATTTGATAAGATGCCCCTGAAATATTAAAAATTCTGAAATTTAATTAAACAAATTAAAGGGAATAAATTTTTTCCTCACACAGGACTACTTATGGAAAAACCAATATCCACTAAACATGCTTATAGTTATTGTGTGCTTACAAAAATATTCACTGTTATTGAACATTTAAAAATTCTGTTCTACTCCCCACAAAGCTTTAAGTGCAAAAAATTTAAACCTTTGAAAAATCTAACTCTTTTCTGAACCCAGCAATGGACTCAGATAACTCATCATTTCTTAAGTTTGCCTTAATTTCATCCTCTTGGAATCTGAGTAAACAATCCCAGGTACAATTTTGTAAGTGTGGTACCTATTTAATCATTAATTCATGATTACCATTGTATAGAGAAGTTAAATAACAATGATGTTACTCCAGGCTACCACACCCAAGATCAGAACTCAGGTATCTGGCTCCCATTTTCAGAACTGCAGTTAAACAATCACAATGCCTGATCAATCATTTTAGTAGATTAGATAATTAGAAATAACCCAAAATATCAAGTAATATTTTAAAATATTCTATGCCGGGACCAGAGAAGCTTCATAATTTGACTAAAAGTTAAATGCAACATTTGGGTAAGAAATTTAGAAAAGAATTTAGAAAAGAGACAAACCTTAGAAGACTTCCTTCGGCTTCTTCTTGTCCAAACTACCACCAGTTTATCTGGTTGCCTGTCAAGCAAGAAAAAGATAAGGCATAACTTAAGTAATCTTATATCAAATTAATAAAGTTTAGTTCTAGTGCCTTTAAAAGGACAAAAATATCATCCACTTTTACATAGAGCAGTTATTCTTACAATAAATCTCTGTTATTCAAATATAGTAAATGTTGAATATAAATATCTAATTTAAATGACAAATATTTTATCCACATGTTTTTCTAAAAATCCTTTAGCAAGTGAATTCACTGGGACAAACCAAGTAAAATAAAATACTTAGAATTGGTAACTATTTTAAAAAGAAAAGCAAACATACATCTTTAAAAATTAATGCTATACATCTAACACATTATCTACTTCAATTTGGAGAAAATAGCATAAAAATGGCACTTCTAAAATAATTTAAATCTATGGGTTACACTTTATACCACTTTATACCTTTGCATCTCATATCTTACGAACAATGTTTGTGGTTTTCAAAACATTTTTATAGTCGACCATCTCAACAATCTTCATAAAAACAATACAGTACTAAAAATAAGTAAGGTATATACTCTTATTTCTATTTTATAAATTTAAAAAACTGGCAAAATAACTAATCAAAAGCTCTGGCAGAACCAAGTCTATAACACAGGTCTTTTAACTCTTAGACCTTTCTTCTTTGCCTTCTGCTAATATAAAGTAAAAAGTAAAAAGCAAAAAAACAAAAACAAAAACAAAAAAACCTGTTTTCAGCTAATACAACTAAGCTCTCTTTAGTGCTGAGGGAAAAATCAAGATTATGATTATTAGCTATTTTCCTTATATTTTTATCTTTAAAAAATTGTACATAAAAGCTTTTTAACCAAGAAATGAATAATATACTCATCTTAGTGACCTTCACCACTTTCTATGTCTCACTTACTTTACCCAAAAATCCCTATCAACAGATGACCTGTCCTCTTATTTCATTTAATTAAATCCACACACACACACATATATATACACATACATAAAAGGCCACCAGTCATAAACTCCTTACCCAATGATTCACCTATTAACCTGTCCAAAGAGAGTTGTCCAATGAAAAAGTACTGAGGAACTGACGCAGAATGTAGCAGAGAAAAATAAAGTGATAAAAATATTTTAAAACAAGATAAGAGAGATAAAAGACAAATTGAGAAGTACATATGCCTAACAGAAATGCTAAAAGTTCAGAACAGTGGGAATAGCTAAGAAAACACTGAAGAGGTAAGGCTAAGAATACTCCAGACTGGAAGAGTCCTTAGATAGAAAGTATATATTAAAAACTAATGATGTACTGTATGTTGGCTAATTGAACTTAAATTTAAAAAAGGAATTATATCTTAATGAATAGGGTAATTAAAAATAAATCTAATATCTAGATACCGTACAAACTACAAAGCAGCAAGAATAAAGAGAAAAACGAAAAAAGAAAAGACAGGTTACCAACAAAGGAATCACTGGACTGATAGCAACTTCTCATTAGCAGCAACAGAGCCCAAAAGACAAGAAAGCTAACGATCTTCAAGTTGCTAAAGGAAAACAGCTGTCGCCCTTGAGTTTTTTTTTTTTTTTTTAAGATTTTATTTATTTATTTGACAGAGAGACAGCCAGTGAGAGAGGGAACACAAGCAGGGGGGGTGGGAGAGGAAGAAGCAGGCTCCCAGCAGAAGAGCCTGATGCGGGGCTTGATCCCAGAACACCGGGATCACGCCCTGAGCCGAAGGCAGACACTTAACGACTGAGCCACCCAGGCGCCCTGCCCTTGAGTTTTATACTGGCTAAACTATCATTTAAGAAATGGTTTTAGACAGTTCCTGGCAAAGAGCAGATAGTCAATAAATATTTGCGTAAGGAAGGGGGAAAAGAAAGAAGAAATGGTTTTAGACATATGAAGACTAAGAGTTTACAATGCATAGATCCCAGTTAAACAAGGGAAGCAGTAGGATGCAAAAAGCAACATAAATATCATAAAATGTTAATGCTTGTTCATTTTAGCTGGTAGAACCCAAAGAAAAGCTAGACCAAAAACAGGAGGAAGGTTCTAATAATAAAACTGTTTGACTAAGGAGCCATCTAAACAAATGCACAATGTTTCTGGTGGTGATAATAACCAGCATCTTATAAATAGAAAAATGGTGGTTCTCCATCCAAGACTAAGCTTATTTCCGAGTGTCAGGCATTAAAGATAACAGTTGTAAACTAAAACCAGTAGCTTGCTTTGGTGAGTCTTCCCACAGTGAGATGTTGGGAGCAATAGCCAGATGCAGAAGTGCTAAATTACAGATGAAATAGAAGAAAGTGTCTATGAAATATCAGAATGTTAACCTAAGAATCCGAACCAATGCAGAAACAAAACCTTGTTCAACACAGAGAGAAGCAGAATAGAACAAATAACAACGAAGATGGGGAGCAGTATAGTAATATAATAGATGGAGCTGGGAAGAAGATATGATCAATGCAGGCAGCTTAACAGTAGAGGAAACGAGTAGCCAATAAATGTAGGCTACCTTGTTTGAAAGTATTTATGGCTTGCTGGAACATTTTACCTAGATTACTACACTAACCTTTTCATCATGTTCTCATCTCCACATCTTCAGGCAACCCCAACTCTTAATTATATTTCTATGGTACTTCTTTAGAAATGCTACAAAATCGTACAGCTTTTCCTTGTTTTTTTATCCTATAGTTGTCTCTTACACTGAAGTTACTACAAACTGGTCCTTGCAGTTTGAATTTGACAGATTCATTTCACCATAAGAGTATTCCATTTTCTTTTACTTTGAACTTAAATTTTAAAAATCAGCTCTTACTTAAACGCTTTTAAGCAAAGTCCATGCTGTCCGGATTGCTAGACCCTCCACTATTACCTGACACCTGACCAGCTTCTATTTCGACCCTGTATACATTTGACCCTGTGACAACCTGACATGCAAAACAACATCCATATTCTTGAATGTTGTTTATAAGGCACTTCACCACCTGACTCTGGTCTACCTTTCTAGCTACAAATATCTGAACACATACTCCTTCAGTCTCTTCACATCTTTGCATGGTACTACCTTTCTTACCAAAATTTCCTCTTTCTCCCTTTTCTACCCGATAAATTCTTAATTCATCACTTCTCTGTGAAACCTTGACCACTGCTCACTTCTCCCCCATTCCATATTCCATAGCTCAGGCAGAGTTACCTGCTCCTACTGCTGTATTTCCAGTAATACCTTAAAAACATGTCTATCTAAATATTCGATATGCCCTATATTACATTTTTATTATTTCTATCTCCTCTACTACATTACAATCCTTTATCAACCACACCTTATCTTTATATTCCTAACAATTAATAAGAATTTGGTACAAGGTTGAGGCTCAATGAACATTTGCTGATGAATGAACCTTAAGTTTCCAGCAAGAATTCCCAACTGGTTAATTATAGTTGATGAGGTCCAACTACAGCCAGTAGCTATACAATACATCCTCTCTGCAGCTTACTTGAAATTTGCAGGGATTCTCACCTTCACTGCACATGGGAATCTGTTGGGAAGCTTTTAAAAATACTGATGCCTAGGTTCCACTCCTGGAGAATCTGATTTAATTGGTGTCATGTAGAGATTTTTTAAAATTCCTACAGGTGATTCTAATATGCAGCCAAAGTTGAGAACCACTGTTTTACAGGGAGACTGGTAAGCAATCCCTGTACCTCCTGACTTCAAACACTAGTGAGGTGTAAGTTGTGCCAGCAGTGGGGTTATCTCCCCCCTACCCCGGCCCCGACCCCACACATCATCCTAAGCCACCATTCAGGCCACCTGCACTGTTGCCTCCTCCTAACTCAGCTTCTCGGCACCTCCCTCCCCTCAACCATCCTGATCTCAGTGCTTCAGAACAGAGAAACCTTTTACCATAAAAAATCAGGAAGGGCGGTCTCCTAACCTAAATGTCTGAAGTTCCAAGAATGTAAATAAAACATAAATGACTTATCTGAGAATACCCCCAGAGACAACTAAACTTTTTTGTGCTTCTAAGTGATGTCCCATTTTTAAAATGTCTTTACTAGAAATCAGTCCACCTTTGCATTATCATAGGCAACATGACGCAGTGTTCTAAAATAAAGATGCTGTGACTTATTGTTCTCAATAGATGAGTACCAATAACCACACAATTAGCTGACCACAATTAATATTTTAAGCATCTATACTATACTAGACAAGAACATTTAAATATTTACATATGTGTACACAAGAGGCCAGGGACAGAGTGAGAGTGTCATCCAACTACCAAAGAACCTATAATTATACAACTTTCTACCCAAAAAGCCAAAACGTAAACCTGATGGAGCTCAGGTTTCTTAGAGAATTCAACAATCACATATTTAACATTTCTACCCCAGCCCCTAAGTTAAGTAACCAGGTAGGCCTACACATAATACATACACAGACATATAAATACAAACATACATAATTACATATGCAAACATTTTATACACATGCACATAAAATATACACACTGATGCACTTTCTTTGAAATCTATCTAAAGTGTTCCATTAAAAAAACTGAAGTCTTTTGGTGGGTTTATTCAGGGAAGAAAACTTTACAACACAAATTAAAATTAAAAAAAAAATAAATTTAACACCTCTAACCTACCCTCTGAGTCCTTAAACAGGAACAAGAATAAGCTAAATGTGAAGGTGGCAAGACTTGTCTCAAACTATGGTCCTGATATTAAAACCAGAGAGTAGGAAGGAGGAGAATAATGAGTGGAAAAAGGAAAATATAAGAGAGCCACAATGAACCAGAGTACAAAACAGTAAGCTGTATCTTTCTTTGGTCTGAAGCTAAATTTTGTGCCCTCCTCTTTTGCCACTAGTGAGCTTAAAGGTAAAAAAATATATATAAATAGATATAGATATAGGTATCTATCTATCTATCTATCCATATATATTTCACTGAATGTCTATTATGTTCCTGGCACTGTGCTGAGCAATGGAGATACAAAGATAAAAGAACATAAACCTCGATCCTCTAAAAGTTTACAAACCAGTAGAGAGACAAGCAAGTACACAAAGTACCCCATTTCTAGCACAACCTTGAGGAACACAGAGAAGACAATAAAACCTTACGCAGAGAAAGCTCTACTTATATTTATCTCAGGAAATATGCACACTGACAAAAAGAGCCTACCCAACCACTGAGATTACTTATTTAAAATTTATTTTTAAACCTGTAATTTATGACACCTTAAATATAAAATCCGACAAAAGATGAGTGACTAATACAGTACATCTGTCTACTACAAAATTATAAAGCCATTTAATATATTTTCTAACAACATTGACAAGCATGGGACTATGCTTAGGATATCATGTTAAGTTTATTTAATACAGATTAAAAATTTTTTCCTATACTCTATAATGAAAGAAGATACCAGGAAGAAATATCTCAAAATGCTACTGTGGCCACTATTAGAAAGCAAAATTACATGTCATTTTAAAGATATACTTTTCTTTATTTTCTGCAATGCATTTATATTACTTTATGCTGGAGAGCTATTTAAATGTGGGGGGGGCTGTTATTTAAAATAAAACAACCCTTTTAAGTTTAGAATTAAGTATGAACAGAGTTAAACAATTTCTTAAATTTTACCTTGACACTCCACTATGGTCCAAACAATAACAATATGACAAATACTTATCAGATCACTCTTTCTCCTCTACATCAATCAAAATTCCCCTTTCTCCAGGGTAAGTACCTTAGGAGGGTACTGAAAGGAAAGAAATTGGAGGAAACAATTTGCATTAATCTAAGAGATATGAATTTGTAAAAGAAGACCCTTCCAAAGCGACACAGTATAGAGGAGAGCATACTAGCACAGAGGAAATGTATTTTTCCTAGTTCTGGCGCTGAGTAACCTTCAGAATTCGTCTCCATTTCTCTGGGCCTATTCCCTAATTTATCAAATGAAGAAATGACTAAGATTTCAGCTAGTTCTACACTTGATCTTAGCCAAAAGGCCGAGAACCGATAGATTTCAGCTAGTTCTAAAACACAGTGGTTCAATGACTGTAAGATTAAATGACTATAATTGACTAAATATTTGGTGGTTTAAAATGAAATGAGAAATTCAGGAATAGGGTAAAGAATTTATGGCATGAAATCACTTGCCTCCTGTTTTCTTATAATCTAGAGCTAGCTAATATTATTAACTTTGAGTAACAATATGAAAGGGGAAGTAATATTTTTTAGCAGAACAGTAAACTGACCACCAAAGATTCATGCTCCCTGTCCAAAGCGCAGTGTTAGTTTTGGGAGGTGCTGCAAGAAGCCCCTCAACTGACCCCACCCACCACCTCTACCACCATCAGGTTGGCATTGAAATGGAGCCACATGATATTTCTTACCACTGGAATGTGAGAAGTTATTGGTATCACTTCTGGAGTAAAACGGGTAATAAACAGTATGCCTTCTCCATGCCAGTTGAATAGAGAGGATTCCAGAATGCAGAGGAAGGCACAGTCATAAGATAAAAGGTTTCTGGGCTCCCAGCTGACCACATGGAAGCCAGTCAACCTGGAATACCCTCTCTAGACTGAGATGTGAGCAAGAAATTAACTTTTATTAGGTTAAACCACTTGGATTTCTGGGTGTGTCTGCTATAGTAACTCAACATTCTAGAAAATTCGGTAATTTAAAAATACACATACATAATAATAAAACAGTTGCTATCTTGTATTAAGTTTTCTTTGCAAAGTACTGAGACCAAATTTAACCTTTTTATGTACTACTGGTTTTCATTTATATGAAATTGATGCTTCCAAAGATAAAAGACAGCTATAACTCAAAACCTAGTAATTAATATTTAAGCCCCTGAGCTTTTCCTAGATTAAAAATAAGGAACCATAAGTCTTTAGAACACAAAAGTACAACATATTTCTGCCACCACAGAATCCAGGATGTGTTTGCAATAAGAAAAAGAGAGCTCAAAATATTAATCCTGTAGTTAATGTGAATAGCCACTTCACTAAATAACAAGGTTATTCTTTTTAGGGGAAAGGGCTCTTAGCCATAACTGAACATTTCATGGTGGGATGCTGTGAATATTGAAACAAAAGGGAGAAATTGTCTTATCACAGAAGTACTCTAACTTTAGTATTTCTCAAGTAATTATTTTTATCCTTCAGTAGGTACATCTGCCTCCTACTGTATTATAACTGCTGTAGCTCCAGTTAATTATATTCCTTTATGCTTACTTCACAGGAGTTATTTAGCAAGCTGTAATAATTAATTCAATAGGAAGAAAATTATACAAGATGAAGTACTCATATATAGGATATATTTCTTTTCTGTAAAAATGAAAGGATAGTTCTAATAACAGGAGCTGTAAATCTTTGTCACTTAAATAAAACCACTTTTTTAAAATTATATTTTTGCATCTTCCTACTGTCTTTAAAACATTTTCACAGAGTGACTGCTTTTGGTCAAAAATATTTAACTGGTGATGCCCATGGACTTTTGCTGACAGAAATTTCTAATACCTATATATCAGTATTTAGAGACAGCACCAGTCAAACTGAGGAGGTGCGGTTTGGCATTCTTGAACTGAGTACACTTTTTAACAGGCCACCAAAAAAAATATATATATATATATTTTTTTTTTCTTTTTTGCTGTACTATTCAACAGTACAAAGGGTTTATCATTTTTTAATACAAGGTTATTTCTGAGACAAATAGCATTATAAGTAATCACTACTGTATCATGTGTGCAATATTGGTCTTCCCTCCTATTTTATTGTTTTACGGAAATCACCCACACCACTTCTTTTAATTTAGCATATTTTTACTCTTCTTTTCTTATAGGCTTGTTGGAACAAACCTCACATGTCAAGAAATTCAGATCAATCCAGAGGTTAAGTATCTGACTAATCTCCCAGGATGACAGTTTTTTAAAAAGTCTCAATATGTCACCAATGCCACAGGCCTAGAAAAAAAAATTCCAAATGGAGCAGAACACTGGTGGACTACAGGGGAAAAAGGAACTAATGAATCACCAACGTTCAACTGTTCTCAGAGGAATTTTGAGAGGCTGACAGAAAAATTTAGGAATAATAATCACATATATAGGTGGGAAAACGGCAAAAAAACCCAGCATATTTTAACACAAGAAAAATCAAAAGAAAGGCAATGTGATAATACCACAGTGCTCAGCTGCAAACAACACTAGGTCATAACAATGAATTCTGATCTAACTCTTGTAAAGCTGGCTGGAAAATAGGAAGGATGGTAAAAACGAAGGGTTAGGTTGCTTCAGGGAGGAGGTGGTATAACAGCTAAATCCTCACTGATCACGTTAAGAAGCTATAAAGTCTAAAATCAAAAATAAATTTTTTTTAAGTTAGAAGTATGTTATTGAACAATGAAATACCATTCATACCCACACTGGGAAGTTTATATTCAAAAAGATAGATAATAAGTATTGGCAAAGATATGATGAAAATGAAACCCTCACACAATGCTGATGGGATTGTAAAAGGGTACATCTGCTGTGGAAAAGCTGAGTAATTCTTCAAAAAGTTAAACATAGACTTATCATAAGATCCAGTAATTTTACTCCCAAAAACTTGTACACGAATGTTGATGGCAGCATTATCCATAACAGCCAAAAAATGAAAACAACTGAAATGCCCACCAACTGATGAATGGATAAACAAAATGTGGTATATCCATTCAACGGAATATTATTCAGCCATACAAAGGAATGACATACTGATACAAGTTACAACATGGATGAACCTAGAAAACATTACACTAAGTGAAATAAGCCAGACACCAAAGGTCACTTATTGTATAACTTCATTTATATGAAATGACCATAATAGGCAAATTCATAGAGACAAAAGTAGACTCATGATTGCCAGAGGCTTGGAAAGGGGAGTAAAGACAGGGATGACTATTAAGAGGAACAGGATTTCTTTTTTGGGTGATGAAAATATTCTGAACTAGATAGTGATGATATATGCACAACTCTCTGAATATACTAAACACCACTGATTGTACATTTATAAAGGGGTAAATTTTTAAGAGTTTAAATAAGACTAGTAAGAATAAAGGCAAGAAAGGGTTGAATAAATGCTAAGTGGTTATATACAAGAAAACAGTCATTACTTTGAAGATCTTCCTTATTCACAAAAAGGACTCCAAATTAACCACTGCCAAGAATAATAACCCATCCTCAAAAGATTCACCACCATGAGGATATTTTTAAAAAGAAGAACAGCAAATACCTGCATAGCATATCATGTGTTTAAGACAGTGTCTTAAGTGTCCTACATATACTAACTCAAAAACCCCACAAGTAGGTAATAAGGTGCTGCACTGCCCAACACTAGAAGGTGTCATTCACATCCTCTATGACCTGCCTCACAATCTGAATAGATATTAATATCCCTATTTTACAAATAAGGAAACTAAGACATAAATAAGTTAAGAAGTTTAAGAAGTTTTGCCAAGGTGACTCTAATAGTAAGTAGAAACTAAGATCTGAAATGAGGCAGTTTGGCACCAGAGTCCATGCTCCTAATCCACTACCTATACTGACAAATACACTGTAGCCTCTATAGCGAATCTCAAAGATTTTCCAAACAGCATTAATATCTTTGAGAGGTTATACTTGAAAGTATAATACTTATTTAAAAGCATAGATTTTCACCTGTTTGTAGAAATTAGTTACATTAGTCACAAACTTCATATTATGTTTATAACATCTAACCTATCTGAACATTATCCAGGAATGAAAGTTAGATTTGTTTTTAAGACTGCTATTCGACCTTTCACAAGGAATACATATGCATGTTATTATTTGGTCTGTGATTTTATCTTTGCCTCTCAGATTGTCCTAACTTTTTGTTTAAATAGAAAATTCATTTCTGGTTGTTGTAAAATAAATTAATTTGCTTCACTATAAAGCTAATTTTTGGCTATCTTGATATCATTTCTTCTCTCTATAAAGTTTAATCTGATAAATTATAATAGTAATCACAAAAGAACTTTAAAAAAATCAAACAGGATTAAAAAGTAGTGAATATTTAAAATTATTTATTATCTCACGTGGCAAAAGTACTGTGATCCAAGTCCTTTGAGCAGATGTCTCTCCAAGCCACTGCCACACAGTGATGAGTAAAATTTAAGCACTCTAGAATTTGGCATGTGACTGACAGGGTAGAGAATTACTATATGTGCCTTAATGTAAGGTGAGATGCTTTTTTTTTTTTTTAAGGAAGAAATTGCCTATTTATATCCTTACAACTCTTTTAATTATTTTGAACAAAGTACTGGCTAGAGAAGACACACCAGCTCAAAATAAACCCAATCAATATTAACTTTAAATGCTTAGGTGGCTCTACTAAGAGAATAGGTTTAAATGGGTTTAAATGGATTAAAGAATATTTAACCAATTTAGTAATTGTTCCTAGAAGAATGATTTCTCAGATGCAGAGGGAATGTCACTTATATAAACAAGCTTTTTATTTAAAAAACTATAAAAGTAGTAGAATACTACTATGTAGAAATCCAAATATATACATATGTGGTCAATGAGAACAATAAGTTATTTTAATGTTTCATTATTTAATGTCATTTACTTGTAGCCTGGGATAATGTTTCCAATGACATTACTATAACCAGAATCAAAGAGTGCTGTATCTCAAAGAGAGAGGCAGAAGTGAAATAAGCTCTATGAAAATTAGTCTAGATGACTCAAAAAGTAGCTCCAGTAAGGATGAAGATATTGATGTCAAAGACAAACACAGAGTTTGAAAAAATAAATACTTTATAAGAAGCATTACAACTAAATGCAACATGTGCTCTTAAATTGAATCCTGCACCAGAAAAAAATTTTTTTCTTTTGTTATAAAGGACATAATTGCAAAAATTGGTGAAATCTGAATAAGGTCTCTATATTAGATAATAGTATTGAACCAGTGTTAATTTCCTGATTTTGATTACTGTGTTGTATTTATGTAAGAAACTGTGTTTTTAAGAAATACACATTGAAGGATTTAGAAATACAGAGTCATCATAACATCTGTAATTCCTTCTCAAATGAGTCAGAAAAAATGTATGTATATGCATAAACACAGATACATTTACACAGGGAACAATAAAGCAAATAAGGCAACTAGATGAGTATGAGAATACTTTGCACCACTTTTGCAACTTTATATATCTGAAATTATAAAAACCAAATTAAAAAAATCAACAAATATATTAGTATCTTTTTTTAATTAGTATCTCAAAAAAACTGTTTCAAGAAATTTGTTGGAATGTATTATATTTTTATATATATTTAAGTTTATTTTATACACTGTGACATTATATATGGTTAAATTATTACACCAAATATAAGTTGACATCTGTCTATTTCACCTCTATCTCTATAAGCTAGCAAAAAAAAATTTTTTTTTTAATGGACCTTCTAATTAGGAAAATGCTGGTGATAAGTAACAGGGACTGGGGGTACATAAAACGTTATATGTTCAGGATCACCCTATATTGAGGCACACAGAGTAGCCAGCTTCCAGATAAACAGCTCCAACTTTGAAGAAAACACTCAGAACTAGTTTCTGCACAGGAAAACTGAAAATAATAGCACTTCTTGATAGCTTTCAGACACATAAATAACATCTATCAATCGGCAGTCTGGCCCACAGCTTAAAATAACCCAGTTCAATACAGTCTAGTCATGGCCAAAGAGAAACAGAGCTGAGCTATTTCCAGCTGTAGCATCAGCAAGAAGCCGAGTATGTTACATACATCCAATAGTCAAGAGAAGTGCATTTGTTTCTAGGGCCAAAAGTCAGCACCAACCAGGAAGAACTAGTTCCTATGGAATTCATGACCTATCCTATACCTCCCTTACTAGGAAGGGAACTCAATTTTTCAAAAATGACGAAAAGATATCAGACTCTCTCCCTTCTGAAAGAATTATTATTTCATTATTTTTTATGCCTTACTGTTGCCCAGGGAATAAAATTCAAACTCACTCAAAGTCCTTCTCAATTTGGGGCACCTGGGTGGCTCAGTCATTTAGCGTCTGCCTTCAGCTCAGGGCATGATCCCAGGGTCCTGGGATCGAGCCCCGCATCAGGCTCCCTGCTCCATGGGGAGCCTGCTTCTTCCTCTCCCACTCCCCCTGCTTGTGTTCCCTCTCTCGCTGGCTGTCTGTCAAATAAATAAATAAAATCTTAAAAAAAAAAAATCCAACTCTTGATTAAAAAAAAAAAGTCCTTCTCAATTTGACCTCTATAAATCTTCTAATCTAATTTACTACATAGTATGCCGCATATAAATTAGATCAGTCATTGCTCCAAGAACATGACCTGTGCTTTTCTTCCTGTGTCCTCCATGTTGCTAAATGTAATAAACATTTTGGGGGGTCCTCATCTTATCTGACCTCTTACCAACACTGACATTTGTGTATTTCTTCCTCTTTGCAGGCTCATCCTCCTCTACCTGGCCAGGCAGTATTAGGAAGTCCTCAAAAATTGGCTTTACCCTTACCTTACACCATATACAAAAAGTAACTCAAATGGATCAAAAACCCAAATGTAAGAGCTAAAACTAGAAAAGTCAGAAGAAAACATAGGGTAAAAACTTCATGACTTTAGATTTGGCAATGACTTCTTAAATATGACAAATACACAGGCAACAAAAGAAAAAGCAGATAAGTAGGACTTCAATATAATTAAAAACTGTTTTACATCGAAGGATACTATAGAGTAAAAAGGCAATCCACAGAATAAGAGAAAGTATTTGCAAATCATTTATCCAGGATATATAAAGAACTCCTACAATTCAACAACAAAACGAACCAAAAAAACCAACCCAATTAAAAAATGGGCAAAGGCATAGCATAGGGAATATAGTCAATGATACTGTGAGAGATGGTAGCTGCACTTGTGGTGATAACAGCATGACATATAGAGAAGCTGAATCACTATGCAATACAGCTGGAAATAATGTAACGTGTGTCAACTATACTCAAATAAAAAATTCATTAAATAAATTATGGGCAAAAAGAATACCAATTCCACACAAACTCTTCCAGAAAACTGAACAAGAGTAACTATTTCCCACTCATTCAATGAGGCCAGCATTCTCCTGATACCAAAACCAGGCAAAGACTTCACAAGAAAACAAAAACAAAAAGAAAACACTGCAGAATAATATCCTTCATGAACACAGATGTAAAAATACAACTAAAATTTGGCAAATTGCATCTAACAAAATATTAGAGGGATAATAGATCATGATCAATTGGGGTTTATCCTAGAAAGGTAGGGTTGGCTTAACATCCAAAAATCAATCAGTGTAGTTCACTGTATTAGCAAACTAAAAGAAAAACCATATGATAATCTCAATACAGAAAAAGCTTTTGACAGGGTGCCTGGGTGGCTCAGTCAGTTTAGTGTCTGCCTTCAGCTCAGGTCATGATCCCAGGGTCCTGGGATTGAGTCCCACATTGGGCTCCCTGCTCAGCCGAGAGCCTGCTTCTCCCACGCACTCCTGCTTGTGCTCCCTGTCAAATAAATAAATAAAATCTTTAAAAAAAAAAAAAAAAAAGAAAAAGAAAGAGAGAAAAAAAAGAGAAAGATTTCGACAAAATCCAACATCCATTCCTGATGAAAGCTCCCAGCAAAACAGGAACGAAGAAAACTTCCTCAACCTCATAAAAATCATCTACAAAAAAAACCCCTATAGCTAACACCATATTACTGGTGAAAGATGGAATCATTCCCCTAAGATAGGGAACATGACAAGGTTTTCCACTCTCATCACTTCTCTTCAATGTTGTACAAGAAGTGCTAGCCAGTGCAAATAGGAAAAAAAGAAATAAAATACATCAAGATTAGAAAGAGTTAAACTGTCTTTATTTGGAGATGACATGATCCTTTATGAAAAAGACCCAGTAGAATCTACTAAAAAAACTAGTAGAGTAGCAAGGCTGCAAGATACAAGGTAGATAAACATATTAATTGCATCTCCATATACTAGAATTAAGATGTTTATCATTTAAGATCAATACACTCAAGATCAATTTTCTAACATTTTCAGGACATTCTAATGCACATTTAATCTCTAAATTGGGAATGAGACACTATCTTATGTCCTTTATTTATAGATTCTCAAACAGTGAGTTTATTATATAAATTTATAAATTAATTTTTGTTGATATTTGACAGCATTTATTACCTCTATTTATCTTTTCTTCTATTTTACAAATGTTTAAAATAAGTGTATTTTTAGGGGTGCCTGGGTGGCTCAGTGGGTTAAGTATCCAACTCTTGATTTCGACTCATGTCATGATCTCAGGGTTGTGAGATCGAGCCTTGCCATCAGGCTCTGCACTAGCCATGGAGCCTGCTTAAGATTCTTTCTCTCCCTCTCTAAAAAAAAAAAAAAAGTGTATTTTTATAATCATACATACATTCCTTTACTTCATTTCCTAAATGTTACCCACACTTTCATTATAATACAAATCTAATTGTAATCATACTATACACAAAAATGTGTATCCCCGTTTTTCACTAAAAAATCTGCCATAAGTTGTATGTTCTTCCAAGGTGCTACATAGAATCACTTAAGTATTTTTTTTCTTGTTGTAAAATCATGCATATAAGAATAAAAACTATAAGAAGATACTAAAAAAAAATACAGATCTCATTTCTTGGCTCATCGACTGGTTTTGTACTAAGAGGTATGTGCTTTTATGTCCCAAGTTATTTCTTCTTTTCTCACCCTTGATGTCCCAAACTCTAACGCCATATCATCATTTTCACATTTTCAAGGTCTATAACTTTCATATTGTGTGTTATAATTATAACAATTCTTATATTTTGGATGAGTTATTTTTTAAATTAAAAAAATATCTAGGGCCTTACAATATTAAATACATAATTTTCATTCAGAATCAGATAGCATCTGGACATACAGAGACAATCTGCTAAACATATACCACTTAAGCAAAAAGAAAAATTAATAAAGGGGGGTAAGAAAGAAGCAAAAGGAACAGTTCTTTTTTCATTGAATATTTAATGTGTTTTTACCTTCTTGCTAAGATTACTTAGCTTCTTCACCATAAGGAATACAGTTATTCTTACACAATCCTTTGGATCTTCAAAACCTCCTGTTCTAATCTGGAACATTTACTTTCTAACAATAACTGTTCTACAGGTGTCAATCAAAGATCATTGTTTTGGGGGCGCCTGGGTGGCTCAGTCGTTAAGCGTCTGCCTTCAGCTCAGGTCATGATCCCAGGGTCCTGGGATCGAGCCCTGCATCAGGCTCCCTGCTCAGCAGTAAGCCTGCTTCTCCTTCTCCCCCTGCGGGTATTCCCTCTCTCGCTGTGTCTCTCTCTGTCCAATAAATAAAATCTTAAAAAAAAAAAAGATCATTGTTTTGTTTTGGGTTGGTTTGTTGTCGGTTTAAGAGAGGGGGTTTTATACTGTTTTATGTTATTAGAAATTCCTTGTTTTCTTGGAGCCCAGGACATTTTATTTCTGGAGGGATTTTTTTGTTTGTTTATTGGAATATATCCTCAAGTAATTCTTTTAGGAAGTGAGAGAGTGGTGATTTTATCAATCACAATCCAGTCAGAAAAACAAAACTCCACTAGGTTATATTAACAGCAGTGATTTAAAGTACAAAATTGTTTAAACATGTGATAACAGACTAAAAGAACAAAAAGGTAGCCCAGAGGTAATACCTGTAGTAAGCAACTACTTCTCCCAGGGCCACAGGAACAAACAGTAAGAGGCTGGAGCTATCAAAACCTAAGATCTTGAAGGAGGAGCATTGGGGATAGAGCTCAGCCCTGAGGGAGCACTGCCCGGCTGCTGCTGGTAACTCAAAAGTATCAGAATGAGGACACTTCTGGCAATATTAAAAGAAGGTGGAGGATGGAACCCATTGTTGATGCTGAAATGAAATGCCATTGCGGGCCTAACACTTATCAGAATATTAAGAAAACAGGTAGGAAGTCAGTCTTCTCTCTTCATGCCTGTCTCCTAATGGTAGAAACTGATAGCAAGTCTGCTAACACAGTCTGAAAAATATAATTTGGACAGTCCCAGCCCCAGCATCAGAGAGAATTTCAAAAGGTGTTTTAGGAGTTGAATTTTAAAGAATCAGCATTGTACTTAATTTTAAAGCTTAGGTGAGGAGAAAATTCTAGATTCAAAATTATTTTCCCTCATGACTTTGAAGTCATGTGCTCCTTTGTCTTCTATCATCCAGTGTTACTTATCAAGAGTCTAAATCTTGCTATGCGATTTACATAGCCTATTACATGCTCCTATGCTCACCACCTAAACAGACCAATCTAAAAACCAACGGTTCACTCTTATTACTAAGATAGTAAATGATTTACTAATTAATATACATAAAATTATACTTTAAGAAAAACAAGATCATATTGTAGTACTATTTTGCAATGCATCTAACTTTTTTCATCTAACATTTCACGAACTTTTTAAATGTAGTTAGTATTCTTCCACACTTTATTTTTTATTTTTTATTTTTTTTTAAGATTTTATTTATTTATTTGACAGAGAGAGAGACAGCCAGCGAGAGAGGGAACACAAGCAGGGGGAATGGGAGAGGAAGAAGCAGGCTCCCAGCGGACAAGCCTGATGTGGGGCTCAATCCCAGGACTCTGGGATCACGCCCTGAGCCGAAGGCAGACGCTTAACAACTGAGCCACCCAGGTGCCTCTCTTCCACACTTTAATAGCCACAAAGTATTTCTTTATACAGATAGCACCACAATTTAACCAATTCCCCAACTGTAGACATTAATATCATCAATCTTTTTATTACTATAAAGAACACAAAATAAACTTCCTTATAGATGAACATTTGCACAAACCAATGAGTATCTATATTCTTAGGATAAATTCCTAGAAATAGAATTGTAGGGTCAAAACACATTTTTAAGGCTTTTGAGACATACTGCCAAACCTCCACTCTGGAAGGTCATACTAATTTATATTCCTAAAAGCAAAAAAGAATCAAAATGATCCCATACTACAACCAATAGCAAGTATAATCATTCTTTTATAAATATGAAGAAAATTATAAAACCTTACTGAAGCACATAAAACAAACCTAGACAAATGGAAAGGCATATCACATTCTTAAGTCTGCCACTTTTGACATTATGGCAGACTAGATAAACTAAAGGGTCCTTCCATTGTGAAACAAGTAGATTCTGGAAAACGTACTATGTGTTTTAAACAGATTGCTGGGCTCCCTAAAGTAGAGGGATTCTCTAAAGACCACACCCCCAACTGCCCCTACTATTTAAAAAAAGGTGAAGATGAGGAATACAAATCATGAGTCTAGTTGATATGGGAGCTGGGGGTTCCAATATATAAAGAAATGGAAGAAAAGTGATGCCTTGAGGGCAAAGTCAGTATCAGCACTGCAACTGAGATTGCTACTATAGTTGAGGCCACAAGCAAAGTGACAGAGCTGAAACTAATGCTACCACATTTAGCCTGGCTCTTCTGAAGGGAGCTGAAGTGGTCCCAAATCAGGTGCATTGCCAGATCCCAGAACAAATCACTGGAGGAAAAAAATCCCCAACTTAGACTCTCAGGGGTCTAATCAAGGGGAAAAAATATGAGTTCACACTTGATCAGTAAGCAAACGAGGTGGCAAAGTAAATTTAGGTATCTACCTCAGTAGAAAAACAATGTGTGTGTGTGTGTGTGTGTGCGCGCGCACGTCTGTGTTTGTATGTGTGTGTATATACATATACATATATATTTTTTAAAGCACAGAGAACATTCAACTAAATTGTATGGATGTGTATGTATAATGAGTTAAATGCAAGAATGATCACCACCAGGTTTGTGGTGGTTATCGTCAGGTGATTTTAAACTTCTCCCTATACTGTTATGTAATGTTTGAACTTTTATAATGAATATGTATTATTTATGTAATCAAAAAAAAATTATGTAACCCAGATAAACAGGAGATTAGGCTAAAAAATCATCAGAGCACTAGACTTCTACTTCTAGAAAGATGGAGCAGACATAATTCTCCCTATTCCTCCCACTAAGTACAACCAAAAAACACTAAAAATATTATACTATATACAAAACATAAAAGATTTTGAAGGATGGCGAGAAGGTGGCAGGCCAGCTAGGGAATTCAGCCTCAAATAACCCAGACTTAGAGCTGAAGAAACCAGCAACCCCAAAATACCAATACATTCACGCATAAAAAGCCCCAAATGAAGTAAAAGGACCAAGAAAGGGGTAGTCTAGCAAGACCAAGAGCTTTCAGAAAATAACCATTCTACATCAGCTGAACACCACAGAAAATCTGTAACACCACCCCCAAGCTATGTAAGCAAAGGCCAAATGGGGTATTTAGACTTCCTCCTTCCTGAGACTCTAACAAGGTGCCCACTGAGGTGGTGTCAAAGGAGGCCAGTAGAGAGCCACGATTTTTATCTCTGCCAAACAGTATCAAGGCTTCACCTACCTATGGTGTCAGTGGAGACCACAAAAGGAACCTGGACTCTCACCCCCATCTAGCAGTAATGAGGTTCTCTACTGACTGCCACTGTCACAAGAGTGAAGCAGGGGGGCTTCTCGTTGATACAGGGCAGACTTGGGAGTTCTCAATACTCCTGAGTAACAATGAAAGTTCTGACTCTCCACTCAGTCTCCTCTGACACCAACCCAGAAGGGAGTGGGGGGGTGCCTCACTGCTGGGTGGGAATGATAAATTGTGTGTATATAATTTAATAACAGGAGCAGCCACTTAAAAAGCAAAAGCTATAACAAAGAGATATACTCAAAAATGCTATAGATAAATTGAAATGGAATTCCAAAAACTGTTCAAGAAACCCACAGTATATACTGGGAAAAGAAAACACAGAAATGAAAAACAAAAACCAAAAACTAAAATGGCAGGCATCAGCCCTCACATATCATAACTTACATTAAATGTAAATGGTTTAAATACAAAAATTAAAAGATAGACATTGGCACAGAGGGTTAAAAAATACAAGTCAACCATAAGCTATCTACAAGAAACTTACTTCAAATGTAATAATATAAGCAAATTCAAAATAAAAGATGGAAAGAAATTTATGAAGCAAACATTAACGGAAGGAAAAGCAATATTAACATCAGAAAAGGAGATTTCAGAGCATAAAAAATTACCAGACACAGAGGAGGACATTATATAATGATTAAAAGGTAAACCTACCAAAAGACATACAATACTAAATGTGTATACACCAAAAACCAAGCTGCTAAATATATGAGACAAAAACTAATAGAACTGAAAACAGAAACATAAACCTACGATTATACTGGAAGCATCAATATCCCTCTCTCAACAATTGACAGAAAAATTAGACAGAAAATCAGCAATATTATAGAAGAATTCAACATCAACCAACAAAATCTAATCAACATTTAGAGAATACTCTATCAAAAAGAACAGAATATAAATTCTTCTCAAGTGCCCACAGAATGTATACCAAGATAAACCATATCCTGAGACTCAACACAAACCTCAACAAACTTACAAGAATTTAAATCGTACAGAGTGTTCTCTCTGGTCACAATGAAGTTCTAGAGAGTGCAATAAGGCAAGAAAAAGAAATAAAAGGCATACAGATTGAAAAAGAAACAATAAAAACTCTGGGCAAATGTCCTCTCTGCAACTGACAGGACTGACCATGTAAAAAAATTCCAAAAAAAATCTACATAAAACACTCCTTGAATTAATATTTGAGTTTAGCAAGGTCACAGGATACAAAATAAACACACATACGTAAATTATATTTTTTGTACACCAAAATTAAAAACAAAATACCAATTATAATTGATTTTAAAAATGTACTTCCGCGTAAATCTAAGAAAACATTTAAAGGACCCGTATGTTGAAAACTACACAATGCTGATGAAAGAAATCAAAGATGATCCAAATAAAGAGACATACCTTATTTATAGACTGAAAGACTCAACATAGGAAAAATGTCTTTCAATGAGTGAACGGTTAAAAAAACAGTGGTACACCCATACCATAAAATACTACTCCACAATAAAAAGGAATGAACAACTGATACACACAACAACCTGTACAAATCTCCACAGAATGATGCTGAATGAAAAAAAGCCAATCCCCAAAAGGTCATATACTGTATTATTCAATATTCTTGAAATGACAAAATTATAGCTACGAAGAACAGATTAGTGTTTGCTCAGGGTTAAGGAGGGGTGCAAATGACAAGGAAATGAGTATAGCTACAACAGGACAAGATGAAGGATCTTTGTGGTGATAGAAATGTTCTATATTTTGACTATCATCAGTGTCAGCATTCTCATTGTAACATTGCACTATAGTTTTTCAAGATGTTACTACAGGAAGAAACAGTAAAGGCTACACAGGATCTCTATTATTTCCTATAATTGCCTGTAAATTATCTCAAAATAAGAAGTTTAATTTTTAGAAGTCACAAAGACAGCACGGTACTGGCACAAAAACAGACACATAGACCAATGGAACAGAATAGAGAACCCAGAAATGGACCCTCGGCTCTTTGGGCAACTAATCTTTGACAAAGGAGGAAAAAAAAACCAGTGGAAAAAAGACAGTCTCTTCAATAAATGGTGCTGGGAAAATTGGACAGCTACATGCAAAAGAATGAAACTTGACCACTCTCTCACACCATACACAAAGATAAACTCTAAATGGATGAAAGACCTCAATGTGAGACAGGAATCCATCAAAATCCTAGAGGAGAGCATAGGCAGCAACCTCTATGACATCGGCCAAAGCAACCTTTTTCATGACACATCTCCAAAGGCAAGAGAAACAAAAGATAAAATGAACTTGTGGGACTTCATCAAGATAAAAAGCTTCTGCACAGCCAAGGAAACAGTCAAAAAAACTAAGAGGCAGCCCACGGAATGGGAGAAGATATTTGCAAATGACACTACAGATACAAGACTGGTATCCAAGATCTACAAAGAACTTCTCAAACTCAATACATGAGAAACAAATAATCAAATCAAAAAATGGGCAGAAGATATGAACAGACACTTTTCCAATGAAGACATACAAATGGCGAATAGACACATGAAAAAATGTTCAAAATCATTAGCCATCAGGGAAATTCAAATCAAAACCACACTAAGATACCACCTTACGCCAGTTAGAATGGCAAAAATTGACAAGGCAGGAAACAACAATTGTTGGAGAGGATGTGGAGAAAGGGGATCCCTCCTACATTGTTGGTGGGAATGCAAGTTGGTACAGCCACTCTGGAAAACAGTGTGGAGGTCCCTTAAAAAGTTAAAAATTGAGCTACCCTATGACCCAGCCATTGCACTACTGGGTATTTACCCCAAAGATACAGACGTAGTGAAGAGAAGGGCCATATGCACCCCAATGTTCATAGCAGTATTGTCCACAATAGCTTAATCGTGGAAGGAGCCGAGATGCCCTTCAACAGATGACTGGATTAAGAAGATGTGGTCCATATATACAATGGAATATTACTCAACCATTAAAAAGAACGATTTCTCAACATTTGCTGTAACACAGATGGGACTGGAGGAGATAATGCTAAGCAAAATAAGTCAAGCAGAGAAAGACAATTATCATATGGTTTCACTCATTTATGGAACATAAGAAGTAGGAAGATCGGTAGGAGAAGAAGGGGAAGAAAGGGGGGTAAACAGAAGGGGAATGAACCATGAGAGACTATGGACTCTGGGAAACAAACCGAGGGCTTCAGAGGGGAAGGGGGGTGGGGGAATGGGATAGGCTGGTGATGGGTATTAAGGAGGGCACATATTGCATGGTGCACTGGGGGTTATACGCAAGTAATGAATCATGGAACTTTACATCGAAAACTAGGGATGTGCTGTATGGTGACTAACATAATATAATTTAAAAAAAAAAAGAAGTCTTCAGAAATACACACTGTGGTAGCTCCTTTCCGTCCTGTGTGTGCATGCCTGTCATTCTTCATGAAGAGATGGAACCTATTCTTTCCTCCTCCTTGAATCTGGCTAGTCTTTGTAATTAATTTATAGGACTTTGGAGGCTACATCGTAGCCTTTCAGCTTCCACCTGCCCACCTGGAAAACTTGCTCTGGTGGGAAGCCAGATGTCACGTAAGAAATTTGAGTATTATGAGACTCTTATGCACAGAATAAGTGATGCCAGCCGGCCCCTAGCCCAGGCACCATACATGTGAGTGAAGTAGCCATCTTGGACACTGCAGCCCCAATACATTCTTGAAAGAGAATTAAGACCCCAGACATATGGTCCCAGTCAAGCTTTCTCAGCTATCTCCATTCTTTCAAGACATCCCAGGGGCGCCTGAGTGGCTTAGTCGGTTAAGCATCTGCCTGTGGCTCAGGTCATGATCCCAGCATCCTGGGATGGAGCCCCATATCAGGCTCTCTGCTCAGTGGGGAGTCTGCTTCTCCCTCTCCCTCTCCCTCTGCCTGCTGCTCTGCCTGCTTGTGTGTGCTCTCTCTCCCCTCTCCCTCTCTCTTAAATAAAATACTTAAAAAAAAAAAAAAAAAAGACAGTCCATCTGATGCCCCAGACATTACAGAGCAGAGATACACCACCTTGGGGCCAAACTACTGATCCATAGATTTGTAAGCATAATAACTGGTTGCTGATTTACACCAAGGATCAACTAACTTTTTTCGGTAAAGGGCCAGAGAGAAATTTTTATTTTTTAATTTTTATTTTATTATATTTTTTTAGTTATGGGGGGAAGGGGAGAGGGGGAGGGAGAGAGAGAATCTCCACGCCCAGGGCAGAGCCCGACATGGGGCTTGATCTCACAACCCTGAGATAATGACCTGAGCCAAAATCAAAAGTTTAACTGACTGAGCCACCATGCATCCCGAGCCAGAGAGTAATTTTTAGGTGTTGAGAGCCACACAGTCTCTGTCATAACTACTCAACTGTGGTGTAGCAGCACAAAAGTGACCACAAAACGTAAATAAATGTGACTGTGTTCCAAAGTTTTTATTTATAACACAGAAGTCTGAATTCCATATAATTTTCATGTGTCACAAACTATTCTTCTGGTTTTTTTCAAACATTAAAAAATGTAAAGAATTTCATTCTTAGTTTGTGGGCTGTACAAAAAAAAAGGTGGAAGGTTGGATTTGGCACCATGGGCTGCAGTTTCCTGACCTCTGGTTTACACCATTAGGTTTGGGGTACTTTATTCTACAACAACAGATATCTGGGACATACATTAAAGTATTTAGGAGTAAAGGAAAATAATTCTGAAGTTTACTCTCAAACTGTTCCAAAAAGAAATAATATGTATATAAGGAGAGAAAAAGAAGACAATGATAAAGCAAATGTGGCAAAATATTCATACTTAATCATGCTCAGTGAAGGCTACAGGGAATTCTTTAATCCCCCATCCCCAGCCTATAAGCAATGTTAATTAACATTTGGGTGTATTTCCTTCCAGTCCCACTACCAAATTAAACATAATTGTTCCTTTACCTTAGGTGAATACCAAAAGAGCCCCACCAAGTCTTTTAGCAACAAATAACCCTTTCAATATTTAATTGCTTCTTCTACTAGTCAATATGAATGCCAACAAACTTATACATAAGTGTTTAAACATTAGGCTTTTTTTTAAAGGTCTGTGTGTATGTGTGTGGGAATATAAATGTTGGAAGTAGGGATAATAACTAATGATCCCTAATAGCTCTGCAACCTGAAATATTCATTTTTTTATTCCAGTTGTAAGGAATGTTAAATGATGTTGGTTTGCCCTCTGGAACAACCAACCACAATGTACAGTGGTGATTTTCAGGAGGCTGAAGACTTGGACTTGTCATTTCAAAATAAATATACTTTTAATTCTAAAAGGAAGCTTGGGAGAAAAAAGCATCAAATACTGTTACTAACTAACTTTTAAATAATTCTATCAGTGTAAAGAGAGGCGTAAAGGGGTTAAAGAAGATGAGAATAAACACAAGTTCATAGATAAACAGACTGCAAAAGGTATCAATTTTCATTTCCATATCTTTCTAACAGGGGAAGATATTACCCTACTGAAGAACCCTAGGAGATAAAAATGTTCTAAAAACATTTAAAAAAATACATTACTATTTATTATGACAAGATATGAACTCAGTACACGTGGTAGCTGCTTATGCTACAACTATAACACAGACTGTTGGGGTTATTTTGTTTTGTTTTTTATTCAAACTTCCACATCGTACTGACCTTTCCACCAATCAACTTTCACTGAATCAGGATCTAAAATATTCTATTTTCTGCCAATCCTCTTACTTCTTCCTGAAGCACTGGGTTACAAAGTCACAACAACAAAATAATTTTTGAGAGCTGCAATTAAGTTTGGAGATCTTGTATGACCTTTTAATTTTACAGATGTGTTCAGCTGGACAGCAACAGGACCAGATTAGAAACCAGGGCTCCTGGGGCGCCTGGGTGGCTCAGGTGGTTAAGTGCCCGACTCTGGATTTCAGCTCAGGTCATGATCTCAGGGTCATGAGATCAAGCCCCATGTTGGGCTCTGCGCTCACTGGGGAGTCTGCTTGAGGATTTCTCTCCCTATGCCTCTGCCCCTCCCCCTGCTTGCACTCCCTCTCTCTAAAATAAATAAATAAATCCTAAAAAAACACAACTTAAAAGAAGAAAGGAAGGAAGGAAGGAAGGAAGGAAGGAAGGAAGGAAGGAAGGAAGGAAGGAAGAAAGAAAGAAAGAAAGAAAGAAAGAAAGAAAGAAAGAAAGAAAGAAAGAAAGAAAGAAAGAAAATCAGGGCTCCTGGCTTAAATGGTCTTTCATTTTTGTGAGCCTTGCTTACTTAAGGAATAAAGTATTGAATTGCATGCTCCAGGTTGCCTCTGTCATTCTACTGAATCCTAACATCTCAGACTTGGAAAAGAATTTTAAAGATCACCTGGATGGTCTAAACAACCTACTTAATCTACATACATGAATCCACAGTCTATATTATGCCTGCCAAGCAGCTACCCAGATCCTCCAGCAATAGAGAAACCATTAACTCCACCCAGACTGCCCACTCTACCTTCAGACAATCCCAAATGTTCCCCCCTATGCTGAGGGAAACCCGTCTCTTTGTAACTTCTATCCTCTTGGTGCCCAGCAGAATACACTTACTTCCATTTCCAAGAACAGCCTTTCAGATACTTCATACTTGCTGGAGTATTTTCTCTTCTCTAAGCTAAATATCCATAACTCCTTAAACCGAACCTTGTATAATTTTGACTCCTCCTCCCTCCTAGTCATTTTCCTCTAAACACATTCCAACTTCTCTAAACCATTTTAAACTACAATGGCAAGAACTGAAGACAATACCTCAAATGTGGTCTGACTAAAGGGGAACCATTAACTTCCTTTCTTAAAGACCTCCAATACTGCAGCTTAACACATTTGTTTATTTTGCTTTGCTTTTTTCACAGACTCATAATAAGCTTACCACTGACTAAAATCTTTTATTTACATGGTAAGTCAAATCTCTTCCACTATATACTTACATGGTTGGAGTCTTTCAGACTAAAGTGTACACCTTTACATATTTATCCCATTCAATGTAATCTAGTTAAATTTGGGCCATGATTCCAGCCAAATGAGATCTTTCAGTACCCTGGCTCTTGATTCATATATCTAATATCACCATAGCTCACCATGATCTGCAAATATGAAACATATGCCTTCTATACTGCATACAAGTAAAGTAACTGATAAAAATAGAATAAAAACAAGCACTGAGTCCTACAGTAAGGCTGTAGAAATGTCCCTTTGGACTTAAAACAATAAATTATCCAGTTTCCAGAACATATTTTTTTCCATCTTGACAGTATCACCATTGAATTAAGCAAACCCTTTATAGAAATACAAATGTGAGGGGCGCCTGGGTGGCTCAGTTGTTAAGCGTCTGCCTTCAGCTCAGGGCGTGATCCTGGCGTTATGGGATCGAGCCCCACATCAGTCTCCTCCACTGGAAGCCTGCTTCTTCCTCTCCCACTCCCCCTGCTTGTGTTCCCTCTCTCGCTGGCTGTCTCTATCTCTGTCAAATGAATAAATAAAAAATCTTTAAAAAAAAAAAAAGAAAGAAATACAAATGTGATATGTTTATCACATTTGCTTCATCTCTCAAAGGAGCAGATCTGTCAAAAAAGGAATTCAGGTTAGACTAACGACTTTTTCTTAATGATACCATACTGGTCTCTTTCATTATTAACTGCTTATAAATAAAATATGGTTTTTGTCCTCTGTTTTTCAACCTTCCTAAGGCTCAAATATTAACTTGCTTCGTCTATAATTTTAGTCTATAGATTTCTTGAAGAAAAACAAAAAACTACTCATCTCTAGGTTTCTTCTCTATAGCTCTCCTGATCCTGTTGGTTCTTCAAAAAAAAATCACCAGTGCCAAAGCAATTTTTCTTTTCCTTCTTCTGACGTGTCTGGATAAAATAACTTTAGTAGAATGATATTTCTTTTCATTTTCACATCTACTTTTTCTCTACTTATCAAATTATATTTTAAAGCTGTAAATTTTTTGTGGTACCAACTGGAACTGCAGTGTTAATTTATCTGGAATCCAATAATTCTTCAATTCTTATCTAGTTTGTATTCTGAAATGGTTATCTTGATTTTGGGTGCTAATATTCAATATCTCAAAATCCTCTTGTTCATATAGGCATATACCACATTTACTTGTTTTCAATAAAAATACTGCTAACAATAAAAGTATACTCTGCTAACAATAAAAGTATATTCTGCTTTCTTTCTATCTCTAATCCTCCATTCACACACATTAAGAATACCCACTGGCAGAACAATTGGATATCTATATGGGGAAAAACAAACCTCAAGCTTTACCTCACATAATACATCAATACTAACTTGAAATGGATGGTAGACCTAAATGTAAATGTTAAATCTGTAAAACTTCTAGGAAAACAAAAATAGTAGAAAATCTTCAAGACCTTGCAATAGGCAAAGATTTCTTAGGACACAAAAAATACAAAACACAAAAGAACACTGGTAAATTGGATTTCATCAAAACTAAAAATTGTTTGGGGTTCCTGGGTGGCTCAGTTGGTTAAGCATCTGCCTTCTGCTCAAGTCATGACCTTAGGGTCCTGGGATTGAGCCCCGCATCAGGCTCCCTGCTGAGCAGGGATCTGTTTCTCCCTCTCCCCTGCCCCTCCTCCTCCCTGCTTGTGTTCTCTCTCAAATAAATAAATCTTTTTTAAAAAATAAAAATTGTTATTAAAAAATATTATGAACATGAAAAGACACAGAATTGGAGAAAATATTCATAATGTTTTTATCTGGCAAAGTGTTGGTATCTAGAATATGTAAAAGAATTCTTACAAATTAGAAAGCAAACAACCTATTTAGAAAAAAAATAGGTAGAGGATTTAAATAGTTCAAAAACAAGATACACAGAGGGGCCCTGTCTGGCTCAGTCAGTAGAGCACATTACTCTTAATCTCAGGGTTGTGAGTTCAAGACCCATGTTGGGTGTGAAGCCCACTTGAAAAAAAAAAAAAAGGAAAAGAAAAAAGAAAAACAAGTCACACAGTGAACAATAAGCACATAAAAAGAGACACAACAGCATTAGTCATCAGGAAAATGCAAATTAAAATCAAAATAAGATATTCACTACATACTTACCAAATGGCTAAAATTTTTATTAAAAATGTTGAGACATATGTTGATTTCCGATCATCTTAAAAACAAATAAGAGACAAATGTCAAAGCTGAAAATTACATTTCCATTGACATTTCTAAGAAAACAAACCTGAATATATAAAGTTCACCTAAGTATTAAAATAACGTACTCATATGTAACGATTTGCTTAATATATCAATTAAATGTGACCTAATTTATCACTCGTTTAAATATAATTAAGAGCATCATATGTAACTGGGAAAACCTGTAGCAGAAGAATTTTTTCTCGTTCTTTACCTCTACCAGTTAACTATTTAAGGCTTCATTTCTTAATTTTAGTAAATACTAAAAAACTGAACAATTCAAATTTAAATTAAAATATATTCTACCTCAATCAGTGCATGAAACATTTACTAACTGCCTACTCTACACACTAGATACAGGCTTGATTAGTAAAATCATTTCTAAAAACTTTACAGTCAATGGCAGAAAACGTAATGCACACAAAAGCATCAAATGTTGGCCCTCAAATCCCTTTGTGCTAGATGTTAACCCCCCTCACCACAACCAACAACAAATACAGTTGCTGGTTCACATTCTTCTCTCTTTTTTTCTTTTCCAGCCCTTACCAAAGTTTTCTTCATGATAGGCATTTTAAATTATAGTAACAAAGCCCCTTACTTTGTTACTACAGGAAGGAGAAAGCACTCAAATTATGACACTGAAATTGTTTTATATAGAATGGAAGCTATACATAGTCTCTGGGACCCAGTGAAACTTCTGTCACATTTCTATTATAATCCAGTTTCTTTTAAGCAAACATGTCATCTCCAATATACTTGATACACCTGGAAAGTTGGCATTTTACATATTTGAATTATCAATGCCATGTCAAAAGGACATTTTTTTTTCATTGCTGCAGAGACCTCATTCCCAAATTTCATGTGGAAGTGCAATAGTTTCCATGTACAATAGATAATTCAGGATCTTGTCCACAACTTTGCCTTGAAACTCAAACAATTTGACAAATTAGGGCCTGAATCACAATTTTAAATTGAGGATCTTGAGTGATAGAGAGGTCTGTTATAGGCTTTCTTTTTTTTTTTTTTTTTTTAAAGATTTTATTTATTTATGTGACAGAGAGACAGCCAGCGAGAGAGGGAACACAAGCAGGGGGAGTGGGAGAGGAAGAAGCAGGCTCCCAGCGGAGGAGCCTGATGTGGGGCTCGATCCCAGAGGACCGGGATCACGCCCTGAGCCGAAGGCAGACGCTTAACGACTGCGCTACCCAGGCGCCCCTGTTATAGGCTTTCTAACAAACAACCAGTAGTGATTAATATATTAGGTACTTGAATGATTTTAACTTAGTAATAATTATCATAAAACATTTTTATAATACTAAAACCCCATTAAATTACTTAAAATATATGTAATCATTACTAAGCTTCCTATAAAACATTCTGGTACTCTTCAAAAACTATCTGCATGCATCTTGAAATGTTAGAAATAAGGCCCTACCCTCAATGAGTTTACAATCGAGAGGGAACCAAGATTAAGTTACAAGAAAGAGGAAAAAACAACAACAACAAAAGAAGTTAAATATTTAAACACTAGGAGTATGGACTCTATAATCGGATCTAAGTTGAATACCAGTTCCAATAATTGTGTGATCTTGGGCAAGTCTCAACCTCTCTAAGCCCAGTTGCCCTTATCTGTTATTTGGAGATAATAATAGTACTGATTTCCATAATTACTGTGAGCGCTAAATAAAATGTTCATGCAGACACCTGGCAAAATGTCTAGCACATAATTAGTATATAAATGTTAGTTATTATTTATTTTCACTATTCTTAGGGTTATTTATTGAGTACCAGTGATACAGATGGTTGGAGGAAGGAAAGGAGATCAATAACAGCAAGATTTAAGAAAGGCTTTACAAAACAGGTAAGAATTCAGCTAATCCTTGAAGGGATAGCAGAACTGGACAGACTGAGCAGAGATGCAAAGCAATTAAAAACTTAAAAGACTGGGGGCACATGGGTGGCTCAGTCGGTTAAGCATCTGCCTTTGGCTCAGGTCATGATCCCGGGGTCCTGGGATCGAGCCCCACATTAGGCTCTCTGCTCAATGGGGAGTCTGCTTCTTCCTCCCCATCTCTCCCCACTAATGCTCATTCACACACTCTTTCTCTCTTCTCCCTCTCAAATTAAAAAAAAAAAAATCTTAAAGAAAACACAAAGCTTAAAAGACTGAATGAATAGGGCATGTTTCTAGAACAGTGAAATAAAACATCCAACTACAGCAGAAGAGACATAGAAACACTTCTTATAGAAGGAAGTAAAAAGATTTTTTTTTCAAGAAAAAAATAATCTCAATTAGTAGTATTAGTGTCATTCATCAACACAAATTTGCCTTTAGGGGAAGAAATTTAAACTGTAGGTTAAATTACAGTATCTCAAATACTACTAAATAAAAATCACTTTAACAAAATAATAGACTGCAATATTTAACAACTAAAATCCAGCCAAGAAAAAAAAATATCTAAAACAACCAGTAGATATTAAATAAAGAAACATTCATGTGCATTGGAAGAAAAGAAGGACGCAAAAATAAAAAAAACTAGAAGTATTTTGTGTATACTAAGAAATCATTGGGGCAATTAGGTGATGGGCATGAAGAAGTGCACATATTGATTGTGATGAGCACTGGGTGTTATATGCAACTGATGAATTATTGAACTCTACATCTGAAACTAATGATGTATTATATGTTGGCTAACTGAATTTAAATTAAAAAAGAAATCATAAGTATGAGAAAAATTAAGATGCTATTTAAGGATACACAAATAAAACTTCCTTAAATGTTTATGCATGTAAATTTATGATGCTAACTGTCCTTGCCTATTATGTATATGTTGTAAAAGAATTCAATAAACTTGAAATAAGAAAAATTATTTAAAAATAATTCTAAAGAAACAAAATGGGAGATCTTATAGATATGCATACTTCACAGCCTATTGAAATCCATTTTATATATCCAATCCTAATTTAGTAAAAGTAATAATTTATAATTATGGTAAATTTCTGAAAAATTATGTTTTTGTAAAATGAACTATACACCATTTTCTCCTGTAGTAACCTTCTATTGCTCTACTTAAAATACTGGCCATAATATCAATTATTAAAAACAATAAACCATTAAATCCAATACCATAATCTTAACATTTATCAAATATATCTAAATAAAGTTAAAACAAAACATAAATAATTCACAAAACTTCAGGAAACTCATTCACATATCGACTACAAAAGCAGGCTCTGGAGTCAGGCTGCTTTATGGGTATGAGACTGATGGGTTTAAATCTCAGTTCTAGACTCCAATAATAAGCTGCATATGTTGAGAAAGTTATTTAATCTTTCTATGCCTAAGTTTCTTCCTCTGTAAAAATGGGGACAGTAATTGTGCCTTCCCTCATGAGGTCATTGCAAGGATTAAATGGCATAATGTATACAAAATATGTATCACAATATCGAATTTAGATAGAGTTAAGTCCTTAATACACAGAATTATCATTAACATAATCATCATTATGTGTTTCGATAATACATAATGTTTAGACATTTTAAAAGTCTCTAGGGAAACCCCAAGACAACAAGAGATTTTTTTTTTTTCCAAAGGTACACAGAAGAAATTTTAGCCTCTGACGCCTATTGCTACAGCAAATAGTAAACACACCTTACCCCTATCTGGATAAAAATAAAACTTTACACTAAAGGCCTATTTACCTCAGTTCCATTTACTCAGTACATCATGTCGCTTTAAACAAAAAATGACAGAGCATACTAAACACAAAAACACAGTTTGAAGAGATAGAGCAAGCAGTAGAACCAGGCTCAGATATGGCAGAGATGTTGGAATTATCAGAATAGGAATTTAAAACAACTACAAGGTAGTTTTAGGTATCAAACAGAAAAAGTGGACAACATGCAAGAACACATGGGTAATATAAGCAGGGAGATGGAAACTTTTAAGAATCAAAAGGAAATGCTAGAAATCAAAAATACTGTAACAGAAATGAAGAATGCTTTTGATGTGCTTATCAACAGATGGAATACAGCAGAGAAAAGACTCAGTGAACCTGAAGAAATGTCAGTAAAAACTTCCAAACCTGAAATGGAAATTAAAAAAAAAAAAAAAATGAAATGAAATGAAAGAGAACAGAATATCCAAGAACTGCAGGACAATTACAAAAGGTATAACATACACATAATAGGAATACCAGAAGAAAAAGAAAATGAAAGGAAAAGAAGTCACTTAACCAATTGAGCATTCAGGCACCCCAATAAATTTTTTTTATAAAAGTAAAATTCAGGGGTGCCTGCATGGTTCAGTCAGTTAAGGCATATGACCATTGATTTCAGCTCAGGTCTTGATCTCAGGTGGTGAGTTCAAACCCCCCACTGGGCTCCACAATGGGAGTGGAGCCTACTTTTAAAAAAAGTCAAATTCATACGTTAGGAGACAAAAAATAGAATCATAAAATGTCCAGATAAAACCAGACAAGGAAAAAATAAAACACTGAAGGCAGAAAAGGAGTGGAAAACAAAAAAGAAACAAGGAATAAAGGCAAAGAATAGAAAATAGTAACAAATACGGTAAATATCCAACGTATCAATAACATCAATAGTCTAAATAAACCAATCAAAAAATTATCAGAATGGGTAAAAACAAACAAACAAACAAACAAACAAACCTGAGTTGGGTCTACAAACTAAATGTTGTCTATGATAAACCAATTTTTATTTGTTTTCCCTCCTCCCATATCCATCTACAAAAACATTTCCATGCTGGTTACCCTCCAACCCCACAGGGACCTCTTCTTATTTGACTAGGAACTGATGGACCCAGCAGGATCCCAGCTGCCCAGGCCTGGGATGGCTATCAAAATCCTGTGAGAACCAACTCCATTATCCCTTGAGATTTGGGTCATGGAGTTGAGTTCCACTGTTTTGCAGTGCGATGGACTAATTTACCCAATGGGGACCCCACAAGTCTCTGTTTGTGGCAACAGTGCTGAGTACAGCCCACCCTGAAATGAGAGATGGACTCAGAGAGCCAGGATTGGGTCTAGAATGCTGGAGGCTACTCTCGTCCCTTGCTTTGGATCTCCCACCTTGGGACTTTAGGATTTCCATCAGGGCCTGGGTGTGCTGGGGAAGCCCTAGGCTGGCCAGCCATTTCCCTAAAACTACAGGGTGCCCAGACCTGCTCTACTGCTGCCAAGAGGGAAAGCTCCTGTGAGGGAGACCTTCTGCGACCCTGTGCTGCTGGCCGCATCAGGGCTTCTGTGAGATACCAGAGTCCCAGGTGTCTCCCATCAGTTAACTTCCCTGCTCTGCCCTGCTTATGATAAACCAACTCCTAATATAAAGACACAGATAGATAAAAAGACACAGATAGATTAAAAGTGAAAAGAAAAGATACACCATGCTAACACTAATCCAAAAAAGCTGGAGTAGCTATAATAATTTCAGACAAAGCAGACTTTACAGCAAGGAACACTATCAGAAATAAAGAGAGGCATTACATAATGACAAAGGAGTGAATTCTTTGGGCATAACATTCCCTAATGTGTATAGCCTAACAACAGAGCATCAAAATACATGAGGCAAAAACTGATAGAACTACAAGAAGAAATGGATGAATTCAATATCATAGCTGGAGACTTTCATAGCCCTCCATCAGGAATTGACAGATTCAGCTGGCAAAAAAAATCAGTAAGGAATAGTTCAACTGCACAGCACCATCAGTCAACTGGATCTATAGACTACTTCACCTAGTGAGAGCAGAGTACACATTCTTTTCAAGTTCACATGTAACACCAAGACAGATCACATTCTGGGCCATAAATTACATCTTAATAAATTTAAAAGAACTGAAATCATACAAAATATCCTCATACACAAAATGGAATTAAACTAGAAATAAATAGCAGAAAGATGACTGAAAAACTCCAAAATACTTGGAGATTAAACAACACTCTTCTAAATGACACGAGTCAAAGAAGTTGCAAGAGAAATCTTAAAATATTTGAATAAATAAAAAAAGAAAATACAACTTACACCAAAAGTTGTGGGATCCAGCAAAAGCAGGGCTTAGAAGGATATTTATATTGACTGCATATATTAGAAAAAAAGAAATCAATGATCTAAGCTTCCAATTTAATAAACTAGAAAAAGGCAAATTAAACAAAGTGGAAGGAAAGAATAAAAATTAGAGCAGAAAATCAATGAAATTGATAACAGGTTACCAATCAAAACCAAAAGTGGGTTCTTCGAAGAGATCAATACAACTGATAAATTTCTAGCCAGGTTAACAAAAAAAAGAAAAAGAAAAAATACAAATTATTAATATCAGAAATGAAAGTGGGGTCATCACTGCTGATTTTGGGTACATTAAAAAGGTGATAAGGAAGTATTATGTACACCTCCATGCCCACAAATTTGATAACCTAGATAAACTGGACTAATTCCTTGAAAAACACAATCTACGAAACCCCCTACAATGAGAAATAACCTGTGTAGTACTATAACTATTAAAGAAACTGAATTAACAATTAATAGCCTTCTAAAACAGGAAGCACAGATGAATTCTACCAAACACTTAAGGGAGAAATTATACTAGATTAATTCCCTAGACAATCTCTTCCAAAAAATTGAAGCAGAGAAAATACTAATTCATCTAAAGGCCTGCATTTCCCTAATGCCCAAACCAGACATAGATATTACAAGAAAAGAAAACTACAGACTAGCATTTCTCATGAACAAAGATGCAAAAATCCTCAAGAAAACAGAAACAAATCAAATCCAATAATGTGTTTAAAAAATACTATACACTACAACCAAGTGGAATTTATTCTAGGCATGCAAGGCTTGTTCAACATTTGAAAATCAATTAACATAATTCATCGTATCAACAAAATAAAAAAGAAAAATCATATAATCATATGCAGAAAAAGCATCTAACAAAATTCAACGTTCACGCATGATAAAAACTCTCAGCCAACTACGAATAGAGGGGAACTTCCTCAACTTGGTAAGAAACCTATCTACAGGGGGCGCTTGGGTGGCTCAGTCGTTAAGCGTCTGCCTTTGGCTCAGGGCGTGATTCTGGCATTAAGGAATCGAGCCCCGCATCAGGCTCCTCTGCTGGGAGCCTGCTTCTTCCTGTCCCACTCCCCCTGGTTGTGTTCCCTCTTTCACTGGCTATCTCTCTTTCTGTCAAATAAATAAATAAAATCTAAAAAAAAAAAAAAAAAAAAAGAAACCTATCTACAAAAACCTACAGCTAATACCATACTTAATGGTGAGAAACTATACGCTTTCCCACTAAAAACAAGAATGAGGCAAGGATGTCCATTTTCACCACTCCTATTCAAATCATGCTAGAAGTTCTAAATAATGTGGTGAGATAAGAAAGGGAAATAAAAAGTACACAGGTTGGGAAGAAAGAAATAAAATTGTCTTTGTTTACATGACATGACTGTCTATGTAGAAAATCCCAAAGAATCAATGAAAAAATCCTGAAACAAACAAGCAATCATAGCAAGATTGCAAGATATAAGGTTAATACACAAAAGTCAACTGTTTTATTATATACCAGCAATGAACAACTAGAATATGAAATACAATACCATTTACACCACCAGCACTAAAAAAAATAACCTAGGTATAAGTCTAACAAAATACATATATACAAGATCTATAAGGAATACTACAAAATTCTTATAAAAAGATATCAAAGAAGGGGCATCTGGGTTCTCAGTCAGTTAAATGTCCAACTCTTGATTTCAGCTCAGGTCATGATCTCACAGTTGTGAGATCACTGGGCATGGAGGCTGCTTAAGATTCTCTCCCTCTCCCTCTGCTCCTCCCACCTCCTACCCCCCCCAAAAAAATCAAAGCAGATCTAAATAAATGGAGAGATTCTCTGTGCATGGGTAAGAAGACTCAACGATGCCAAGATCTCAGTCCTTCCCAACTTAATCTAAGTTCGATGGAATCCCAATCAAAACCCAAGCAAGTTATTTTATGGATACCAACAAACAGATTCTAAAGTTTATATGGAGAAGCAAAAAACTCCAAATAGCCAACACATTATTGAAGGAGAACAACAAAGTCAGAAGACAAACACCACCTATCTTTACGACTTATTATAAAGCTACCTGGCAACTAAGCATATAAAAAGATGCTTAAAATCATATGTCACTAGAAAACTGTAAATTAAAACCACAAGATATCACTACACACCTACTATAATGGTGAAGATTCAAAGCACTGACAATATCAAATCCAGGTGAGGATACAGAGCAAAAGGAACTTTCATTCATTGTGGTGGGAATGCAAAATGATACAGGCATTGGAAAACAGTTCAGCAGTCTCTTATAAAACTAATAAATAAAACTAATCCTATTCTTATCATGATACAGAAATTGCTCCCCTTGATATTTACCCAAATGAATTAAAAACTTATGTTCCATATAAAAACCTGTACATAGATGTTTATAGCAATTTTACTCACAATTACCAAAACTCAGAAGCAACCAAGATGTCCCTCAATAGAAGAATGGATAAACAAACTCTGGTACATCCATACAATGGAATACTCCTTAGTGCTAAAAAGAAATTAGCTATCAAGGCACAAAAAGATATAGAGAAACTTTCAATGCATATTGTTAAGTGAAAGAAGCCAACTTTGAAAAGGCAACGTATTCTATGATTCCCACTATATGACATTCTGGAAAAGGCCTCAAACTACAGAGACAGTAAAAAGATTAGTGGTTGCCAGGGATTCAGGAAAAGGGATAGAGGAATGGATAGGTGGAGTACAGGGGATTTTTAGGGAAGTCCAACTATTCTGTATGATAATGTAATGGTGGAATCATGTCGTTTTACATTTGTCAAAACCCATATAGGCACATACCACAAAGAGTGAAAACAAGGTAATTATGAACTTTTGATAATAATAATAATGTATCAATATTGGATGAAGGTGATCTCTATGAAATGGTATGGAATGATTTCCAGGATACACTGTTAAGTGAAAAGCAGAGTGAAAGAGAGTACCAACAATATCTTCTTCCTCTTACGTCATTTATGTAAGAAAAAAGAAATAAAGGGTAAAGTACATGTATCTGATCATTTGTGCAAAAAGAAACAGGAAAAATATACCCAAACTCAACAAATGATGTTAGAACAACTGGACATTTATACGCAAAGAATGAAGTTGGACCCCTTCTTGCCACCAAAACCAAAAATTAACTTAAAATAGATTCTTAGGTACAATTTAAAGCACAAATAACAATATAAAAAAATAGTTTAATCAGACTCCATGAAATGTAAAACCATTTGTGCATCAAAAGACATCATCAAGAAAGCAGACATTCATCAACTCAAGAATGAAAGAAAATGTTTGCAAATCACATACCTGATAAGAGTCTTAATGTAAGATACATAAAGAATGTATGTATACATAAACAATGCAATGCTAAAAAGATAAATAACCCAAATAAAAATGGGCAAAAGAGGGTCAGGTCACCTGGGTGGCTCAGTTGGTTAAGCATCCGACTCTTGATTTCAGCTCAGGTGGTGATCTCAGGGTCATGGGATTAAGCCCCACGCTGGACTCCACATAGGGCGTGGGGCCTCCTTGAGATTCTTTCTCTTCCTCTCTCTCTGCCCCTCCTCACCCACTCATCTTCTCTCTCTCTCTCTCGAAAGGAAAAAAAAAAATGGGCAAAAGATACACATTTCTAAAAAAAAAAAATCCCAACATATAAATGGCCAATAAACACAGGAAAAGATTGTGCTAAACATCATCCAGCAATTAGAGAAATGTAAATGAAAACCACAATGATATAGCACTGTACACCTACTAGGATGGCTATCCGAAAACAGACAATAAGATGTGCTAGTGAATGACATTTTTCAAACAACTGGAACAAACAGCCCTTAAATTTGTGTGGAACCAGAAAAGGCCCCAAAGAGCCAAGGAATTGTTTAAAAGGAAAAACAAAGCTGGGGGCATCACAATGCCGGCTGTACTACACAATTTCGAGCTGTACTACAAAGCTGTGATCACAAAGACAGCATGGTACTGGCACAAAACAGACACATAGACCAATGGAACAGAATAGAGAACCCAGAAATGGACCCTTGGCTCTTTGGGCAACTAATCTTTGATAAAGCAGGAAAAAACATCTGGTGGAAAAAAGTCTCTTCAATAAATGGTGCTGGGAAAATTGGACAGCTACATGCAAAAGAATGAAACTTGACCACTCTCTCACACCATACATAAAGATAAACTCTAAATGGATAAAAGACCTCGATGTGAGACAGGAATTCATCAAAATTCTAGAGGAGAGCATAGGCAGCAACCTCTATGACATCAGCCAAAGCAACCTTTTTCATGACACATCTCCAAAGGCAAGAGAAACAAAAGATAAAATGAACGTGTGGGACTTCAACAAGATAAAAAGCTTCTGCACAGCCAAGGAAACAGTCAAAAAAACTAAGAGGCAGCCCACGGAATGGGAAGATATATTTGCAAATGATACTACAGATACAAGACTGGTATCCAAGATCTACAAAGAACTTCTCAAACTCAATACACGAGAAACAAATAAATCATAAAATGGGCAGAAGATATGAACACTTTTCCAATGAAGACATACAAATGGCGAACAGACACATGAAAAAATGTTCAAAATCATTAGCCATCAGGGAATTCAAATCAAAACCACACTAAGATACCACCTTACGCCAGTTAGAATAGCCAAAATGACAAGACAAGAAACACCAATTGCTGGAAAGGATGTGGAGAAAGGGGATCCCTCCTACATTGTTGGTGGGAATGCAAGTTGGTACAGCCACTCTGGAAAACAGTGTGGAGGTCCCTTAAAAAGTTAAAAATTGAGCTACCCTATGACCCAGCCATTGCACTACTGGGTATTTACCCCAAAGATAGAGACATAGTGAAGAGAAGGGCCATATGCACCCCAATGTTCATAGCAGCATTGTCCACAATAGCTAAATCGTGGAAGGAACCGAGATGCCCTTCAACAGATGACTGGATTAAGAAGTTGTGGTCCATATATACAATGGAATATTACCCAGCTATCAGAAAGAACGAGTTCTCAACATTTGCTGCAACATGGACGGCACTGGCGGAGATAATGCTAAGTGAAATAAGTCAAGCAGAGAAAGACAATTATCATATGGTTTCTCTCATCTATGGACCATAAGAACTAGGAAGATCAGTAGGAGAAGAAAGGGATAAAGAAAGGGGGGTAATTAGAAGGGGGAATGAAGCATGAGAGACTATGGACTCTGAGAAACAAACTGAAGGCTTCAGAGGGGAGGGGATGGGGGAAGGGGATAGACACATATTGCATGGTGCACTGGGTGTTATACGCAACTAATGAATCATGGAACTTTACATAAAAAACCAGGGATGTACTGTATGGTGACTAACATAATATAATAAAAAAATATTATTATAATAAAAAAAAAAGATGTGTTGGTGAGGATAAAGAGCAATTGGAGCCCTGATACATTGCTGGTGGGAATATAAAATGAAGCAGCCATGTTGGAAAATAGTTTAGCAACTCCTCAAGAAGTTAAACAAAATTACTACATGACCCACCAGTACCACTTCTAGATATATACCCAAGACACAAATGTTCATATCAACATTATTAATAATAGCCAAAAAGCATAAACAACCCAAACTACCATTTAGGATAAATAAAATGCAGTAGTCATACAATAGAATATTTTCAGCAATAAAAAGTATGAAGTATTGATACATGGTATACATGGATGAACCCTGAAACTATAATGAGTGAAAGAAACCAGTCAGAAAAGACCATATGGTAAGATTCCATTTACATTCCAATACACAAAAAGTCTGCAATAAGCAAATAGACAGAGGCAGAAAATAGATTAGGGTTCCCAGAGCAGGGGTGGAGTAGGAGTACAGAGAAGGTGGAAGAGGAAGAAGAGGAGAAGGGAGTTCCAGAAGAATAGGGAGTGACTGCTAATGAGTATGGGTTTCTTCTGGGGGTGATGAAAATGTTCAAAACTTAGATGTCACATGATGATGGTTACACAACTCTAGGAATAAACGAAAAACCACTGAATTGAATACTTAGGGTGAACTGTATATAGTACATGAATTATATCTCAATAAAAGAAGAGGAGGAGAAGGAGGGGTAGTAGGGTGAGGAGGACCATAATAAAACTAGTTACAGTCAGATGTTGGGTGGAACAAGTGGAAAGGATACAGAGGTGGGAACAGATAGATGAGACGGGGGAAATACCTTTTTTTTTTTTTTAAACGAGAGCAGGGGGGAGAGGGAGAAAGAGAATCTCAAGCAGGCTCCACCCCCAGCACAGAGTCCCCTATACAGGGCTTGATCTCACAACCCTGAGATCATGACCTGAGCTGAAATCAAGAGTTAGACACTTAACCAACTGAGCCACCCAGTGCCCCGGGGAAATATATTTTTTTAAAAATAGTTCTTTGATTTGAATTTCCCTGATGGCTAATGATTTTGAACATTTTTTCATGTGTCTGTCAGCCAATTGTATGTCTTCATTGGAAAAGTATCTGTTCATATCTTCCGCCCATTTTATGATTTATTTGTTTCTTGTGTATTGAGTTTGAGAAGTTCTTTGTAGATCTTGGATACCAGTCTTTTATCTATAGTGTCATTTGCAAATATATTCTCCCATTCCGTGGGCTGCCTCTTAGTTTTTTTTTTTACTGTTTCCTTGGCTGTGCAGAAGCTTTTTATCTTGACGAAGTCCCACAAGTTCATTTTATCTTTTGTTTCTCTTGCCTTTGGAGATGTGTCATGAAAAAAGCAAAACCACACTAAGATACCACCTTACGCCAGTTAGAATGGCAAAAATTGACAAGGCAAGAAATAACAATTGTTGGAGAGGATGTGGAGAAAGGGGATCCCTCCTACATTGTTGGTGGGAATGCAAGTTGGTACAGCCACTCTGGAAAACAGTGTGGAGGTCCCTTAAAAAGTTAAAAATTGAGCTACCCTATGACCCAGCCATTGCACTACTGGGTATTTACCCCAAAGATACAGACGTAGTGAAGAGAAGGGCCATATGCACCCCAATGTTCATAGGAGCATTGTCCATAATAGCTTAATCGTGGAAGGAGCCGAGATGCCCTTCAACAGATGACTGGATTAAGAAGATGTGGTCCATATATACAATGGAATATTACTCAGCTATCAAAAAGAACGATTTCTCAACATTTGCTGCAACATGGATGGCACTGGAGGAGATAATGCTAAGCAAAATAAGTCAAGCAGAGAAAGACAATTATCATATGGTTTCACTCATTTATGGGACATAAGAAGTAGGAAGATCGGTAGGGGGAAGAAAGGGATAAAGAAAGGGGGGTAATCAGAAGGGGGAATGAAGCATGAGAGACTATGGACTCTGGGAAACGAACTGAGGGCTTCAGAGGGTAGGGGGGTGGGGGAATGGGATAGACCGGTGATGGGTAGTAAGGAGGGCACGTATTGCATGGTGCACTGGGTGTTATACACAACTAATGAATCATCGAGCCTTACATCGGAAACCGGGGATGTACTGTATGGTGACTAACATAATAAAATAAAAAATCATTATAAATAAAAAAAAGAAAAAGAAAAAGAAAAAAAAAGATAAAAAGAAAATCCTCGAAAATAATGAAATCTAAAAAAAAAAAAAAGTCAAGCAGAGAAAGACAATTATCATATGGTTTCACTCATTTATGGGACATAAGAAGTAGGAAGATCAGTAGGGGAAGAAAGGGATAAAGAAAGGGGGGTAATCAGAAGGGGGAATGAAGCATGAGAGACTATGGACTCTGGGAACGAACTGAGGGCTTCAGAGGGGAGGCTGGTGGGGGAATGGGATAGACCGGTGATGGGTAGTAAGGAGGGCACGTACTGCATGGTGCACTGGATGTTATACGCAACTAATGAATCATGGAACTTTACATCAAAAACCAGGGATGTACTGTATGGTAACTAAAATAATATAATAAAAAAATATTATTATTAAAAAAAATAAACACTACAGTCAAAATTAAAAATAATAATAGTAATAATAAATCACAAAAAAATAAAATAAAATATAAATAGTTCTTACTTGGGGAACCATATTAAAATTTCATTAACTTATAAGTTAATTACTTCAACAAGAAAGGTGAGGTATTTTCTAAAGCAAAATACAAATAAAAAGAAATAAAGCTATCTGTGTTCTGAATTAAAAATATAACCAATCTCAATGTTAAAACTAGTGGATAAAAGTTTGATAAGGAATAAGACATTTACATACATATACATATACATATATTTATATGATGCAGTGAGTACAGAATCACTTTGGTATTCCTGCCAGAAATTCATAATCTGAACCTATTCATGAGGAAACAACAAACTGAAATTGACGAACATTCTTCAAAACTATCAAGGTCATGAAAAACAAAGACCAAAGAACTCTATCAGGTTAAAGAAGAGTGAAAAGATATAACAGTTAAATGAAACGTATAACCCTGGACTGGATACTGATTTTTTAAAAAGATTATCTTTTTGCTAGAAATAGAATTATTAACATAACTAGAGAAAAATGAATTAGGTCTATAGATTAAGGAACAGTACTGTATCAATGTTAATTTCCTGATTTGATAAACTGAACTATGGTTACCTAAGGAAATGTCCTCTTTTTTAAAAAATACACACTTAAGTATTTATGGGTAAAGGGGCATCATGGGTAATGTTAAGGGAAAAAATGACATACAGAGAGAGCAAAAGAGAATGATAAAGCATATACGGTAAAGAGTTGCCACTTGGGGAATCTTGGTGAAAGGTAGATGGCAATTCTTTGTACTACTTATGTAAACTTTTCTAGAAGTCTGAAATTATTTCAAAATAACTGTTCTTTTTAAAAAAGAAATAATGATGCAACAATATACCTCCTGTTAGAACCTTAGTACCAAAGATGGTAGCTGTATCAAAAGGTTATTGACAAATAACCTAACTGAATAAATAAATGAGAAAGGTCATATCTTCCTAATGGAATTCCAAATATGAGAGGAATAAAAGAAACAGAAAATCATCTGCATCAGAATACAGTAATAATTGCTGCAGCCAAAATCTACTACTAAAGAATTTAAAAATAGTGGTTGTTTGAAACTTTAAAGAGAAACAGGATCTTTACACAACCTCAAGTTATCTCCCTTCCAAAATTTATTAATTCTGTGGTGACTTTAACATATGTCCACAAATTCTTTGATATTCCTCCTTTCAGGATATGGAACCGAATTCCCCTCTTCATGAGTATATACTGGACTTAGTGACTAGACGCTAACAAGTTGAGTATGGAAAAGAAAAAACAGTAACGTACACTGAGAAATCTGTCAGACTCTACCTTAACCACATGATCAAATGAACACCACAAATAATAACTCATGTTGCTTTTGTGTGCTCTCTGATATGATGTGATGAAGGCACTTCACCTCTGTGGTATCTTCCCCAAGTCCATAACCCAATCTAATCATTAGAAAAACATCAAATCCAAATGAGGCACATTCTACAAAACACTAGTCAGCACTCTTCAAAACTATCAAGGTCATGAAAACCAAGGAAAGGCTGATAAACTGCCATAGATTAGAGAGTCTAATACGTGACAACTAAATGCCATGTGGTATCCTGGTTGTATCCTCAAACAGAAAAAGATTATTAATGGAAAAACTGGTGAAATCCGAATAAGTCTGTAGTTTGGCCTAACACTAGTGTACTAACATTAATCTCTTAGTTTTGATAAATGCCCAAGGTAAATTTATTTACCCTAATTTTACCCAAAGGAAGCTGGGTAAAGAGTATACAGGAATTCTCTGTACTATCTTTGCAACTCCTCTGTAAACCTAAAATAATTTCATAAAAAGTTTTTTAAAAATAAATGAATTAACCAATTTTTAAAAGATTATTTTGTAAATTAGAGTATTCCTCAAATTAAAGCTGAACCATTAAACTCAATTTCTAAACCAACTTATTGCATGAATAAACTCAGTTTCAATTAAGTTACTTTGAGATAGGGTATTACTACATGCTCATTGCATTTAATGATTTTTGGAGGGGGAGAGAGAAGAATGAAACATAATGAGGGAGCTATTACATGTGGTAAACAAGATTTTGGAAGCTTAAGGGGAATAGATGGAAAAAGACTAGTAAAATAAAATAAGGATAGGTTTAAAAGATTAAAATTACCACATTAACAGTATCTTAAACAAACAGGAAATCTGGTAGGTTCCCTTTAGGAGGATAACTACGGCAGTAACAGAAACCCAAGGACCAGAAGAGGCTAGGAGAGTGTTAAGGGTTATCATAAAAGCCTATACCACAGGGTGCCCAACTTTCTGGGTTTACAAGGCCTTTAATGTATCAGTAATTTTTTCACAGGCCAAAGGAAATACTTAGCCATTCTGTTTGTTAAGAAGTCAGGTCCAAACAACTTAAGAAGAATGTATGTCCTAACAACTTGGCACCTATGTTGGGCACTGCACAACTTCACAAACGTCAGAGGACACTCACTGCCTTCCTCTCTCCCTGTTCCATATATATTTTCACATGGTACTTGCTTTTCATAACAGCAACTGCCAAAACTCAGCTTTGTAAAAATATGGTAGCAATGAAAGGAATATAGCAATCTAATTTTGAAAATGAACTTCCTCAAGCTAGTAGTTTGTGGGATTTCCAAAAGATGTTGCTGTATTTCCCTCAAAGTTTTTAAGCGTCCTTTGACGCACTTGTAGAGTTCTCTGCAGTACCTTCAAGGCTCCACAGTGCACAGTTTGGGAACCATGACTTTGGCAAAAGATGACAAAGGATGCCAAGGCAGGAGCAACAAAAAAACTGGAGTGAGAAAAAGGCATGCCTCAGAGAAAAAAAAATCAGCAGATCCAGAAATGTTGCCTGGAAGTATAACAACAGTGTAAGTAAGCACTTGAGAAGTTTCAAAACTTTTTTTTAAAAAAACTGTATGTTTTTAGCTATCCCCCAAAAGTGCTTGTCTCTATGGACGAGAACAAACTTGTCTTTTTTTTATGAATGAATAAACCTGTTCAAATGTTTATATTAACTTGACAGCTTTATATGTGGCATAGCTAAAGTACATTACTCTCACTTTTAACACACACACACACACATACATATTACAAAAATGGCTGGAAAAAAGGAAACAAAATTGAATTCAAATTTTCAACTCAATAAATGTTTCTGGAGTACCAACAGGAATCGTCATCCAGCATCCACTAAAGCTTTACTTCAGACAAGATACGTGAGAAAGAATCACATGCAATAGTTCTAAAATCTGGCTTGATGATGAAGCTTAAACAATCAAGGAACTTCTAAAATGACAGACTTGCCAACACCATTCCACAACTACAAGCTCAGGCTTTCTAATGGACATGAAATCTCCACATTTTCAAAGTACACCAGAGATTCTGAAATCAGCTAGTTTGAGAGGAAATGGCTAAAACAGCACTGTTCAGTAATACTTTTCGGGACGATGGAAATGATCCACGTTTTGCACTGGCCAATATGGTAGCCCCTCCCCACATGTTGCTAGTGAGCACTTGAAATGTGGCTAATGTGACTGATAAACTAAATTTTTAATTTCATCTAATTAAAGTTAATTTAGGTTTAGATGTGAACAGCCACATGTGGTTGGTTGTTCCCGTACTGGATAGCACAGAACTTGATGACTTATATTAAATACCCATTCTGCTAAATTTTCCAAGTTGTACCTCTGATTTAAATTAGATGATCAGAAAACTAGGTAAACTTTATCCAATTTCACAGTCTGAGTCTTTGTAGTTGGAGACTTTATCCAATGTTATACTTCTTTTTGTTCTCACAATAAAAGTCCTCTTTGAATTAAGTTCTAAGAGAAGTTTCTGCAAAAGAATTTGGATATTTTCTTTAGCGAGAAGAAATATTACCTGAGCCAGTGAGTGTGCTTCCCTTTTTGCCTCAGCTGCCAGTAATGTCAGAACCAAGTCCTTAGCATCCAATGGTAACTCCTCTTAAGTGTCTAGTAACATGCACTCTCTGCTCCTCTAAGACTATCTCTGTTCTATTTATATACCTAAATTAGTCAACATAGTGTTATTTTAAATTCTTAAGTGGACAAACTCTTTTGGACATAGGCAGAGTATCAACTATTAAAGTGATAACTTCTTTGATTAAAGTCAATATTTTTACTGTTAACTGAGCTTTAAAGCCAACTTTTTAAGTGTTTTCTCATTTAAAAGTACTTTTAAAATAATACTGGTTTAATAACGAAAAGACATTATTTTAATAGAACAAATTTACTGAGGAAAATCTTTAGGTACCAGTTAACAAAGCTGCCTAAAAATATCACCATAACAGTGATAAATAAGACAAACATAAACTAACATCCCGCTGTAATTCTATAGGCCCCATTTCACAAACTTGGTTCTACCCCTTTCATAAAATATGCGAAGTTCTGATGCAGAATATGAACATCCCTACTGAGCATTCAGTTCAAAAAGCTTGTGCAATTTTTCCCTCAGTACACTGGACTATTTTTATATCACGCAGTGAACTACTTCAGTGACTCTTTTGTTGAAATTTTCCACAAAATTAGAACAAACACATCAACAGCACATTTCTAGAAATACCTAAAGTTCCGAGCATCTAATTGCAAAACTAACGTCAAACTAACCTAAATTATAAGAGTAGAACCTCTTCACATAATCCCTTAAAATTGCATTTCAAATATCAACCTTTAAAATACATAAACCAGGGGCGCCTGGGTGGCACAGTCGTTAAGCGTCTGCCTTCGGCTCAGGGCGTGATCCCGGCGTTCTGGGATCGAGCCCCACATCAGGCTCCTCCGCTAGGAGCCTGCTTCTTCCTCTCCCACTCCCCCTGCTTGTGTTCCCTCTCTCGCTGGCTGTCTCTCTCTGTCAAATAAATAAATAAAATATTTAAAAAAATAAATAAAATACATAAACCAAAACTTGATACCAAATTAAGGTAAGGGAATTTCACATTACTAAAAGATACAATGTACTAAATGGGTTCATTTAAAAAATGATAGGAAAAAATTTTTTTACAAAACATTGTCATAAAGAAATATATCCTAAATATCATACATAGTCACCATAAGATACACACACACAAATTCTGGCAAATGAATTCTACTTTGGAATAATTCAATTAGTTTCCTTAGCCAAATTACTTACTTGAAGTGATTACAAAGTTATAAAACCATATGAACTGATTTTGCTCTGGAAGCAATAATATGTCGTTCCTCTCGCCAAAAGCCAAAGTAATGTCAAAACTTCGTTAATTTCACCACAGTGCTTCTTGCTAGCAGGCTCCCCGGCTTACTCCCACCTCTCAGGTCACTCCAAACCTCTGTGCTAGTTTGTCTTTCTCTAACAATCTTAATGTTCCCACTATATTTTCACAGTGTTCTTGCTTATTCTACCCTTTTGTCTAAATAGTTCTCTTCATCACTTATTGCTTAAATAATCAGATAAAGATAATAATAACAATGGGTAACATTTATTGAGTGCTTACTATATGTCAGGCACTATTCTAACCACTTTACAGGTATTAGTTCATTTAATTGTCAAAACAACTTTATGCTGGAAGCACTGTTAGGTATCATCACCATTTTACAGATAAAATACTAAGAGGTTAAGTAATTTGTTCCAGTTTGCACAGTCAGAAAATGGGTATTTTTCTACATACACAGATATAAATGTTCCTTAAAGCTATTGTAAAGTTTCTTCTGGGGCGCCTGGGTGGCTGAGTCAGTTAAGTGTCTGCCTTCAGCTCAGGTCATGATCCCTGCTCAGCGAGGAATCTGCTTCTCTCTCTCTCCTTCTGCCCCTCTATCCCACTCAGTCTCTGTCTCTCTCTCTATCTCAAATAAATAAATAAAAACTTTTAAATAAATAAATAATAAATGAAAATAAACTTTCTTTCTATAGGGTTGGAAGGCAGGCACAATGGGCTCTCCTCTACTATTTGTTTTGTTTAGTTTTTTCTAAGTAGGCTCCAGACCCAGAGCTTGTGTTCATCACACCCTGAGCTCAAGACGTGAGCTGAGATCAAGAGTCAGATACTGAACTGACTGAGCCACCCAGGTGCCCCTAGGCTCTCCTCTATTCTTATGCAGTTAGACTACAATAAATTGAACTAATAGTTTGTAGGTTGGGTACAGAGAAGACAGAAAGGTACTAGACTCTAGATTCCACAAACACTAGGTACAAGTAACTCCAAGATTTAGAGCACAGGTCAGTAAACATTCTTAAAAGGACAGCTAGTAAATATTTTAATGTCCGCAGCCACCGAGTCTATGTTGCAACTATTAAACTCTGCCATTTTAGTGTGACAACAGCTACAAACAAATGGATGCGGCCAAATTCCAATAAAACTTTATTTACAAAAGAAACAGCTTGGACCAGGCCAAAGTTTGCCAACAATCTAGAGGCATACTGAATCTGGTGTGGAAGCAATCACAAGCACTTACGATATCAAATTACAGCACACAGGGGCTTCACTATTTTCCTTAAATAACCTACAGTAATTGAATTTTTGTACAGTTGAATTTCACATGGATAAAAATTTTAAATCTGGATAAAATACTATATGTAACAATTCCAGTTTTTAAAAAAATCAGTCCATAAAACACTAACATAAAATTACAACAAAGGATACGACAAAGGATATCAATTTATTATCTACTAAAATTAAATCTACCTTTGACAATTCATCACATGGAAAAGAAGACTCGGCTATTCCCTTTCAAGGAATAAGGTGTTCAAGATTCACATAACTTGTAACAGGAAGTTCTACAAAGTAAAACTTTCTGTCCTATCTCTCCCCTCATTCAATAAGATTTTAGCACCTGACTATCTCAACCATTTTTCCCCCAATTATTCTTGGCAACTTCAAGAGTCACACAGATAATGTGTCCCACACTTCAGCCTATAAATTCCTTGACCAATCTTTTCAGTCCCCAAAATCTTTTCCTCCATTCCATCTCAACCACCAATTGCCATTGTCATACCCTAACAGCTATAGTCTTAATAGGACAAAAGATGACCCATTCAAATATAGGAAGAAATTCCATTTAATTAATTTAAAAAAAAGAAAATTAAGGTATACTCCTATTTAATGTATATGGCATAATTAAAAACATATTGAGAATGTGTGCTTATTTTTTTATTAATTTTTTTTAAGATTTTTATTTTTAAGTAATCTCTACACCCAGGTGGGGCTGGAACTTACAATCCTGAGATCAAGAGTTTCATGCTGTACCAACTGAGCCAGACAGGTGTCCCATGTGCTTATTTTTTTTAAACTGATAAGTAAATGTGATCCAAAGGAGACCACCACCTTTATCTTGTTATTACCATTAACTACATCCTCCACAATCAAACATCTCACTCTGACTCCTACCTCCCATATTTCCAGCTCATTCAATCTGGTAGCCCAACCCCACCAACTATTCAACCTCTTTAACATATCAAAATCATTATCCTCTTCACTATTACATTGACCATCCTACCTTTCATGTCCTTATTTTCCTCCTTTTCCATCTCATACTCCATGGTTCATCACTATAACAATTCCCACACATTTGCTTTCAATTTCCTTGCCCTTCTTTCTCTCAGTTATACATTCCTGACAAAACCCATCCCTGGTTAAATCTAACTCTGCCTAGTCTATGCCTGCACCCAAACAAGGAACATAGCTGAATTAAAATCTGCAAACTTGCTGGTTGCATTCACTTTAAATTTATGACCACAAAGTTAAGAAGCTCCTCAGCAACTACCCATCAACCCTTCTGAATTTCCCCAGTTTAATACCTCCTCTCTCCTCAATCCTTTGACTTCTCTTTCTGTCACCTCTCGGCTGATAACCTCTAATATTTTTCCCTGAGAAAACAAAAGGCAACAAAAGAGAATGTCCACACCCTCTTGCAGCAAATCTACCAACTTACCTGCTTCTCTACCCATGTCATCTGTCTCCCTTCTTATAACAATGAATTGTCCCTGCTTCTACTTAAGTTCAATCTTTCCACTTGTGTACTGGATCCTGCTCCTGTTCTCTTATTCAAGGACTTTTCTCCTGAAGTTACCTCCTCTCCCAGCACATCATCAGTTTTTCCTTCTTTACTGACCACTTCCAACAGCATTCCAATGTGTGCAATATCTTCCATGTGAAAGGTATACCTTGACCCCTTGTCCCTCTCCAGATACTACCTAGTTCTCTGGTTTGTAGCAAAATTCTCCATGAAAAGTATTACACTGACCATATTCATCTCCTTTCCTCTAACCCAATCTAATCAGGCTTTTATCCCTACCTCTCTACTGAAACCACTTCTCAAAGTCACCAGCTCTTTCCACCTTGCCAAATCCACTGTCATCTTGCTCAATCTCTCAACAGTATTTGACACAGTTAAACACTTCTTCCCTGATACATTTTGCACTTGGTTCCTTGGAGAATATACTCTCTTAATTTTCCTCCTACCTTACTACTGCTTGTTTTTCAGTCTTTGCTGGCTCTTCCTCTTCTTTCCTACCTCTATACGTTGAAGTGTCCCGAGGCTCAGCTCTCAGTCTTTCTTAATCTATTTAACACCACAGGAAATTTCCTGTAGCCCCATGGTTATATATATTCTATCTATATACTAAGAGACTCCAATCCCTTCTCTCCCCTGACCTCGAGACTCCTATAATTAACTGCTTAATTAAGATCTCCATCTGGATGTCCCAAACTTTAAGAAAAGCAAAACTAATTCTTGATTTCCCCCTCACGCCAAACCTTTTCTTCTCCAGGTGTTCCCCATCCATGTAATTAACATTGCATTCACCTGCTTGTTCAGCCATTTCTCACTTTACCTCCTATCTAATCCATCATTAAGTCCTGTCAACTATAACATCAAAAGCTTTGTTTCCAGTTACACAGGTGTATACATTTGTCAAAACCTATTGACCTATACACTTAAAATTGATGCATTTTTACTGGATGCAAAAGTTTAAGTTACACCTCAATAAAGTGTGGTGGTAGTATATGTGTGTTACCTGCATCTATCTGACCATTTCTCACCACTTCCACCACAACCTCCCTGCTACTTGGACTACTGCAACAGCCTCCTAACTAGTATTCCTGCTTCCATTTTTACTCATGACAATTCATATTCCACAAAGCATCCAGAATAATCTTTCTAAAATGTAAATCATATTATATCACTTCCCTGCTCATACTTATCCAATTGCTTCCTATCCACTTAAAATCCAAAAGCCTTAGCATGAGCTCAAGGCCATACATTAACTTACCCCTGCCTACTTCTCAGACCTCACCTCTTCATCATCTACCCCTTGTTCTAGACACAATGGCCTTCCAGATACTCCTAAAACACACTCCTAAAAAAAAGCTTGTGTCCAATTATTTTTTTAATGTACTTCAAAAGTAGGTTCTTTACATGAAACCTGACGTACCTCTATCTCACTCCATCAAATGGCCAATAGAGAAATGTTTGCTTAAGCCACTAAAGAAGTGGATCTGAATAAGTACTTATGAATGTAACTTGGCTTTCATAAACCCAAGTTAATACTTAAAGTACATGCAACATTTTAATGTCCAATGGAAAACTAAATTGGGATCAGTTACAGAGAGCCTGGAATATCATATGAAGGAGTTTATATTTTATCGAACAGGCCAGCATCACAAACCTAAGCACTAGGAAGAGCTGTTTGGTTTTTGTTTTTTTTGTTTTTTTTTTACTTTTCAAATCCTGAGATCACAAGATCTCATACAAAGAGGTATGGAATAATAGAGAAAATGAGGAGTTACTTTCAGGTATACACTCACACACACACACACACACACACACACACACACACACACCTTTTGATACCTCTACAATACTGAACCATGTGTTTGTATTACCTATTTTTAAAATAAATTATAATTAAATATATATTTTAAAACAAAAAAAGGAATTCTTACATGTCATGGAAAGACAAGAAACAAATATATTTATGCCTTTTTGGGAAAAGTTTACAGTACTTTAAATACTTTTTTAATGCCATAACTGAGAATTAGACGAAATATAAAAACCTAGATAAAATATGTTCATATAGGTAGATGATACAGACACATACACAAAGCATTATACTTATACATAATGGTTCAGATATTAGGGAGCTCCTACCAGAACTGAATTCTACAACTAAATTATAACCACAACTTGCCAACTTTGAAGTAATTTCCTTAAATACCTGAGAGCTCATAAAGTAAAGACTTTTCTCAGAATCTAAAAGCCTGAAGATGATAAAAGAACCAGGTAAGAAATAAACTAAGAAAAAAGATAGCACAGTCTCTTTCCCTCAAACTCATCTCCAGTGGCCAGTCTCACTACTTGCCAACAACTTTATCAATTAAGTGATTAATAATTAAATGACTTGGAGACAACAATAAGAGTGAAGTTACAAACCCCTATCATCTCCATATTAACATAGCAATCAAAGAATGATGAGGAATAGGACCTCACAGTATAGTGTCCCCTCAGATTAATAAGTCATTCAGGTTTTTGATCCTCACCTAAGTTCTAGAACCATTATAACATGAAAGAATCAGGAAGTGGACTCCATTGAACTAAAACTCACACCCCATCAGCCACAGCAAAGGTGAAATATTGTAAGACAGCAACAGAGAAAAGAACTATGAGAAAGCAGAAGCCCCAAATCCTCTAATCTATAGAATCCATCCTTTGATCAATGTACTGTGACTTTGCTCATGGCCTAGATCTAAACAAATATCCTTAAACCCTTACCCTCATTCTGTTATCTGTCATATTCAGGCTCATAATCTATGGCCATGACAACAGAACACTGGAAACATTCTCCTCTCCTTAATCACAGAAAGAACACATTCTCCCTTGAAAAACATCCTGATTCCCATGACCCTCTTCCATCAACACATTATGCCTTTCCTGAATCTCTTGAGTTTCATCTTCATTCCCTGAGTTTCAAATTCATGCAGAAGTCAGTGTATTTTGAATATACCTTATCCTGGAGTCATGAATGGACACTTGGAAAAGTTGAAAACATTATTTTAAAATACTGCTCCTTAAACTTTAATATGCATACTGTGGATTTTACTAAAATGCAGATTCTGACTCAGTAGGTCTAGGGCAGGGTCTGAGAGTCAGCAGTTCTAACAGGTAGTTCCAGGTGTTGCAAATGCTCCTGCTTCTCAGAAAACATTTTACGTAGCACAGTTCTACAAGGCAATGGAACCTATATATACAGGTTACATCCAAAGACACAATCCCAATGGAATGCTATCTGTTCTCCCTTTTTATAGTTTATTTCTTCTTTGCTATACCAGATCTATTTTTCTGTCCTCTACACACTTGCAATTTATCTTCCATGTTATTACTATAAAATTGAAAATTCCAGAACATCCAAATGCTTCTGGTGTTAAAGCCATATCCTATCATAAAGATCTAATATAATAGGTGTACCATAATGGCCGTCCCTAAAAATGATCAACCCATCTATTCAACTGTAATCGAGTTAAATTTTCACTCTTGCTTTCACACTGAGACATATTAACAATAACTTATATACTTCTTAAGGAAAAAAAAATTCAGCCATACTGCAAACTATGGGAAAGAAACTGATTTTGTAACTAAAGAATCATTCTATATCCCTTAAAAAAAGAGACTCAAATTTAACCATCTTAAAGTTGCTACTCCTAGTATACTGCCCAGTTAAAAAATACTTGTAGTGAGGATCTTCCTCATTTCCTAGTTTAGGTTAGTAAGCACCCAGTCTTCCAAACCAGAAACTTGGGGGTCAATCTAGGCCTTTCCCTCTCTCTCATCCCCATCTTTTCCATACCTCTGACTGAAATGACCACCAAGTCCTATCCATTTTGTGTCCTAAGTGTTCCTCTCAATTACCTGTGCTCTGCCTTAGTCTAAGCCTTTTCCCTCACCTTACCTACTACAACAGTAGGCAGACATCGCTACCTCCAGTCACCCTTTCCACTATGATCCTTACTCCACATTATCATCCAAGTGATTTTTCCAAAATGCAAACCTAATGTATCTTCTGCTCAAAACCTTTCACTATCACCCACAGAATAAAGTCCAAGTCACATGTAATAGCCCAAGCACATAACTTTCCATGATTGGAATCCTGCCTACCTCTCTAACATCATATCCCACTGCACTTCCCCCATCCTGCACTTTAAGCTCCATTATTAACAAACTACACTGCTTAAATTTTCAGCACATCCCATGTTATTTAATTCCTCCATACTTTTTGCATAGGCTGTTGCTACAGTCTAGAATATCCTTCATTTCTTCCCCCTTGGCTTTCTGGCCAACTACTATGACTCTTTCAAAACCCAACTCAGATCCCAGGGAGCCATCCCAAGACCTTACCCTCTATCCTTAAAGAGTTATTTCCTCCACTGCCAACTTTGTAAGTAATAACGGCATTTATTGGGCATTTACTGTGCCTGACACTGTTCCAAGCATTTTACATGTATTAACTCATTTAATCTTCACAATAACTCTTCCTACGAAATGGTACCATTATTTCTTTTGCAGATATGGAAACTAAATCACAGAGAAATAAATAACCTGTCCCCAAGGATAACCAACTGTTAAGTGATGGAGACAGATTAAAATCCCTACATCATACATATTTGTATTATTGTACCTATCACAGTGAATTTATTTACATGACTGTCATTACCCTCAACTGTGAGCTCCTTGAGGGTGGGGACTATGTCATACTCAATTCTAAAGCCACAGCGCCTAGTATAAAGTAGGTAATCAGTACATGCATTTCTTGAATTGCACATAAAATAACATTCCTAACAAGTCCAAGAGAAAAGCATTCAGAAACTAGTTTCCCAATATTCAAATATAATTTGAGTTCTAGAATAAAGCAACTTATATTTCTCATCTAATAAAAAGAATATTAAAAAGAGAGGTAATACAGACATGAGATTACAGTCCTTGTGGACAATGAAATGGACTTATTTTTGCAGTAATACTACTTAAACACTGCAATAAATCAAAACCCAAAGGACCATTTGCTTAACATTAACTCTTTTTCTCTTACTAAATAAGAATTCTTGCTTACCATTCAAGATAGTGAAAAGAAAGCCCTAAATTTACCTTGCTCAAGTAGAAAGAAGTAAATCATAGGCCAGAACTATTAATTGCTTCCTTAAGTCTGGCCAAGAAATGTATCCCATTAGGCAATTAAAATAAAATACAGTTGCCTGACTAAGCATATAACAAAAGAATTTCTAAGGTTGTATTATGGACTGACATTCCATTATTAAAATAATGAAAAATTTTTTACTGTAAGCCAAGAAAAATTAAAAATCAAGAACAAAATAAAATAGATTATCACCATCCCACAGGAATACAGATTTCTATAACTATTGGAACGCATATGTCACAATAATACATATGCATGTTTACAGTATTCAATAGCATTTTCCATATGTCCTTCAAATTATAAAAAAAAAAAAATCAAAGTTATGCTAACACTAATGATGAAAGACCTCAAGACCAAATCTACTGTACTTAGTAAGCTCTCACAGTTACAGTCCTATGAGCCATACTGAAGTGCAGTAATTAAAACCCACAGGGATGGTACCAGCAGCAACAGTGCATACCACAATACTTGTTAGAGTAATCTGTTCCCTGCCCAGCTTGTACACACTCCTGCACTACAGAAAGGTGAGTCGGCTGTCAGCTGACTTTAGGCCACAGTGAGTTTAGGCCACAGCAAACTCAACCCCCAGACATGTCTTACCATTTCTTGGTACACTCAACCATCAACTCCTGGTAGGAGGCCACAAACTGGAACTTCGATGCATGTTTTCCCACACGCTGCAGTCTCTTCCAAACTGAAGCCATGATGATCAGTCACTGGAGCAGTTCTGGGTTAGCAATACAGCAGCTTTAACAAAGCAGAGGGCCCAAAGCAAAGGAGCTTTGCATGTATGTCTGTACTTTAAAAAACTCAACTACAACTTGAAATGATGTTTGGGGTCCATAAGTCTTCTCCCTGTTTCACAGGGTAAATCCCATCTTAGATGAATGGCCCAGTCAAGAACAGGATGATACACATGACAGGATGAATGAGAGGAGGTTCCCTCATGGAGACATCACCATTCCACCTCAGGGGCTATATGATGTGTAATCTGGAGGACTGAAGAGCAAAACAAAGAGAGAAAAATATGAGAGAAGCATGAGGAGTGACTAACCACCCATGTTAGATAACACTGCAACCGACAACCTCAGTTCTCCGCATGTTTTTCAAACAATGAAACAAAACACCAACCTCAAAAGCCAGTAACATCAAGGATGCAAGACATCAAGGAAGAAATTACAATTCACACCAAAAACGTGGAGCAACACATAAGGTAATCAGCGTCAACAACAATCGAGAAACGCAAGTCGGGGCCCTACCTCCCCCTCCTAGCATCACAGAAGGGCGAGCAGAGCGGGAAAGTCTAGGGATGCTGTTCAATGTCCACTGCCAGTCAGAGGGAGGAGTGGAACATTTTAAAATAAACTTTGTTTTTCAGCTGATAATTAACAGCCTCCAGTCCTAGAAGATGTGCTTGGAACAAATTAAGGAGCGGGGAGGAATGCTGTTGTTCAGTCGGAGGGGGAAATGGATGGGGAAAAAGGAGTGGAGGGAAATCTCAAGGCAGAGGGAGGGCAATGTCCCGGCTTCAGGCCACTGGGGCTCTCCACCTTCGCTGCCAACCGGAGGGAAATGGAAACTCCTGCCTGGGCGTGAAGCAATGACCAGCGGGGCAAGTGCACCGTGCGGGTGCGGTGCCTCCCTCCCCCTTCCGAAGGGAACAGTCCGCCGGAGCCTCCTTTCCTCACGCACACAGCCCAGACCCCTGCCCCACAGCAGTGGCAGGCGGTGGCTCGCCCGCGGTCCCTGTCACCCAGGCGATGCCAGAAGACCCCAGCCCGGTCCCCGAGCCCCGGCCCCGCCGCACGTCCACTCCCGCCCCCTCCTCACACCTCTAATCCCGCTGTCGGGCTGAGTCTGGCCCGGTTCCCTCCTCAGCGCCGCTCCTCCGTCGCCGCCGCAGCAGCAGCCGCCGCCGCCGCCACCGAGTCCTCCATCCCCGCCGGAGCCACATGGAACAGCCGAGCCAGCCGCGACGCTCGCGGGAGCCGGGGTCTGCAGCCCCTCAGGCGGACGGCGCGCCTCACGCCCGCCCCCTCCCGGACGGAGTCGCCCCGCTACCGTCCCCCACCCTACAAAACCCTGCCAGAGCCGCCGCTCAGTGCCCAGCACCCCCTCCCCCGCCTTCCTCCTCCGCCACCATCATCATTACCTCCCCCGCCGCACCTCTCACACTAACCCTACCCACAGCGGCTCAACCTCCGTCCGCCCCGCCGCCATTGGCCCGACACCGCGCGTGCCCCGCCCATCTCGGCGGCCGGGCCTTTCGGTGGTGGGGGCACCTCATTGGTCGACCTGGGTGCCCATAACAGCGGCTCCACCCCCTAGCTCTGGAGGTGTTTTTCCCCCAGCCGGAATGCGGCGCACAGTCTACTCTCATTTAAAAAAAAAAAAAAAAAAAAAAATTGGAACCCACCGGGGACGATCCGCCCACTCTTCTGATTGGCTTGGAGAGGGAAACGATAGGCGGGAGGAGTAAGGAGTGTTTATAGTGAACTGGAAGATGATTGCTTAACGTGGATGTCCGTCAAAGGCGCGCTAGGTGCCGGGCGGGGTTTCTGGCTGGAGTCTGTGAAAGTAGAACCGGGGTTGGCTTCGCTGCAGCTGTGGGCAGCGTGGCTGCTGTGGTTTTCTCTTCTGTACTCTCCTGTCCCCAGCCTAGCAGCTGGGTGCGCCTACTCCTCCGCCACTAGCAACCAGGGTGTTTGCGCACACAGCCTTGGTTTCGCCCGATTTCTCCTGGGGTTTTTTCCCTGACAAACTGAAGTAATGACCCTGCCAACCCAAGCCTAACATTCAGTCTACTGGTTCCCAAGGGGATACAATAAGCTGAGCTAGAAACAAAATGTTTATGGCGCAATTTCTTCTTGTTCTGATTCTTCAACATTTCTTTGAATCTTTGTTTATTTTTCTGGCTATGTTCTTCTTCCCTTGTAAATGATTCGGGAGTGGCCAGCATATAAAAAGGGTGAGTGCAGGCAAAGAAGAGGATGAAATAACCAAAGGAGAGTGTGAGGGCAGGGACATTTAACCTCGTTAAAAGAGCCAAGGATCTTTTTGAGAATATGATGAAAGCTATATAGACACTAATCCAAGGAGGGAGATTTATGCAATCATAAAACACAAAAATTTGCTTTCAATTTTAGGTGGTTCACAGATCTCTTGGTGTAAAGAGGGCAAAGAATGATATGGGGGGGGGGGTTCCAACATTTAACTAACAAGCAGAGTAAAGTGGAATAGAGACTGAAGAGGAATGATCAGAGAAGTAGGAGAACCCTACAAGCAATCAGCATAGAGCTTGAAAAAAGAGAGGGTAGCTAACATGTAAAGAAAACAAGCAGGTTGGGTCCCGGAAACAATTAAGGGCCATTGTTAATCTTACTAAAGATGGAGACCAGAGTGGATGGACAAAGTATCTTGAAGGTTATTAGGGTCTAGGGAAGGATTCTTTGAAGCACAGGACAGGAGGGCAGTGGTGAGTGAGAGTTGATCCCATCTACAGACACAAGAGCTAGAGAAAGAAGAGAGAGAGAGACAAGAATCAGGAGAAATGGGGAGACAGAAAGCTGGAATCCAGTATCTAATTCTATTTCCATTTTCAATAAAGTGATCTAATAATACCACAAGAACATAATGTGCATTTTACAGAAAAGGACATAGATATCGCTTATTTTGCTGCAGTCTTAATTTTAAAATATTAAGATAACCATAATATTTATATTGATTCTTATTTTCTTACATCTTAGAGCTCTCAAGTGTCCTTGCTGAGTGGTTTACTAAGTCACTACAACCTACAGCCATTATGATCTCATATAGTGATATATTCTGCATCATTAACAGACTTTAAGTGTACGGTGTGTGTTTTTTTTAATGACTAATTTATAGAAATGGTCATAAACTATTTTAATCTAAGTTGCCCTTCAGGAACAACCCACATGATAATCAGGAGAGTTTTGCATCCTATTTATTATTGTTCTTCAAAACTTTTCAAACTTTCTTATGTGGTCAACCTAGTTTCATTTAACACTCTTTCTCATCCAGAAAAAAAAAAGAGAGAGAGAGACTTTATTGTAAAGAAATTATCTTAAAAGCAATTAGTTTTGGGGCGCCTGGGTGGCTCAGTCAGTTAAGCATCCGACTCTTGGTTTCAGCTCAGGACATGATCTCAGGGTGGTGAAATCCAGCCCCACAACTGGCTCCATGCTCAGCAGGGAGTCTGATTGAGATTCTCCCTCTCCGGCTAGTCCTTCCCCAACACCTGCCCCCCTGCACGTGCTCTCTCTAAAATAAATAAATCTTAAAAAAAAAAAAAAAAGCAACCAGTTTTAAATTCTTGTCTTTCTTTTGAGGAAGAAGAAGAACAAGGAGAAGGAGTGTATAGAACCCCTAGGGAATTTTCTCAAGAGACTGACAAAGAGTTTCTTATAAGACAGCTTTTCTTTTTAAGGGAAGTATTTTTCTTGCATGTAAACTCTTTCATTCTAGTTGCACAGGTAGCTAAGAAGAGGCCAAGTTTCAAAATGAAGTAATTAATGGTTCACCTGGGTGGTTCAGTCAGGTGAGCATCTGACTCCTGATTTCAGCTCAGGTCATGATCTCAGGGTCCTGGGATCAAGCCCCATGTCAGGCTCCCCACTCAGCGGGGAGTCTGCTTGTCTCCCTTGCCCTCTGCTCACTCTCTTTCAAATAAATAAATAGATCTTTTTTTTTTTTAATGAAATAATTAAGACCAGACCTTGACATTGTTCTGCTGCTGAGCTCAAGTTCATAGGCTGGCTCCTGGAGGCTCCAACAAACAGCTACTTCTTCTCTCATAACTTTTTTTTTTTTTAATAATCTGTCTGCTAACTAAATTTATTGAAGAATCTTCCATATAGAATATCTTAAGATTTTCTCCATCTGCTTAGCTGAAAATTATTGAAAACAACTGAGTATTGATCATATAAATACTATTAATAGTACATAAAGGATACAATCCCTATTCTCAAAAGAGTTTTCGGAAATAGATGTTCAGTACATACGCAAGAAAATAACACAAATTACTTAACCTCTGTGAGTCTCAGCTTCTTATTCTGTAAAACAAATAACCATGCCTGCCTTTCTGGGATGTTGAGAAGATGGAAGATATGTAGGTAAAGTACCTGATACATAGTAAACAGTCAATAAATGGTAATTAATCATGAACACCATTGTGTTTGTTTAATCAACAGTCAAGAAAAAAAACAACAAGACCTTCAAGAATACTTGGGCAATACTTTGTTGCTACTGAACATAGCTACCTCCAGACTAAAGAAACAGTGCATTTAACATTATTCACCTCCCATTGACTCTGTGATTACCAAGAGTGGAAAAACAATAATTTATGTGGACTCAAGATTTTATAATAATTACTAAGAACTCACTTACCCTCAGCCCTCATGACCACCTTTCATACCATATATTACCTGAGATCTTTTGGCATGCTGGAAGTTACCTTTTTCTTAAGGCCTCCCATTCTCTCTACCTACCAGTGTGTATATCCTTCTGACCCTCCCCACATGTCCACAGGGGAACTGCACCTCAAACCCTTTTCTAATCCCCTATTTACTCAGGTCTTGATTTATCACTTCCTTCCACCCCAGGCTTAATCTGTGTGTCATACACCTGTGGTATATATTACTTTGATTGTTCTGTTCATTTGACCCAGGTGTTGAATGCAAAAATTTATAGGTGTTTTATTTAACAGAAGATTCAACATTTAAAATAATTTCAATTTTGCCCTTAAATATCATCAAGCTCATAGTGAAGATAGAATATGAAGAAATAAGTGGAAAATGCCATCCCAAAACTTTCAACCTTCTTTGCCATGACAATTTTGAAATTATAGAAATTGTTTTCCAGGAAGCAGCTTGGCCAGTCACTGTTTCAGAAACCTCCAAAATGGAGATTCTAGTCTATGAAATGCAACCAAAGGCTTGAATTATGATCATTCCTGGTGATAAAATTTTTATATTTAGGTCTTACAGTTTTGCAGTAAAAATTGTCAGAGGTATTACTGCAGGATTTAACTACTGATAGAACTTATCTCTGCCTTAGTGCTAGTAATAAGTTTTACCCCAAGAATAGCACTGCAGGCTTTTGCATTGTTTTCCAGTTACCATATAGTCCAGTTAGACTGTATACAACATTACTGCAATTTTCAACTGCTAATGATATTTTTTTAAGATGTATTTATTTATTTGAGAGAGAATGAGAGAGACAGCACATGGGGAGGGGAAGAGGGAGAGGGAGTCGGAGAATCTCAAGCAGGTTCCATGAATAGCACAGAGCCCAACGAGGGGCTTGATCTCACCACCCTGAGATCATGACCTGAGCTGCAATCAAGAGTCTGGCATTTAACCTACCGAGCCACCCAGGCACCCCAAAATTATTCCTTTCAAGCCCATAGTAAACAAATTTATTCCTGATTCTACATCAATTCTTATGTCCTAAAAACAAAAACAACAACAAAAAAAACTCACTGTGGCAGGCTAATACTTTCAAAATATTAACTGGTGGTTCCTGTAGTAGTTGTTTTTCCAGGTACTTCTTTTTATCCTCTTGGCCTTTCTTCTCCTAGACCCCGCCCCAATCCACCCTCAGCATCATACCCATGCTCATTTAGGCTGGTCTTTGCTCATTGTTTCAGGAAAGGAATGTAACAGAATGCAGAGAAACAGGAAATTTCCCCCTGGTTTTGAGTTTCAAAATTGTAGCCCTTTAGGGAGTAATGAAATGGATCCTTTTAGAGACCCACACTGTTCAGTAGGATAACCTCTAGCCACTAGTGTTCAATAGTTGAATATGGCTAGTTCAAATTGAGATGCTCTAAATATAAAATATACACCAATTTCAAAGAGTTAGCATGTGAAAACAGAATGGGATATATCTTATAAATAATTTTTATAATAATTTTTATATTGATTATGTATTGAAATTATAATATTTTGGATATATTGGGTTAAATAAAAGACATTAAAAATTAATTTCACCTGTTACTTTGCTTTTTTAACGTGGTTACAGGAAAAAGTTAAATTTATATTATACGTGTGGCTCACATTATATTCCTATTGGACAATGCTGCTAAAGACAAGAGTAAAACTTCCTTTTATAAAGAAGAGAAATGGATTTCCTCAACAGGAAGCGGAAGAAGAGTCGGGAGGAAAGTATTGTGAAGCTAGATCCTGGTGGGTCCCTGAGAATAGGACTTACTGCACTATTCTCTATTCTGGCACAAGCTGTGGAGAGGGGCAACTGAAATAGCAGGATCTATCTATGGTATCTGAGAACTGAGAGAGATAACTTAACATTCTTTTTCCTTGTTCAGGCCAAAGAGAGGAGGCAAGACCCTAAAGAGAAGAAAAGGCTGAACTGTGTGTCTAGTCCAGCCTAGACTTCAGAGTACAGTTCAATAGAACTTTCTGTGATGAACAAAATGTTCTATACCTGGCTGTCCAATGTAGTAGCTTCTAGCCACTTGGGGCTATTGAGCACTTGAAATGTGGCTAGTGTAACCGAGAAACTGGAGTGTTAATATTTAATCTCAATTAATTTAAATTTAAATAGTCTCATGTGGTTCATAGCTACCATAATGGACAGTGAAGCCCTACATAGTACCATGAAGGTTCTGGAAACCCAACATGATGATTTCCAGACACCCAAAAGGGCGCAAGGACAATGGAAACCACCAGACCTAAAGAGGCCTTGCTGATACACCAAGATTGACCCAGCAGCAATCTGTGGGGATGTCTGCTACTGAGGAAGGATGCAGATTGGAAATCTTGGGGAAACCAGCATGGTAGAGGAGGAGCAAGGATCAAATGCTCCATCCCCTTCCTCTGACACCCTGATACTGTGTAAATCCCCTCAGTTTTGATGCAGTCCCTGCTATATTGACTACGATTACGTGTCTGCCACCCCTTGTGAAGTCAGAGTTTGAAATAGAAATTGAGTTGAGTTATAGAAAAATGAAATAACACTTCTTGCAAACCTGAATTCTTTTAGATTGACATTTCTACCTGCTATAAAACCTCAAGTAATAATTCTAAAAAAATACTTAGAAGTTAATATTTATTCTCTTAAAAGACAGCCTTTTTTCCCCCTCTATATCAGAGGACCCAAGTTCTTTGGTTGACATGAAAGCATAGAAAAGCTGCAAAAGAAAACCATCTTTTGGGACACCTGGGAGGTAGAGTCAGTTAAGCACCCAACTCTTGGTTTCAGCTCGGGTCATGATCTCAAGGTCATGAGATGGAGCCCCATGTCGGGCTCTGCACTCAGTGTGGAGTCTACTTAAAACTCTCTCTCCCTCTCCCTCTGACTCTCCCCCAGGGCGCTCGCTCACTCTCTCTCTCTCTTTCTCTCGAGTGCATGCTCACTCTCTTTCAAATAATAAAGAAGAAAGAAGAAAGAAAGAAAGAAAGAAAGAAAGGAAGGAAGGAAGGAAGGAAGGAAGGAAGGAAGGAAGGAAGGAAGGAAGGAAGAAAACCATCTTTGAACTAAAAAGAAAGTATCCTTTTGTGAAATTGTTTAAGTGCTAGTTTCCCATGAACAAATCTTTGCAGTTAGCCATATGAACCTTTGGCACATTAAGTCTGAGATGACACTAATTCCGGAACCTAACTTACACGCTAACAGCCCAATTTTGTCCAATTTCATAGCATCTAGGAAAGGCTAACCTGGGCCAGTTGGTGGAGACAGAGGAGCATCCTTAACCATCTTGAAATTCAGATAGAGACAGAAGCAAGTCTATAGAAAGTGTCCTTTGGTGATTCAGTAGACCACTCTCCTATTGTTAATCCAGAGCAATATGTTGAATGATTAGAAGGCTCAGAAATCCTCAAGGATTATTACAGGCACTTATAATATTCAAAATGTGTATACTCATAATGTAGCAATAATACCACAATGACATTAACCATTCGAGTGGATGACAGCCATAAACCGTTGGCCCCACTGTCCTATTGTGGACCAACTCTTGACTCTAGAGTACACTTGCTGGTCTGCACCATCCTCTCAGTCTGACCTTTCAAATTACTTGAGATAATCTCGGGATGGTGCAGTCCCAGTGCGCCGAGACTGTGTATGTCAAGGTAGGTGTAATTATGAGATCTTTACACATCACAAATGAGTGGACCATTACCAGAAGTATTGCAGCAAAGGTCTGAGTTGGAATGAGGAACCCTTTCTGAGAAAGTTTTTGCTAAATTCAATAAATGTATCTCCTATAAAGTCAGTAGGGATTCTTGACCAAGGTCTATTGGTCATTTCCCATGAAATGTTAAGAGTGTTTGATGAATCATAAAAAATAAACTGACCTCTGCTTCTTCTATGTTTTCAAAAATTGGAATAAATTCCAGATAACCAGATAGAGCATCCAGCCAGTGTTTTCCTCTGAATAATTCCTGGATGACTATATTTAGTGTGAACAAGATAATAAAATGAATATCTTCTGAAATAATAAGGTTAGACAGGGAGAGGCAAAGAAAAGCAGTAGGAATTCACAGTTTGGGAGGGCATTGAATACCCACCATGTGGCATTAAATCAGAGCATTTCCATCTCAAACAGTGAAAAACAAAAAACAAAACAAAACAAAAACAAAAAACAGCAGCTAGCTGAAATCAGGCAGAATCCCACTTACCAGGGCACTAGGCATGAGCCAAAGGAAAGAAGCCTTCTACAGAAGCTTGTCCCAGATGAGTCGAGATGGAACATGAACACAGCTTTCAGAGGGTAGAACTCATGCGCAGTTTTGGAGATCTGCTAAGCAAGCCAAGGTGAAGAAAAATTCCAGGGCAAGGGCAATAACATGGGAGCCAGCGAGAGATGCAGTATCATTCCAGATCTCTCTTTTTACAGCAAATCACCAAATTAGTGACTGGGTTTACAGAGAGTAGAACATAGCCTGCTAGCAAAGAGGACTTTGTGAGATCTGCTGGATATTTCTTCACATTTTGTAGCAAATTTTGGATGCTATTTTTAAATATTCCCAATAATGAATCGCTGGTATTTTTCTCCAAAAAAAGTCAACTGTTGCGCAAGTTATGTTTTTTGTGCCATGGTTCAGTCTTCTCAAGAAATCCTGATATCTTTATAAAAACCATGATATTTATCCTGAAGTAAATTTAGTCTATTTTATTTTTTTAATGTTTTTTTATTATATTATGTTAGTCACCATACAGTACATCCCTGGTTTTTGATGTAAAGTTCCATGATTCATTAGTTGCATATAACACCCAGTGCACCACGCAATACGTGCCCTCCTTACTACCCATTACCAGCCTATCCCATTCCAACACGCCCCTCCCCTCTGAAGCCCTCAGTTTGTTTCTCAGAGTCCATAGTCTCTCATGCTTCATTCCCCTTCTGATTAACCCCCTTTCTTTATCCCTTTCTTCCCCTACCGATCTTCCTAGGGCTTATGTTCCATAGATGAGAGAAACCATATGATAATTGTCTTTCTCTGCTTGACTTATTTCACTTAGCATTATCTCCTCCAGTGCCATCCATGGTGCAGCAAATGTTGAGGAGTTCTTTCTGATAGCTGAGTAATATTCCATTGTATATATGGACCACAACTTCTTAATCCAGTCATCTGTTGAAGGGCATCTCGGCTCCTTCCATGATTTAGCTATTGTGGACAATGCTGCTATGAACATTGGGGTGCATATGACCCTTCTCTTCACTACGTCTGTATCTTTGGGGTAAATACCCAGTAGTGCAATGGCTGGGTCATAGGGTAGCTCAATTTTTAACTTTTTAAGGGACCTCCACACTGTTTTCCAGAGTGGCTGTACCAATTTGCATTCCCACCAACAATGTAGGAGGGATCCCCTTTCTCCACATCCTTTCCAGCAATTGTTGTTTCTTGTCTTGTCAATTTTTGCCATTCTAACTGGCGTAAGGTGGTATCTTAGTGTGGTTTTGATTTGAATTTCGCTGATGGCTAATGATTTTGAACATTTTTTCATGTGTCTGTTAGCCATTTGTATGTCTTCATTGGAAAAGTGTCTCTTTATATCTTCTGCCCATTTTATGATTTATTTGTTTCTCACGTATTGAGTTTGAGAAGGTCTTTGTAGATCTTGGATACCAGTCTTTTTTTTTTTTTTTAAGATTTTATTTATTTATTCGACAGAGATAGAGACAGCCAGCGAGAGAGGGAACACAAGCAGGGAGAGTGGGAGAGGAAGAAGCAGGCTCATAGTGGAGGAGCCTGATGTGGGGCTCGATCCCATAACGCCAGGATCATGCCCTGATCCGAAGGCAGACGCTTAACCGCTGTGCCACCCAGGCGCCCCTTGGATACCAGTCTTTTATCTGTAGTATCATTTGCAAATATCTTCTCCAATTCCGCAGGCTGCCTCTTAGTTTTTTTGACTGTTTCCTTGGCTGTGCAGAAGCTTTTTATCTTGATGAAGTCCCACAAGTTCATTTTATCTTTTGTTTCTCTTGCCTTTGGAGATGTGTCATGAAAAAGGTTGCTTTGGCAGATGTCGTAGAGGTTGCTGCCTATGTTTTCCTCTATGATTTTGATGGATTCCTGTCTCACATCGAGGTCTTTCATCCATTTGGAGTTTATCTTTGTGTATGGTGTGAGAGAGTGGTCAAGTTTCATTCTTTTGCATGTAGCTGTCCAATTTTCCCAGCACCATTTACTGAAGAGACTGTCTTTTTTTCCACCAGATGTTTTTTCCTGCTTTATCAAAGATTAGTTGCCCAAAGAGCCAAGGGTCCATTTCTGGGTTCTCTATTCTGTTCCATTGGTCTATGTGTCTGTTTTTGTGCCAGTACCATGCTGTCTTTGTGATCACAGCTTTGTAGTACAGCTCGAAATCCGGCATTGTGATGCCCCCAGCTTTGTTTTTCCTTTTCAACAGTTCCTTGGTGATTCGGGGCCTTTTCTGGTTCCATACAAATTTAAGGACTATTTGTTCCAGTTCTTTGAAACATGTCATTGGTATTTTGATAGGGATAGCATTGAAAGTGTAGATTGCTCTGAGTAGCATGGACATTTTAACTATGTTAATTCTTCTGATCCATGAGCATGGAATATTTTTCCATCTTTCTGTGTCTTCTTCAATGTCTTTCAAGAGTGATTTATAGTTTCTAGAATATAGATCCTTTACGTCTCTCGTTAAGTTAATTCCGAGGTACCGTATGGTTTTTGGTGTTATTGTAAATGGGATGGCATTAGAATAGAATGAGTATCTTTGGTTCTGGGGTGTAGTGCTCTATATATATCTATGCGGTCCAACTCGTCGAGTATGGCATTCAAAGCTCTTGTTTCTCTGTTGATTTCTTGCTTAGGTGATCTGTCTATTGCTGATAGTGGAGTGTTGAGGTCCCCTACTATTAACATATTTTTACTATATGTCTCTTTATTGTGGTTAAGAGTTGGCTTGTGTATCTTGCTGCTCCCCTGTTGGGGGCATATATATTTATAATTGTCATATCCACTTGTTGGATACATCCTTTAAGAATAATATAGTGCCCTTCTGTGTCTATAACTATAGTCTTTAGTTTAAAATCCAATCTGTCTGATATGAGAATTGCTACCCCAGCTTTCTTTTGAGGTCCATTGGCGTGAAAGATGGTATTCCATCCCTTTACTTTCAGTCTGAATGTATCTTTAGGTTCAAAATGAGTCTCTTGCAGACAGCAAATGGATGGGTCATGTCTTTTTATCCAATCTGCAACCCTGTAGCATTTTATGGGGGCATTTAGGCCATTTACATTGAGACTGATTATTGAGAGATATGATTTTAATGATGCCATGTTGCCAGTAAAGTCTTTGTTTCTATAGATTGTGACTTTCTGTTCTGTATCACTCCTGGGGCCTTTTTACTTTTATAGAACCCCCCGTAATATCTCCTGTAGGGCTGGTTTCGTGGTTATGAAATTGGTCAATGACTGGCCATTCTGGAAGGTCTTTATTTCTCCATCAATTCTGAATGACAGCGTTGCTGCATAAAGGATCCTTAGCTGCATGTTTTTCTCTGAAAGAGCTTTAAAAATGCCCCCCCCTTTCTTTCATTCCAGGTCTGTGTAGACAGGTCTGACATAATTCTGATACCTTTGCCTTGGTATGTGAGAAATTTCTTTGCCCTGGCCACTTTCAATACTGTATCCTTGGATCTAATATTTGCGAATTGCACTATGACGTGACGTGGCATAGGTTTATCATGGTTGAGCTTGGGAGGGGTCCTCTCTGCCTCTTTGGTAGATTAGGGAAGTTTTCAGCTACAATTTGTTCAAATATCTCTTCTAGACCTCTGTTTTTCTCCACCCCCTCGGGGATGCCGATGATTCTGACATTGGAACGTTTCACTGAGTCAGTAATCTCCCATAACATTACATTCCTGAGAATGGATTTTTTTGAGCCAAGTTTCTATTTTAGCTTTCTCTTCTACTAACCCATCCTCCAATTCGCTGATATGTTCTTCTGCCTCATTAACCCTGGCCGTCAGAGCCTTTAGTTTTGACTGCATTTGGCTCATAGAATTTTTAATTTCTGCCATATTCGCTCTCATTTCCGCCCTTAGAGATTCTATATTCTCATTAACATTTTCGTTAACACTTTTTTCAAGTCTACACATCATCTTGACCATTGTTACTCTGAATTCCATTTCTGATAATTTGTTTATATCCATATCCATTAGTTCTGTGGCAGAGGCCACAGAGTCATTGTCTTTTCTTTGCTGGGGGGGGATTTCTCCTTCTCGTCATTCTGATGAGGAGTGGTTGCGGGGTTGTCCAGAGCCCAAATTATTGACCGGGACCCAGGCCGTGCGCCCTTGTTTTATAGGGATCTTAGGGATATGGGCTTCTTGATTTTTCAGCCTGTCTTCTGGGGGAGGGGCCTGCCGCGCCAATACTCAGGCAACCCTGTTTGGGTAGAGTTTCCGTGTCCCCTGCGAGGGGGGATGGGGATGGGCACACTGTGAGCCGGTCTTTCCAGGCTTTTGTTCTCTGGCAGCTTTCCCTGGCGGTTTGCTGTGCCTCTTCTGAGAGTCAGAGCAGCAGCGGCCGAATTTCAGCCTCTGTCTCAGAACAGAGGGATCATGGACCGTTCTCCACTGATGTTCTGGCCACTTTAACTCTGTTTCTGTTGGTGCTGCTCAACCCTGCAGCGTCCCGGGATGTGCGCCCCAACCCGGCATCCCAGCCCTCACTTCCAGGGCCGGCACGTCTCTGTCCTTTGTGTTTCTAACGCCGCCAGCCGCCAGCCGCCAGCCACCCTGCGCGCTCCCGGAGCTCCCGGTCTCAGTCTGGTTCCAGTGAGCACACCGGAGCTCCGTTTCAGTCTGGTAGTGTGCGCTCCCAGCTCAGGGTCTCAGTCCGCTCTCTTGCGGTGCCGTCCGTGAGCCCCGCCCGCTCTCCCGTGCAGGTGGCTACCGCTTCCCGGCGTCCGAACGTGGCGGCTCCCTCCCCCTTCCGTTTATCTTCCGATATCTGTGTGCGGTTTCACGGCTCCCCGCTTTGTACCTCAATACTCAGCGCTGGAGATGTTCATTTGTAGAGATCCAGATGTATCTTCCTGCGTCTCAGGCTGATTCCGTGGATGGTCAGGCTGGTCTGGTACCTATCCAACCCGACTCAGGGGACCGGCTGAAAAAGGTGTCTCCTACTCCTCCGCCATCTTAACTCCTCCTCCCTAGTCTATTTTAGATATTCAACATAGTGCTAAGCTAGACTTGGTGAGAAATAATTATCTGGCATTTCTCATTTCTAAAACTTATATGTGACCACCTTTTCCCTAATAACAAGTATTTTATACTTCAGTGGAGAAAACAAGAATGTTGTACTTGTACATCTTTCTTCACACAACGTATGCTATATTCAGAGGTCAGAACTTGACCATCTTTAGAATATTCACTCTGTCATCGAACAACCAAAGCAAAAATAGGAAGACTATTGGTAACTGCTGAACTTCTTTTATTCTTGTAATAACATACTTCCTAGCTACTCAAAGCTACCTTATACATGCCTCTTCTCCAGCTTTACACCACAGTTTACAAAATAATTGCCAAAATCCTGCAGTTGGTTGTCAGTAGTAAATAACTTGTTGAGTACTTCTTTTTATGTCATGCTGGAAAGTGAATGATGAAAGTAACTGCTCTTCAACATTGTGTGCTATGGATACTTGCAAAGCCCAGGAATGTTATTTGACCAAATAATTTTACCAATAGTTCATACTGCTTTCTCTTAAGTATCTAATTAATTAATTATCTTATTAATTTTCAGCTGATTTTGCAAGCTTTAAGGCAACAATGTAACTTGTACCTTGTTTTGCTACACGGAGTACACCTTTGAATAATAGTTTGATGATTTTGATTTTCCTTGATGATATTTTTAGTAAAAAATATATTCATGTATTAACACATATCTTGTGAGGGGTGCCTGGGTGGCTTAGTCATTAAGCGTTTGTCTTCAGCTCAGGGCATGATCCCAGAGTCCTGGGATTGAGCCCCACATCAGGCTCCTCTGCTGGGAGCCTGCTTCTTCCTCTCCCACTCCCCCTGCCTGTGTTCCCTCTCTCGCTGGCTGTCCCTCTCTCTCTGTTAAATAAATAAATAAAATCTTAAAAAACAAAAAAAACAAAAAAACACCACACATATCTTGTGAATAACTACTAAACCCAAAGCCTTGTGCTAAGAATTGGGAATTTAGCACATCAACAGATAACATCCCTGCCCTTGTGGAGCTCACATTCTGCACCAGTTAGAAACAATTATTTAGGGACGCCTGGGTGTTTCTGTGGGTTAAGCATCTGCCTTGGGCTCAGGTCATGATTCCAGGGTCCTGGAATCAAGCCCAGCATGGCACTGGGCTCCCTGCTCAATGGGGAGCCTGCTTCTCCCTCTCCCTCTGCTGCTCCCCCCTGCTTGTGTGCTCTCTCACCCTCTCTGTCAAATAAATGAATAAAATCTTTAAAAAAATAAAATTCTCTCCTAAAGGGGACACCTGGGTGGCTCAGTCAGTTAAGCATCCGACTCTTGATTTCAGCTCAGGTCACCATCTCAGGGTCATGAGATTGAGCCCGCATCTGGCTCTGAGCTTAGCATGGAAGTCTGCTTGAGATTCTCTCTCTCCTATCTCTCTGCCTGTCCCTCAGCTCACACTCTTGTACTCTCTCTCTAAATAAATAAAATATTTTTAAAAATTCTCCCTTAATGTTTTTATATTATTTTTTTAATTATTAAAATTGTATAACTGTAGTCTTAGATTGAAGATATTACATGACTTTATGTACTCTTTAAAATGTTCTCTCAATATCTAAAGGCTTTTCATCTATAATTTCTGCTTACAAATCGTATCTAATTGATAAAAATGAAAACTCTCCCTGGAATAAATCCATTCCTAGTACATCTAATGTGTTCTGAACCTGAATCCATTTTGCCCATGGACACACTTCAGTTTGGGGAGTGAATGAAGAGTCTTCTTTCACAAAACATTCTATTCTTAGGAATGTATTTTATATGTATTTTATATCATAAAAAGAAGTACTTTTTATGTACTTGAATTGTACTTTTTATGTGCTTGAATTGCTTTATTCAGATTAAGAACTGTGAATTTCATGGTCCTGTTAGGTATTTTACCCTTCATCCTCTAATTGGGGGCTCATATTGGACTCCCTTCCTATTTTCATATTATACATGGAGGATTCTGTTCTCTGCTTTAGTGCCAAGTCAGGTAGCTCAAATATGCAAATATTTGCCAGGTGCCTACTATATGGAAGAAAGCATTAACTTCAAAAAAAAATACATTTTAAAATGTGTAAAAATGTAAAAAAAAATTACATATAAAAATACATAAATCACAGCTGAAGACCTCAAGAACTTTAAACTTATTTCAGAGAAAAAAAGTGTATGCATAATAAAAATGTAAGCTATAGCAAATGAAATAGCTTATAAAATAAGAAACAGTCTAAAACAGAATTAAAAGAGATATTAGAAATCCAATATTGTCCTGTAGTCTGAAGAGACTCAAGCCAGTTATGGTGAAGCACACAGAGCGAAGGATGGGGCTGACCAGAGATCAGGTTGGTGGTGCAGCTCCTTCATTTACTAACTGTATCATCCTAGGAACTCACATAACTTGAAGGGAGAAGTGTATTTATACATGTACCCATATACACAACTCCATGTCAAGCCACGCAGACACAATTCTAGGACAACTGGTAGAAGTAGAATGATTAGGAAAGAGAAGCAGTTTCCTCTTAGACTGCTAGCTATAAAGACCACTATTGTATTTTGTTGCCAGAGAACCCCACTAGAACAAGTCCTCCTGAGAAAGAAGCGGAAACTGAGAAAGCCAAGAAATGAAACCAAGAAAAAGTTGCTTCATTTGCCTCATCTGTAACATAGAAGTGGAAAAATGATACTTTGTACCTGGAGGTTAAAGCCTAGAAGAGATACACTCTTAAGATCCCTTCAGCCCTATTTCTGTGGTTTTAAAAATTCCTGCATTTAATAAATAGATGCATGTGTGCAAAGTCTGAAAGAGGCATTTAGAATTTCTCAACAGTTGTTTTCATTATGATAGTCTAGTTTTTGCTAGCTTAAAAGGGTTGTTTTTTCCCCCCAGTTGGGGCTATTATTGTTTTTGTTTTCCTTATGGTGTGCCTTTTATTCCTGTGACTTACTCATTATATAACTGGAAGCCTGTATCTCCCACTACCCTCCACCCATTTTTCCCATGCCCCATTCCCCCTGTTCTAGCAACCGTCATTTTGTCCTCTGTATTTATAGGTCTGATTCTGCTTTTTGTATGTTTATTCATTGTTTTTGTTTGTTTGTTTAGATTCCAATATGAGTTAAATCTTATGGTATTTGTTTTTCTCAGTCTGACTTAATTCACTTAGCGTTGTACTCTCTAGGTCCACCCATGTTGTCCCAAATGGCATAATCCCATCCTTCTTTGGATTGGTTATCTCTCTCTCTCTATAGATAGATAGATGATAGATAGATAGATAGATAGATAGATAGATAGATAGATATCTCACATCTTCCTTATCCATTCATCTATCAATAGACTTAGATATCTTAGATTGTTACCATATCTTGGCTATTACAACCAATGCTGCAATGAACATAGGAGAGCATATATCTTTTTGAATTAGTGTTTTCATTTTCTTTGGATAAATATCCAGTTATTGGAATTACTGGATCATAAGGCTTTTCTATTTTTAATTTTTTGAGGAAACTCCAAACTACTTTCTACAGTGGCTCTACCAGTTTACATTCATTCAGTTGGGACTACTTCTGATTGTATTTGTCTAACTTTAATTTTCTGATTGACCAAAAATTGAAAGTTCATAGTCACAATTCCCATGAAGGCAGAATGGCATCTGTTAGGAACATGGAAGATATTGTTCCTAAATGTACCAATTTCTAATTCAATTGTTTATACCCAGCTCTAAAGGGGAGAGTAATCATTAGTCAATTAGGGTCATTTTGTAAATTATCTATGATAAATTATAAACAAAAGAAGCATTGATACAACATATTACTCTTTCTAGAGTATATTGTTTATAACTTCAATGGCAATCCAGCCCAGAGAGTTCAATCTGTTCCACTGTGAATTCCTGAGGTTTTTGAACCCTCTCTGGAAAGATATCCAGGATTCACAATGATTTTGTTATTGCACTATGAGAATAAAGAGTACAAAAACACCATATACAAAAATTAACACAAAAAGGATTATCAACCTAAATATTAGCCACTAAAACTATAAAACTCTTAGCAGAAAACAGGAGTAAGTCTTTGTGAACTTGGTCTTGGCAATGGTTTTTAAATATGATAGCAAAAGCATGAACAACAAAGAAAAATGGTGCTTTATCAAAATTAAAAACTTTTGTACTTCAGACACAGCATTAAGAAAGTTAAAGATTGGGACAGCTGGGTGGCTCAGTCGGTTAAGTGTCTGCCTTTGGCTCACTGCTTCTCCCTCTCCCCACTGCTGCTACTCTCTCTCTCTCACTTGAATAAATAAACAAAATCTTTAAAAATTTTTTTTTGTAAGTTAAAGATTGCCAACAGATGGAAGAAAATATTTGTAAGTCACATATCTGATAAGGAGCTTGTATAATTCAACAATAGACAAATAATCCAATTTAAAAATTGTCAACAGATTTAAATAGACATTTCTCCAAAGAAGATATATAAATGATTAATAAGCATATAAAAAGATGCTTAACATCATTTGCCATCAGGGAAATGGAAATGAAAACCATAATGAGATACTACTTCACCCCCACTAAGATGGCTTAAAATCAAGGACAACAACAAGTTCTGGTAAGGGTGCAGCAAAATGGAAGCCCTCATGCATTGTTAGTGGGATTTTAATTAACAACCACTTTGGAAAAGAGTTGGGTAGTTCCTCAAAATGTTAAGCCTAGAGTTATCATATAACTCAGCAATTCCACTCTGAGATATATACAAGATAGAAAGGAAAACACATGGCTACACAAAAATATGTACATGAGTGTTCACAGCAGCCTTATTCATAAGAGCCATAAAGTGGAAATAAACCCAAATTCCATCAGGAGATGGAAGCATGAACAAGATATGGATATCCACACGACCGAATGCTATTCAGCCATAAAGAGGAACAAAGTACTGATACATGGTACAACATGGATGAAACTTTAAAGAATGCTAAATGAAAGAGGTCAGTTATAAAAGACCACATATAATCCCATTTATATGAAATATCCATAATAGGCAAAACCATAGAGATGGAAAGTAGATTAGTGATTGTCAGGGGCTTGGGGAAGAGCGAAATGGGGAAGTGATTGCTGAAGGATATAGGGTTTCTTCTGGGAGTGATGAAAATGCTCTAAAATTACATAGCAGTGATGGGTGCACAACTCTGTGAATACACTAAAAATCATTGAATCATACACTTTATTTTTTTAAAGATTTTATTTTTAAGTAATCTCTACACCCAATTTGGGGCTCAAACATACAACACCAAGACCAAGAGTCATGTTCCACCGACTGAGCCAGCCAGGTGCCCCATGAATTGCACACCTTAAAAAGCCACATAATGATCCTGGGTGGCACAGGTGGTTAAGCATCCAACTCTTGGTTTCAGCTCAGGTCGTGATCTTGGGGTCCTGGGATCAAGTCCCCACTCAGGCTCCGCACTCAGCATGGAGTTGGCTTGAAATTTTTCTCTCCCTCTCCCTCTGCCCCTTCCACTCATGTGCTCTCTCTCTCTCTCAAATAAGTAAATAAATCTTTTTAAAAGATTTTAAAAAATATAAAATTCACATAATGGGTAATATTTATGGTGTGTCATTTACATCTCATAAAGCAGATATTAAGAGAAATAAAATAATATAGAAACAGACCACTGACCAAAGGCATTCTGCAGCCACATTTAACCAAACATCACAAGACAACTAAATATGCTGGAGAGCTTGGCAAACTATATATTCTAACAGAGAAATTTAAAAGGTGAAAGTGCGCTACACTTGGACTTAGGAGGTGTGTGTTCTAGGTTTTCCTGGACCCCAATCAAAATATGGAGGCAAAGATTGTTACTTCCCTCTGAATATCCATTCTCTTTTTCTTTTCCAGTGGTAAGAACCCAGATTTGACTGAGCCATTTCTACTCAGCTGAAGACCTGACAGCCTCTTTTGCAGCTACATATGGCTTGTGCCTAAATTTGCCTAAGTCTTGTTGTATATTCTAGGAAGTCTCCTCAAAGGGAGGGAATGTACCTTTCCTGGTCCCTCCATTCTATTGCTGAGACATAGGTGGGTTGGCTAGAGCTCTAGCAGCTATCTTGGACCATGAGGGTAAAGGATAGCAAGTGGCAAGCTGGAAGGAATCTAGGTCCCTCACAAATTTGTAGAACAAGTACAATTAGCCCTAAACTGCTTATCACCAGACTTCTTTTATAGGAAACAGGAATAATCACATAGGCCATAGTTATTTTGTGGGTTGTTTTTTTTTTCTGTTACGTGTAAAGGTACATAATCCTAATTAATACACTGGGTTTATAAAGGGTAGAGAAGAAAAGGACCTTTATGTTGGTTTAGAGAAGGAGAATTTACTCTTTAAAAAAAAAGTTAGGGATGCCTGGGTGGCCCAGTTAAGCATCCAACTCATGATTTGGCTCAGGTCATGATCTCATGGGTCATGAGATGGAGCCCTGCATCAGGCTCTATGCTCAGCAGGGAGTTTGCCTGAGATTCTCTCTCTGCCCCTCCTCCACTCCCACATGTGTGCACACACACGCTTGCTTTCTCTCAAATAAATAAATAAATAAATAAATAAATAAATCTTAAAAAAAGTTAAAGCCTTCTTTCTGGATGGAGCAACTTTCTAAATTAATCTGAGGACATTCAAGGGCTCTTGATTTGATCTTCCAAAAGTTTGTTGACAATAGCCAAAAAACCTAGAACTATACAAATCTGTCATCACTGCACCTGCCTCCTCTCCCTGGCATTTTCATTTCAGCTGAGGCCAGTCAGAAAATTCCAAACACTGTGGGTTTCAAATTTGATTAGTTTGTAGGGAGAAGGTAGGATCTTTTCTTTGAAAAGGTTTTCAGTGGTATTCGAATTTTTCAGTTTACTCCAGTTTCCTAACCTTGACTACACATATAAGGTTAGTTAAGCATTTGATTGAGGGGCATAAGAACAACCCCCAGTGGGAAGAAGTTTTAAAATCATGCATTCTTGGCTACTAGATCCTTCCAGGGCTGGTAACTGGTCAGGATTTGTTCACAATCTTACGCAATAATTGTTTTGAATTATTCAATTCAAAAGCCATGCTCATATGGTCAATTAATCTATGACAAAGGTAGCAAGAATTTACTATGGGGAAAAGACAGTTTCTTTTGGTGTTGGGACAACTGGACAGCTACATGCAAAAGAATGAAACTGGACCACTTTCTTACACCACACACAAAATAAACTCAAAATGGATTAAAGATCTAAATGTGTGACATGAAACCATAAAACTCCTAGAAGAAAACAAAGGCGGTAATTTCTTTGATATCAGCGGTAGAAAAGTTTTCCTAGAAATGTCACCTCAGGCAAGGGAAACAAATTATAACTATTGGGACCACACCAAAACAAAAGCTTTTACACGGAGGAGGAAACCAACAACAAAACAAAAAAAAGGCAAACTACTGAATGACAGAAGATATTTACAAATGATATATCCTATAAGGAGGTTAATATCCAAAATATATAAAGAACTCATACAACCTAACACCAAAAAAAATCCAAGTAATCCAATTAAAGTCATGGGCAGAGGACCTGAATAGACATTTTCTAGAGAAGACATGCAAATGGCTAACACACACATGAGAAGATGCTTGGCGTCACTAATCACCAGGAAAATGCAAATCAAAACCACAATGAGATTATCACCTTACCCTATGATCCAATAATTCCAGTAACTGGGTATTTATTCAAAGAAAATGAAAACATTAATTCAAAAAGATAAATGCAAAAAAAAAAAAAAAGATACATGCATTCCTATGTTTATTGCAGCATTATTTACAATAGCCAAGATATGAAAGCAACCTAAGAGTCTATTGATAGATGAATGGATAAGGAAGATATAGGCATAGATATATAGATATATTTATAGATAAATATTACACGGCCATAAAAAAAAAGAATGGGATCATGCCATTTGCCACAACATGGATGGACCTAGAGAGTATAATGCTAAGGGAAATAAGTCAGACTGAGAAAGACAAATACCATATGATTTCACTCGTATGTGGAATTTAAGAAAAGAAACAAAGAAGTAAAAAAGAGACAAATAAGAAAACAGACTCTTAAATACAGAAAATGAACTCATGGTTGCCAGAGGGGAGTTTGGTGAGGAGATGGGTGAAACAGATAAAAAGGATTAAGAGTACACACTTATCTTGATGAGCACCGAGCAATGCATAGAATTGTTGAATCATTATATTGTATACCTGAAACTAATATAACACTATATGTTAATTATACAATTCAATAAAAAAAGAAAAAAATTGAAAGTTTATTGTCAAATTATATTTTCAAAAGTCAAAAACCATATTTTTAAAATATACATGCACTCCTACATTCCCAGGTGGGCTTTCTGTATTGCAGGTAACCAGACTGTTCTCACAATTTTCTAGATTACTAAAAGTTGTCACAGTACATCTAGTCCTGGACATGTCTCCCTAAAATTTCAATTATTTATAGACAATACCAATGTGATTAAAAGGCAGACTTACCGCATCCAAATTCAGCTATATGAAGAAATACTACTAGAAAATCCTGATAAATAACTGCTTTTCACTTCCTGAAGCTACAGAATCTACCGCTATTTTAGTAATAGTTGTAATTGTTTTCTGTGTATATTTTTATCATTCATGCATGAAGGACTACAACTCACTTTAAACGCAAGGACATAAATATACAATAAAGTGGTTTCATTGGGAAAAGTTTAGTCAGGATTGGATATTAATGTAATCATAATATGGCCAGAAGATTTGGGCTCTTACTCATGAAAACAAATACTTGTAATCTTTTAAAAAATACTTTTCTGTTTTTTTCTTTTTTTAAATGGGCTCTACGCCCAATGTGGGGCTTGAAACTCAGCATCCCAAGATCAAGAGTCGCATGCTCTACGGACTGAGCCAGCCAGGTGCCACAACATTTGTAATTTTTAAAAATTATTAGCAGAAATTTTGTTTCAGGGAAATATACCAAAATAGATTCTGAACTAGCCTACCTTTGTGTTTTTTTTCTATCACACTTGACATTTTCTGTGTTGAGGTTATACTTACAGATATTTATTTCCACATCTCACTGATAAGGCATTGAAACTTTTGCCTCTTTTTATTATTCTTAGGTAATCTCTATGCTTAACATGGGGCTCAAAACTCTTGACCCCAAGATCAAGAGCCGCAGGCTCTACTGACTGAGCCAGCCAGGTGCTCTGAGATGTCTGTCTTTTAATCAGTGAAATTCACTTGAGTTTTATTGCAGTTAAGGGTCCTTTTCAATAAAAAATGACTACAGATCTTGACAGTTCTTTTCAAAAATTGTTTTAAGATTTTATTTATTTATTTTAGAGAGTGGGGAGGGGCGGAGGGAGAGGGAGACTCTCAAGCAGACTCCCCACCTAGTACGGAGCCCCAAGGCTCCATCTCATGACCCTGAGATCATGATCTGAACCGAAATCAAGAGTCAGATGCTTAACCGACGGGGCCACCCAGGCATCGTTTGTTTAAATTTTTAAATATTTGTGCTGGGGTGCCTGGGTGGCCCAGTTGGTTAAGTGTCTGCCTTCTGCCCAAATCATGATCTTGGGATCCTGGGATTGAGCTTGCCTCTGGCTCCCTGCTCAGTGGGAAATCTGCCTCTCCCTCTCCCTCTGCGCCCCCCCCTCATGTGCGCGCACGTTCTCTATCTCTCTCTCTCTCAAATAAATACATCTTTAAAAAATATTTGTGTTGGATTAGTAACTATTAAAAAATAACAGGCTTCAAATGATTCATATATGTAATTCTGGGACTCCTGAGAATGGATGGATGAAATGGGATACATACTTCCTTACTTAGGGTTGCATGAAAACAGCCTTCTCAATACTCAAACCAGTGCCCTCTGTGAATCAAGGCTAGAATAGTCATTCTGAAACTTGAATCCACTCCTGTATCACTCCTCTACAAAAAAGGAAAATTAATGCACAACTTCCGGGTTGTTGAGAAGATGAAAAAAGGATCCTATATTGATTTGTCTATTTCAAAAGTGGCTGTTTATACTTTATGATCAAGGCTGGGTGGGAGGAAAGGCAAAGTGATGAAGAAAATAATGTGTCTGACATATGAAAAGTACTCAATAAATGCTGATTTCCTTCTTTTCTTCCCTTCTGAAGGGAGCATATAGTATATAACTTGTTGATTAAACTAACAAAGGGTAAGGGAGGAGATGGTATTGATCACTCATGCTATCTAAAATATCCAACTTATACATCCAATAATTTACTTTATTTAATAATAATCTCTCAAGCCAAAAATCAGAGCCTGAAAGAGATCACTCATTTTTTTTTTAAAAATCTGCTGCTAGTTATAACACTTCTCTGCTTTAGTGAGGATCACGTTCCAATGAAAAGGAAAGCTGAAGAGTCTTTTCCAGAGTCTACTTTTTTATGAAAGTTCCTCTCTTCATCTTTCAAAAGTAGGCACATATTCTATATGCTTATTCACTCTGGTAAAGAAGTCTTTCCTTGAATTTTCTCAACCTGAGACTTGATAAGGACACACTGACTCTTGCCTCTTAATCTTTCCATAACCATCCTGTGCAGATTCTGAAGCCTTCTAGGTTGTTTTGTTTTTTTTTTTCCTTGTTTTTTAAGTAAACTCTGAACCCAAAATGAGGCTTCCATTCATGACCCGGAGATCAAGAATCACATGCTCTACCGACTGAGCCTGCCAGGAATCCCTAGGAGTTTCTTTAAAGTGATATTTCTGTTCTTTCTGTTGGATTGCTTACAAATGGTCTCATAGAGAACACAACTAGCCTCTGGTATTTAACTTGGCACAGCAATCCATTTAAAAAAATTGGGAAAGCTTAATGAGAAATTACTATGCCGTGTTGCAAATGTATTTTTATTGAACCTAGGTGGGAATATCCAGAAAATTAGGCAGATCATAGGTGGTTACTTGTATTCCTAAATAGTGTATACTTCTACACAGAGGGACAACTCATACATCGCGCAGCTCATTCATAGATTGTCTGAGACCATCAGGACCCCCGCAGGAAACTGGGATTCCCGATGCCCCTTTTGCATTAGAAGACTGCACATACGTCAACAGGGAGATGGGTCCAAGGCAAAACAGTTTCTGAATTTGATAATTTCTAATCTTTGACACAAAGAAGATTTACACGACCCTCCCTCCGTCAACAAGAGGATTACCTTAGGGTTCGAAGAAGGAAGGCAGTATTTAAACAAAAGACTTACTCACACTTTGAAAAGTAGAAAGGGAGTGATCACAGAGTGTTTAGAAGTTGAAAGGATCTTAAAGAATATTTCGTTCAATTCCCCTAAGAATAAAGAAAACGAGACCAAGAAAGTATTTTTGTCTGCTGCAGGTCAAAACAGCCAGGAGGCAAGAGGTCATATGGAGTAGGGGAAAGAGCATGGACTTCGTGGCTAACAGTGTGGATTTGAATCCAGCTCTTCTCATAACTATTTGGATGGTTTTCTTATGTATAATGTAGGAAGAATAGGACCTGTCTTCTAAAGTTGTTGTGAAAAGTAAATGATATAACTTACATAAACTGCCTAGAACATTTGCTGGCAACTCAGTAAATGTTTGGCGATTGTTATTCTCAGTGCAGGAACACAAACCAGGGTCTTTTGACTCCAACTTTTGTACACTGCACTGCACTATCAATACAGCTGGCTATAAGGATTCAAACATTTGCTTAAAATACAAGATTCCAATGAAATAAATTGCGCACAGCATCAAACAATGTTTTAAAAACATTCACTAATCATTAATACAAGCCATACCCTGTCCTTTTTAGATGAAATTAAATGTTCCACTTTTCTCAGTGATTCTAGCTGTTTTTGGATACACACAGCTCAATACAAAGAGATGACACAAGGGACTTTTTATCTGCAATGCAGAGAGCAATACGGATATAATTTACATCCGAACTTGCCGTTAGCTCCATATGGCATGTATTCATCATTTAGTGGGTTCAGTGCCCTATCTTTAGAGCTTCAGTGATCAGGGTAGAAATTGCCTACTTATTTATGCTTGGCTGGACTGAAAATATAGAGAGAGGAAGAGGTGAAGGGAAATGCCACTCCCAGCAAGAACTGGCCCCAAAGTTAGGAGTCTAAGATTAACATTGACTTGTCCAGGAATAGCAGTCTCTGTTTTAAAGAGTAAGCAAAACGCAGATGACATGAGGTGTATTATTTATGGGTTACAATCATGCATGTTATTCCTGTCTGTCCCACAGAGGACTTGACTGTGGTTAAATGTAGGGCTGTCTGCCTTTTGTTCAGCACAAAGCCTCACTCACACTGGGGAAGTGGGCTCTGGCAACAACATGTGATCAATTGGTTTGTATCAGAAACAGGAGAAATCGTTCTCAAAAGTCAAATAGGGGGCGCCTGGGTGCCACAGCGGTTAAGCGTCTGCCTTCGGCTCAGGGCGTGATCCCGGCGTTATGGGATCGAGCCCCACATCAGGCTCCTCCACTATGAGCCTGCTTCTTCCTCTCCCACTCCCCCTGCTTGTGTTCCCTCTCTCGCTGGCTGTCTCTATCTCTGTTGAATAAATAAATTAAAATCTTTAAAAAAAAAAAAAAAAGTCAAACAGGAATTAACTCACCCCATTCCCATACCCCTCCTTCAGAGAGGGGGAGTGGAAACAGAAGTACTGTATTCTCTTGTTCCTACTGAGAGTAAAGAAACAAAGAGTTTTCCTCTCCCATCCCTTGGAAAGTCAAAGAATCGGTCCCTTTATACAAAAAAGAATTTTGATTTTCCTCCAATTTTTGCTTCAAAAGATTTAAATCTTTCAAGCTGGAAGAATCTAGTCTTTTATCCTTCGGTCACTATGATTATTTCAGTGATGGGAAAGAGGGAATTCTGAAGCATACAGCCTCCCCCCACACCTATTGTAGTATTAAACATATATTTAGTTCTAGAACTCAAACACTGTAGCAAAGTTTGCAGCCATTTATAACTTCTGGAATATTAAGAAGGATTCTGGACTGTTATGGGTTGAATTGTGCACTCTCCAAAATCTATTTGTTGAAGTTCTAACCCCAGCACCTCTCAGAATGTGCCCTTATTTCGAATTAAGGTCATTGAGGAGGTAGTTAAGAAGAGATTAGGATGGGCCCTAATCCAATATGACTGATATCTTTATTAAAAGGAGAAATTTGGATACAACCACATGGGGAGAACACCATGTGAAGATGAGGGCACAGAATGGGGTGATGCATCTACAAGGCAAGGAATGCCAAAGATTGCCAGCAAACCACCTGAAGCTAGGAGAGACACGTGGAAGCTTCTTCCTCACAGTGCTCGGAAGGAACCAACACTGTCTACACCAATCTTAGAACTCTAACATGAAAAACCATGAGATGGTAGATTTCCATTGTTTAAGCCACTCAGTCTGTGGTATTTTGTTAGGACAACCCTAGCAAACTAATAATATGGAATTCCCTTCATTCCTTCCTCCCTTCCTTCCTTCCTTTTCTACCTAACTTACTTTTCTTCCTTTTCTCTCTCTTCCTCTATCTCTCTTTTCCCTTTCCTTTCCTTTCCTTTCCTCTCCTCTCCCTCCTCTCCTTTCTTTTCCTTTCCTTTCCTTCCTCCCTCCCTCCTTCCCTCATTCCCTTCCTCCCTCCCTCCCGGTTGGACTTCATGAAAAAGGAGGCTGGAAGAGAGGAACATGAATTTCCTTGTAAGCCATTGATGGACTTCATGCTTTCTGTATCATTAAGACATACAAATACTTGTTAAAAGGCATATCCACACCTGATTGTAACTAAAAGTTTGGTAATAGTGGGCAAAGGGAGCTGCCCCAAGGGACACATATGCCAATGTCTACTCCATGTACTCAAAGTCAAAATAATGGCTCCTAAAATCCAATGGCTCATTTTAAGCCCTCAAAGAACTAAAGCATTTCCCTTGTTTCTCTCACAGTGGCTTCTCCCTTCCTTGACTGAAGAACCCATTTTTCAACTTGCTAAAAAGCCTTACGTTGTCCAGACTTACCTATCTACCTCCAAAATGAAGCAGAAGCAATGAGCTACTACCTTTTCTTCTTACCCAAGGAGTGATTCCCCCCCCCCACCCCACTCCCACAGAAAGGAATCTAGCCCGGGTTTTAACTTATTGTCCTCTCCCTTTTCTACCCATTGCCACATGAAAGATTAGTTTCCAGGACCATTGCTTGGCTATTGTGCTCTTCTCAGGGCTTCTCAATGATACAGCATCAAGACCACTGCCACTTGAAATTGAACATTTATGCACACCCACATACTCTCACAGAGTTGTTGTTTTCTAAGATGGCGGTATTGATACTTTCCAGTATGTGTGCACTTGTGCCTGATAAGGCTACTCTGAGAACATGGGATCTTCTTGTGCCAAATGTGCCTGACACCCACTCTTAGACTAAAGGCCATTCAAACCCCAGAACTGGTTGGTGTTCTTAGAGCTGCTGTATTCTCAACTATGATGGGACTGAAGCTTTATTCATAAAATGGTAAAGTCTGGAACTCCATCTGCCTGGGACTATAGCCTGTAGAAGTTTCCCAGCCATTCATGATGTTACCACATTGCTTGAAGCTATTCTAGGCAAATGGACATCAGTGTTTTTTGCCTGCCCAGCATTCATTCCTCCTCCTTCCCTGGTCCTCTCATTTTCTGTCCTTGAGGTTTAGATGTTGACCTTATTCATGCAACCTTAGGCTGCTACCATTAGTGAAGAAAGTGCACATGACCAAAGCCAAACCAATGAAACTCAACTTAGGGCCTGTGCTGAAACTTCTAGGAAAGAGGTGCTGTCTCTATTTGCCTTGGAGTTGGGAAGAACGTAAGCCCAGAGTTTCTAGGGACCCCCAAGTGAAAAGAATCTGCTGAGAATAAAGCACAGAAAGAGAGAGAGAGAGAGATCAAGGGGATGTGGGATGTGAATGCTGTCTGGACATCATCTGTCTCCCTAAGTCCAGCCAAGACTGGCTTTTCAGTTATGTAAGTCAATAAATTTCCTTTGCTAAGGCCATGTTGAGGTGGGTTTTCTGGCATTTGCAGCTGGAAGTGTCCCAATATATCCATTGTTTCTTTTGGCCTTTTGTCTTCTATTTCTTCTACTTGCACAGTGTACAACAGTTATTCTTGTTCTTGTACATGACATTTACATGTTTAGCTTCCTCATAACTGTTGGGATGAGCTTCACTTCAGCGTTACTAAGGTGTTAGTAAATTTGCTATTGTTAATCTTATTCTTCCAGTTGGAGAATTTATAGTTGTTGATGATGAACTTGTTCACATTGTCCTAGAGGCAGGGTAGTTGCCTAGAAAGTCCGAATACACCATAACTCATTATAAGACTATGACCTAGTTAAGAGCTTGAAATGTGCTGGTACCATCTGTCTGTCAGATGTCTAAACATCAGGATGATCTTGATTTATTTCTAGACTTTGTCAATCAGTTTATCACTTGCTATCTGCAAAACAGAATCCAATGACATCTTCATTCCAGGCTGAGTATAGGATTTTCTTGGTGCAAGCTTGCATGTGGCTTTGATTTTGTAGCTGCTATGAAAACAACTGTTCATAGCTGTTTACAATGAACAACCATCAAAAAAAAAAAACAAAAACAAAAACCAAATAAAGTAGAAAATAATCTATTAATTCAAATGCACTGGAAAATCTGCTTCTTAGCAATTTCGATGCCAGGGAGAAAAGGAGAATGACAACAATCACGACCAGGACAGTATCTACCCCCACTGACAATAAAGGACACATAGACTCCTTATTTAGCACTTTCTATGACACATCTTTCTAAAGAATCAAAATATCCTAGAATCGGAGAGGCCACACTGTCACAGAGTTCAACTTATTCAGAATGTAGGCACACCCTCCACTTCCTTCTTAAATGGCAATCCAGGCTCCTTCCAAATGTCAAAATATCTCCAAGATTGGGTGTCTCTGCCCATTGAAGGAGAACTCTTATTTATGGAAAGTGTTCCCTTGTGTTGAGCTGCAGCCTCTCTCCCAGAATTGTATTTAAGGGAACTCAGAGATCATTCAATCCAACATCTTCATTTTGTGCTCAGTGATCTGCCTTATGGAACAGAGTATCTAATCATCTCCTCTGTAACAGCCCTTTCAATGTTTTATGGCAGCATTTGTGTTTTCCCATAATATTTTTTTCTCTGGGATAAATATGCCCAGGTGCCCCACCCCTTCCTTATCCTGGTCAAAGTTCTCTGAGGTGCTACCCTAACTTCCAGTCCTCTAATTCCCTCTTGTGACATGATACAGTCTTCCCAGCAACCCACTATTATTCATTCAGAGGCTAGGTATTTCCTTCCAGGTGCAAAACTAATGGGGGGAAGAAAACACTTTTCAGGATATGTTGTTCTAGCTATTTTATGTATTTATGTAGAACTACTATTTTATGTAGCTCTTGAGCGCAAAAGAGTTGGTTATGAATGGCCTGTCAATGGTTCTGGCAAAGCCAGATTTTCTACAAATGAATTTGTCAGACTTCTGATCAAGAGTGTCAATAGCATAAAATTGTGCTATGAAAAGGCACCTTAGCAGTTACTTAGACCATTGCCTCATTTCAGTCATGCTATCTTACGTGTGTTCAGGCTTTTACATATTTTATCTTCTTTGTTTTTCATTACTGCCCTGACAAGAAAGTTGGGCAATGTATTATTCTCCCCGCTTTGTAGATGAAGCACAATGACTCCCCCCCCCACCACCACCACAAAGTTAGGTTATAACTGGTCCCATGATTCTTGACTTCCAGACTACTGTTTTGCTTTCAGTATGGCCATTGTCCTTTGTCACCAAATAGCCTCACATTTCCCCTAAATAGCATACTGTGTGAGCAGCTCTCCGGAACGTGCAGGTTTAGGACCTTTCATCTGTCAGCTGCTACCCATGGTCCACACCTGGAAGAACCCAGATCTTCTGACTGTTGGAGTCTAGTGACCTCTCATTAAACTCCAAGGCTTCATTCCCCTCCCTCCTGGTTTATGCACAACCAGTTCTGAAATCAGCAAACACATTGGCAGTATTGGAAGCAATGATAATTTTTAAGTGCTCATTTTCTCCTCCCTTTCCCAAATCTGATGATGGGAATTCAATTTGCCAAATGTTGCAAGAAAGGGCAAGATTAATTTTAAGTCATAAGCTAACAGTAGGTAGTGAGGAGGGAAAATAAAACTTAATCTGTAGGACTCTCCATATAAACCCTGAGGCTTACTCCCCCTCTTTCTCTTTCTCCTTTGCCCCGAGTGTAATTCATTTATCTTCTGATTCAGTAACTTGAGGAATAAGGGGATATGGAGCAGGGTGATGTATGTGGGTGAAGCCAGGGGGCACTAAAAATGAGAAGGGAGGAAATCTGAATCCCTATGGGCAGCACGCTGTGCTGGGCAGTCTTTACAGGAGTAAGTCTCCAGCTAGGAACAGAACTTTCCTTTCCCACCTGATGATCTTTCATTAACCTAATGAAAGGGTTCATCAAGAAGAAGACAAAAAGCTGGCAGATGCTCACCTTTAAGATTCTTCTTTGGTTTATATATATATAAAAAAAAAAACCACATAGAAGGACAAATCCCTCAACATTTGGGAAGAAAAATTTTCTCAAGTTCTTTTACTTGAATTTGGATAGGAACAGTGGAAGAACGTAATTTGTGGCTGGGGGGATTGCTATGCTCAGTGAGCTTTGAACAAATGCTCAGATGAAGCATGCCTTCTCTTCTTGCTTCTTGGATCTACCAAAACTAAAATACAGCCCAGGACTCAGTTTAGCTGTGGGTTTAGCTCCAGACCTCTAGACGTTTGGCACAACACACTTTGCTGGTGATGGTTTGAGATTTAACCTCGAAATCAAGTTGTTATATAATTTAACAATCCAAATCCCAATATATGTTGCTGGCCAATACAATTTTATTTTTTAAAAAATGTTTTTGTCAGTACAATTTTTATACTTTGTATTAAGAGTCTCTGTTTTAAGTCTTTAATTACTGTTGAGAAATTTGTAATATATATATATATGGCATATACGTATATGTATATATGTATGTATGTATATATATTCACTTTCAATAATGAAAAGGCATGGGGTTTTCTAAGACCTTCAGATGCTAGCTACCTACTAAGACCTTCAGACAAGAGCCTGAAATGTTAAGAGAACTGATTGGGGTCAGATGGGGTGGAGGAATACATGAAACAGATAGAAAACAAAAATCATCCAAGGAAAAAATGTGAATGCTAGAGTAATTAAACAGATTACAAAGGAATGACAATGGCTAAAATTTATTAGGTACAGGTACCAGTGATGTAAAATTCGCAGCCGATGAGAAAAGCTTCTAGACCGAACTGCAGGTTAATGTCACCTTGGTTTTCTGGGGGAGGTTATGGTATTGTCAAGCTTTTCACACTTACATGGGTTGTAAAAACAGCAGAAGCAGCCAAGAGGCTTCTGGGTTCCTGAACTGACTAATAGGTATGACATTGATGTTAGAGTTAAGTCAGTTTTCCATTATTTGGAGATTGATTAAACTGGTATGAATTGTGGGAGGTCAAATAAAAAAGGGACACCATTGGCTTTAGATTATGCTGATAAAATGCAAAACATAGGCTTTAGGGTCAGAAGATGGGTCTTGGAGTCCAGGCTATACCTGTCAAGCTGAGTTGCTTTAAGTGAGTCAGTAGCCTCTCTAAGTCACGGTGCTCTCTGTGTTAAAATGTATCTAATAATAGTGGCTATTTTGCAACTCAAATAAGCTAACATATACGGATGTGTGTTATGAACTCTACAGTGCTAGTTACTGTTTTTATTATTTTTTTAGTGCTAGTCCCAGGTTATGAATCAAAAAGGGAAACAAAACACACCCTATTTCATTTTGAGGGAAAAAATATGGGAATAAATATTGCTTTTACAGTGTTTTGCCCTTTTAACTTCATCTGGAACTTTGAAAAGCTGCATTTATTTGCTATTATGGCTTGACCCTCCAAAGCTTCTGTATTTGATGCCTTTTGGCCCTTATGCACATGTTAAGAAGTGAGAAAAACAATGATTGTTGTAGGCCTGTCCACTCATAGCTTAAGGGAGCAAGTTATGGAACTTGACTGTAGCCTTTGGGAATTTAAATCCCACCAACTACGGTGGGGGATCATGTTTTGGTTTTTTGTTTTGTTTTTGTTTTCAGGGTGATTATTATATTATTATTATTAGTTTTTTTAATGCATTGTAGTTTCTGACTGCTCTCCCAGCAATAAAAGGCCTTGGACTTTTGTGGGTTGGTAAAACAAAAATAATGGGTCTTGTACAATCCAACAAACACACATAGGAATTTCCCAACCACACAGTCTTGTAGGATCATGGCTAGTGTACTAGAAACATGGGCTAACCCTCAGCTTTATTCATACCAAGTAAATAGTCAGTTACCAGGGTAAATCACTACCATTGGCATTTTTGAAATGTGAATTCTGAAAGGAATATGGCAACTCAGTCACCAAAATGTTTTTGTGAAATAGCACAATGTCAGCTCATCTCTCTCAATAGTTACTAGGTAAGAAACCAAGATGAATAACTTTCAGGAGCCAAACTAAACATTATTTTACCTTTAATTATCCTTACCTTTAATGATATCTTACTATTCACTAAGGTTTACTTGAAGACAATTATCACTTTATGAAATGGGACACATACAATGATTAACAGGGGTGTAAAGCTTATAATAAAGTATTCATGAAATTATATGGCAGGACAGATTTAGAACTGCTTTTTGAAGAGGGTGGCTCTATTTTGGCCTGCGTCATTTAAGGAACTTTCAATTATTAATAATAACCAGATGATTTCCTTTTGCCTGAATTTCAAACTCAAAGATTCTCAGGATAAGAAGACATCTCTCCCTGGGTTCTTCCTTCTAGATTGCTTTTTTTTTTTTTTTTTTTTTTCCAGTATTGGAAGGTTTTTCTTGGTGGCATTTCAAGAAACTGAAGAAAGACCTTATTTTGTATCTAGGCTCTTTACTTCCCATGTCCTGACTTTGCCAAAATGTAAGCACATTATTGGACTCTCCTCTAAGTTTCAAGCCTAACTTGAATGCCTGTTCAACATCCTTAGGTGACTCAGCCATCTTCTCTGGTTGGGAGCAAAAATGACCACCTTCAGTATATCCATGAAAAAAAGTGTCTCCCAGGACTTCCTGGCGTATTTCAAGGGCCATAATTTGCACATAGGGGCACTTTTAAATCATTTACCAAAAAGCATTCTGAAGAGGTAAATTATAGAAAGGTTTCTCTTCATTGGCACTGGGGTTCACGGTCAATAAAGGACAGCTGGATTTCAGCCCCCACCTGGCCTGGCAGGGCACGTTTGCACAGTGCCCAAACCAGACTACCCTTTACGGCACCTTGGGGACACATTCATTTTTAACCGTTCCTTCCACATCCATGCTGAGGACACAGACATCTGAAAGACACCAGAGGCATTATTTCTTCAATCTCTCCAATTTCTGCCTCCCAGGCTTCCTGCAAATGTTCACTCTCTTCTAGTCTCTGTAGTTCTTCCCATCCCATTATAATGAACCCAAGCTCTCCCTCCCCACTCAATGATTCTCAAACTGTTTTGCCACCTATATGAGGCAAAAGCCTCCAAGACGCACACACTCTTTCCTACTTTTCAAAGAATTCTCTGATAGCAACAAACTGTTGCTGTGCAAGCACATTTTATTTAGATTATGTGAATATCTGCTTTAGCAATACTAGTATGGACGGCTTTTGTGTGTACTGCAATCCATATTTGTGTTAATGTTTTGTTATAGGAACTTACAGGTCATAAATCTTGTTGATCTATATAGCTATCACTATCTTACCACAGGGTTAATCAAACAGTACTCCTCAAACACAACAGATGATGATGAAGGTAAAAAAAAAGGGTAATTTATAATTAAAAAGCAGAGATAGTAACCACAGGAAAGAACAAGCAACTCAATATAGCACTGATACTGATAACAAAACAATCTTCCCCCAAATTGACGATACTTCAACAATCTGCCCATGCATGTTTATAGTGGGAGTTTGCAAATATTGCCGAGTTGCCTGGCAGCAAGCTGAATATTTAGTTAAGCCCTCAGTAAACTCTAGTTATGTGCTAAATTTTTATTTATGAATACCAAATACTACCAACTCTTGATAATTTAGCAGTTAGTAAGTAGCCTTCAGACAAACATACACACACACACACACACACACACACACACACACACACACTGAAAATGTAGGGCATCAAGGGCCATTTGCTAGTAAGATCCAAAGAAAAGACTTACATTTGGGAATCAGTTTGTGGAACATGAGGAAGATGCTTGTGGCCTACCAGCTGGCTAGAGTCCATACATTGAAAATCATTGCTTAGGTGGTGGGCTTGGCTTTTTGACTCAGCTTCTCAAGATGCTGGATCACTTTTCTTATTTCATACTCTATGGCCACAAGGACATTTTAACTTTGGGCCATAGCCAGCCCACTGGACCCCCAAATCCCCAGTCTCTCACTGGAGCAGTCTCTGGGAAGGAGAATCAGATGTTACCCACTAACTGGGCATACTTCCAGTTACCACCTTGTAGCATCTATGATGACATAATGGGAGGCCTTGGGTGAAACATGGTAGAGGGAAGTCAGGAAATTTGGTCACAGGACACCTCTGCCTTGGCAGCTGTTTGGCAATAGGCAGGTTACCTCACTTCTCAGATTAGATTTCTCCTCTATGACATGGAAATAATAATACCAATCTCAAAGATTTCTTATGAAGATGAAATGAGATAATGTAAGTGGTAAAGCATAGTATAATATAAATTTATTTATAAAAGTAATAGGTGCTATCCTTGCAGAGAGGTAATGTCCATGCAAACATCTGGACTGTTCTATTTTTGAAGTATAACTAATATTAGAATGCTATGATGTGTAAGAATGACAAACAATATAGACTGTCAACCATGAAGGTCAAATGCAAGGACCTCACAAACCCTAGAGACTATTCAGAGTATGAATTTCTGATTCCACAATCCTGAAACATGTCATAAGGAAAAGGACATCTCTCAGTGGTCCTAAGTCTCCCTCCAGCCCTTTGTTCCTCCCTTCTCCTGGTCCGGAGAGCAGGACTTAATTCAGACTAATTCCAAACATTAGAAATGAAGGGGTTTTTTTTTCTCTATCCCACTTGAGATTAGGCGCTCCTGCGAGGACAGAGGACAGCGGCTGAAGAATGCTAGGAATTCTTCCCTCCACCCAGTCAGGAATGTGTCCTGCTTGGGGCGCTTAGCAGGAATGTAAGGCCTGCCAGATAAGGCCCAGAGCTTGGCCATTGTGTGCTTGTTGTGGGGGAAGGAGCCCTCCTCCAGAACCAGCCTTAAGATCCCCGGAGGCTACTCTCTGGCTGACAGTAGAGACAAGAGCTGGTGTTGCAGAACTAACCTCTGCAGACAACGAGTGAAGAGAGCCCAGCTGGACATGTGAAAACAAAGACACAGCAGTGTTCTCAGTTTGGGGGAAGTACTGTCTTTGGAATCAACACAGGCATGGGCTTGACCACAGGTTCTGCTGCTTACCAGTTAGCTGCATGACCTGAATTAGGTACTCTGTGAGCTTGGGTTTCCTCGTCTATAAAAGCAAATAATAATATTACCTACCTCTTATACTTGTGGGGAGGACTGAATAAAATAGTGTATATAAAACACTTAGCATAGCACCTGTCCATAAACTGGGGCTATAAAGACAATTTTTATGACTAGTTTCAATTTCTTATTTACTTGAGAGAGAGAGACAACGGGGGGGGGGGGGGAGCACAGGGAGACAGACAAGCGGACTCTGTGCTCAGCGCGGAGCGGGGCTCAACAGCATTCCATACTACCTACGACTGGAATGACCTGAGCTGAAATCAAGAGTCAGTTGCTTAACCGACTGAGCCAGCTAGGCACTGTTACATGATTAGCTTTTAAACAGTTTCAATACCTGCATTTATTCAGTGTTACAATACATAATGTATTTTCATATTTGTTACTTCTTTTTTGGGGGGGTTCCAGTGATTTTTTTTAATATTACAAAACAATTTTATTTGCCAATTATATCTTGATAAAATTGGGGGAAAAACCCATGTGCCTCCTGAGGAAAGTCCACAAACCACCTACGGAGTATCTTTCTCCTTCAGTATCAACCCCGAATTTGATCAAGTATCTAGAGCTAAACGCCTAGATACAACTTACAAGAGGCATATTTGAAACAACAGCATACAAATGCAATCAGTAAAATCCAGACCATTTCTTCAACAGATAAATTCCAAGAGGGATAAACAAGAGAAAAAATCCTAGAGTGTTACTTCTTTTTAATTGCATTAAGCAATAGCGTGAACTTGAACAACCTAGGGATGACTTCTAAATATAGTCATCTTTTATTTTATTTTATTTATTTGAGTGGGGGGGAGAGCACAAGCGGGGGGGGGGGGACAGCAGAGGAAGAAGGAGAAACAGATTCCTCGCTGAGCAGGGAGCCCCATGCAGGGCTCAATCCCAGGACCCTGAGATCATGACTTGAGTCGAAGACAGATGCTTAACTGACTAAGCCATCCAAGCGCCCCGATATAGTCATCTTATAGAACAAGTCATAGAGTGTCAGCTTTGACAGTTATCCCTGAGTCTTCTCTTAGCTCTTGTCTACACTGCATCCCTAGCCCAGTTTTTCAGTGAACTTCCAGTCACAGCAGGCTGCCTCCCTCCAACCTTCCCAAGCATACTGATTCTATTGAACCCATGTAGCTGCTCTCACCCAAGTTCCAATGGGAACTTGGAAGAAGCCATTGTTAGAAGTCATAGAGAGGTTCCAAGGCTTCAGGGATTCTGTCAGGAAGAGTTGTCCTTGACGGTCCCCTGGGGCAGCCAGAATACCTACTTGACCCCCTTACGCTTGGGCCTCAGAGTTTAACCTGTGTTGGAGAAAGCCTCCTGCCCCTGCCCTTATCCCAGTTCTCCTCACCTGCTGCTTGGCTTCTGTCAGCCTTTCTTCTCCTGAGAGCAGAATGAAGGAGGGAAGACTGTCCCTCTTAGTTCTTGTGTTGTTGAGACCAGAACTCCTAGAACAATGTAACCTAACTCTGATTCTTGGTGTTCTTGAAGCCGTAGTGCCTCCTCCCTTTCCTGGACCCCCAATCTTGATTCCTACTGTTAACGGTGGATCTATTGTGTCCTTCTATAGACTTGAAATGGATTTTTAGCCTCCTCCTGGTATAGGGAGCATGAGGATAGCTGTTGACCTATTTCCTGAAGTCTCTGTGAGCTTCCTGACAATTCTTTCTTCTCTAGGCTTGGTCCCCTGTAATATCAGCCATGGACTTTGGACATGGAGTCCTATGTCCAGCTGGGAGCAAGCTTACTTCTCCACTGATGGCCTTATTGCTTCCAGGCTGGTTCCTGAATAATGCCACCCACCTCTCACTCTAGAATCTCAGAGAAATTTCATCCTTTTTTGGTAGTAAATATTTCCTGGGAAAAACATACAAGACCATCACTTATACTGACCTTCTTAAATTCCTAAGGGTATGGCCTGAGGCAAGCTGGACCACAGTTTTCTGAGCTGGCAGGAAGGCTAGTGAGCAAGGGTCAGGCAATGCCCTCTGGAGGGACTCAGGATGGGGTTTGGAGGAACTGTCCTACATGAGAGTTTAAACCTGAGGTAAAGGTCTAAAGCAGAGTCTAAATATGGTAGCAAGCTCTGTTATAGTTATGGCCTTAGCCAGTGCCAGGTGAGAGATATTCCAAGGTATGATGAGACAGGGGTGAAGGAGGTTGCCTACATGTGGCCAGGCTACAGAAAACTCATTTATGGGAGCAGGATCCAGGCCAGATGGCTACAGAGAGATGGAAAACCAGGACCTCAGTCACTAGCTAAGGTCCAGAGCACAGTCAGGCATTCAATGACACCTTTAACATATTTCATAGCACCAGGCAAATGTGTGCCTGATATTGAAAGCAGCCCTAAGCACCAACCTATATTTTTTTCCCCAAACACCTTCTCCTGGTGATCTGTCTGCTTGCCTTCCATTCATGACCATGATTCAGTTACTGCTCCTTCTGAACTATTCAAACACCATAACTGCCTTCAGCTTTGCCCAACACTACCTTTGACCCCACTCTACCTTTTGCTTTTCCTCTCTGGATACAATGCTTACCCTAGGGATGTTTCATGTATCCAAAAACCATTATTTTACCCTCAAATATGGTGCTCCTTCAGCCTTTCCTGTCTCACTGGCTGGCACCATCTGCCTCTATTTTCTCAGGCTAAAAACCTGAAGTTTATCATAAACTTCTTTCACCTGTCCATCTGCCATGTGCATATTTCACTACACTGGCTATCCCACCTCTATCCCACCATAACCTTGACTATGGTAAACATCACCAGTGTGCACCAATATCCAATTCTTTCTTTTCTTTCTGGGTATATAAGAGACAATACTTCCCATCTCACTTACAGTTAAGTGCAGCCATCTAACTAGTATGGGCCAATGAGACATGAGTAAAATTCACATTTTATTTCTGGGCTAAGGTAGTGAAAAGCTTTCTCAGCTCTCTTTACCTGAAACATCCTTCTTCTCCTATTGTGTTCAATGCAGAGGTTTTGTCTTTGAGATGGTAGTGTCACCAAGTCAAAGAAGCCTGGCTAACTGCATGATTGAGAAATAAACTTTCCTGATAAGCCACTGAGATGGAGGGGGATCATTCGTTACTGTAGCATGATCTATCATATCCTGACTAATACAATCCCTGAGGCCTGCTGATTTTACTACAGCATGTGCCTCTGCCTTCCGGTCCCTTTGCTGTAGCTCAGGACCTCACTCTCTCCCACCAGCACTATTGGAAACTTAAAAAATGTCTTCCTGTCTCCAGGTTGGCATCCCTCAGACTCATCCTCCAACAAGACATCAGACTCAAATCCAGCCATGTGTTTGAGCTACACTGTTTTATTGGCTGCCCATCACTGACATGATGAATGCGGGCTGGAGACATGACAGACCTCCTTAGCCAGCTTCATCTCCCATGTCTCTTCTCTTTACACTTTATAACCAGAAATACTTAAATGTTTTTGATTCTCAGAATAATCCAGGCTTTTTCATGCTTCTTTGCCTTCACTTATGCTGTTCCATTTATCCAAAACATTTTTTTTTAAGTAGGCTACACATGGAGCCCAATGTGGGGCTTGAACTCACAACTCCGAGATCAAGACCTAAGCCAAAATCAAGAGTTGGATACTTAAGCAACTGAGCCACCCAGGCACCCTAATCCAAAATATCTTTATAAAGCCTTCATCCTTTTGTTTGCCTGGCTACTCTTTTCTTTAAGATGAGGTTCTTGGATTTACTGGCCAGGCTACAGAAGGCTCATTTGTGGGAGCAGGATCCAGCCATCTTTAAAATGAGGCTGGATTTACTCTCTGTCCACCACACTCCCACAGCATTATCTACACAGTATTAACTACATCATATTACATCTCTTTATGGGTCTCCCTTGTGAGAGTAAAAGCTTAAGTGGGTGGATACCTGTCACATGGTAGATCCTCATTTGTAGGACCTGCGGAAGTAACGAGATTCAGTGGTGATCTAGACACTCAGCCCTCATCCTTGGACACAGAATTCCAGGATGATAAACTGTGAAGTAGACTTGAGGGTTCAACCTGAGAAATCAGTCACTCCAGTGGGTATCCAGGTCTGGCAAGAGTAGGGGATGGAGGTCATACCAAGCTTAACAAATGAATCAAGGATTATTAACCTAGACAAGATTGGCTCAAGAACTGAAAGGACATTGCACTGAATGGGGACCATGAAGAGATACCACTCTGAGAATCCTGATAAGGTAGAAGCAAAGGAAAGACAGTAGAATCTGATATAACTTGACAAAATCATTGAAACTCTTAAGAATCGGTTGGGCTTAGGCAGCAACCACATAGTTTGGCTTTCTTGAATGACTACAATAATAAATGCAGTAGATTCTCACTATTTGTGGTGTAAAGTCCCTGGGAACACTGATGAGCAAATATGAAACCATCATTCCTAGAGGTTCAGGTACCTGTGAGCCTGTGGTCACATTTTCATCAACTGATTAACGCAAAACTTTGTTTTATGTATGTTCCTGTTTAAAGATGCTTTATTTCCTTATTTAATGTATATTATGTATTTATTAACATTGAACTCATGGCCAACGACACTGTAATTTATGTCTTAATAAAGTTTATCTAACACACATAGTTCTCTAAAAGGTGCTTCCTGTGTGTAGGAAGCATGGAAAGCACCTCAGCACTGCACTTGGGAATTATTTTAAACAACAAAATCACCAATAAAAAGCACAAAAATGTGGGAAATGTGGCACCAAATAGATTACAAAAAGGATGTTTGTTCATAGTGTGGGAACTAAAACAAAAATAGTGTTACTTTGTTCAACTTCAGCTGAGAATGTGTATATCAGGTGACTCAAATTTTTCACCACTCTGCCCATGTCCATGAATGACCATGAAAGCATCATGAGTATTGATTTGGGGGTTACACATAAATTTTAGGAAGTAGGCTACTTCACAAATATAGAACCCACAAATAATGAGAATCCACTGTAGTTATAATTTATTGAACACCTACCACCTGTCATTGAACAAGGTACTTTACATATACACAAGTTTATCAGCTTTTCACTCTTCAAATAAGATGACTCAGCATTAACAATGGCACATATGTCTTTAGATCCATAGGCTCTCACCACTGGAAAAAGTAAACCTTTATAATAAGATTAATGTCATACAATTTTTACACTGAGCTTATAGATATATTAATGTGGCTAGACATTTGGAATAGGCTAGGCTCTGCTTCTCTTGGAAATTTCTAACTCAATAGTCTGAGCTCTTAGAGAAAACGTGGAATGCTGTGCACACTTGGCAGCAGAGCTATTGACTGATTGTGCTTAGAGACCTACGAGCTTGTGTACTAAGGTCTGAAGAGAATCTTTCTTATAGGAAAACACGGCCACCAGTTAAGAGCACACTCATCTTCCCAAGCAACATTAGGTGAAGCCAAAAATAGTCAAGTAAACAAATTAGAGACAGATATGTCTTTCCGGGCATTGACTGACTGAATAGCAACCTGAGAAGTTAGCAAGCTTCAGAACATACCAACTATTTGAAGCTTCATGCTTGGAAAATGATGGTCTTGGGCACTCTGGGCATCCACAATCTTCCTACCTGCTGCTGGCTTTCCCTTTAGGTCAGTCCAGACTCTGTTCCAAACTACAGTGTGCTCACTCTTCCTTCTCATCTTTACTCTTATCACAGTGTCATTCTCTTCCCAACCAAATCACCCTTGACTGGCAAAGTACCATTTAGTCCCACATCTTCCATTCACCACTTTTGGACCTCCTTGCCCCTCTAGACCTTCCTTGTGTGGGGGAGGATGTGGACCACCCAAAATCTAGCCCACTTGTCACTCCATCTGTAGAAGAGAAATACTTATAACTCTGACCTCAGAATTTAAGCAGGAGAACATGTGAATATGCACAGCACAGGGCCTGGCACTAAGTGGCCGTTCCACAATGTGGTGATTCTGAATCTGAATTATGGTTTTGACCTTTGGTTCATATAAATTAACCTTTGGTTACAACCCCTTCTGAGGCAACTTTGATGAAGAAAAGGATAATATCACAAGAGACAAGGCAACAGCAAGAAAGAACATGCTTTGGGGGAGTGACTTCCATCCAGATTCTGAGTTTAATGGATGAGTGCAAGAATTTGGGGAACTGATATGTTAATATTTCCCTCTTGCCTAAAATCTCCCTAACAACATTTTTACCTGATATAATAAGTTTTTATGAAAGAAACACATTATAAAGGGAAAAATTAAGAAGAATATAATATTAGAAGTTCTGAAAATGAATACATTCAGCTTCAGGAAAAACTCACCCCACCCACATATCCACTTCCCTTTTGTTTACTTATTGGTCCAATATTTAATTAAGTGATATGCACCAGGAATTTTTCTACATGATGAGGTACAGTGGTAAACATGAAAGGGAAGTTCTCTGTATTCATGGAACTTCCTTTTTTTTTTTTTTTTTTTTGTATCAGGAAATAGATCTGAGAAAACTCATGACCAACCAGTACCAATCCAGTCACTGGATCACGCACTGGTTTTTGGAAGTGATCACATGACAGTACCTAGTCACTGACGTAAGGTCCAGTCCCTGCTTCTAAGCCCTCAAGGAGGACACAGGAAAGTGTCACAGTGTACAGAGTGTGAGTGTAGAAGCAGAAAGGCAAAAGGAGCTCTCTGAGTCAGCAACTTCTGGGTCTGGGACAGTGAGTTACCAACCTGAGGACTAGATCTCAGGCTGGTTACTCTTTGTGAGTACAACCCCCATAAACAGAAATCTTTCTAGAAGTTATTTTTGACTGTGAAGGACAATGACATATATTTAGTCCAAAGAGATCTGAAATATAGGCCACTAGCAATTTCAAACAGTTGTCAAAGTGTGGAGATAAATCCTGAGAAGAGAGAGAGGTGGGGGTGAAAGCCTGGCTCTATTTGAGGAGTTCCTTCGTTTGTTTCTCACCAGGATTCAAAAGAAAAGAGCTGGATGTTGTGAAATTTGAGCTTTCAAAAGTGCTATAGAAAACTTTTAACACTGTTAAACACTTGGAACACCCAGCCAACAAAAATAAGACATTTGCTCTTATTCTGAAATCCCAAATTAAACTGAGGTCAGAGTAACAGTTGTGTTTCATTCTAGCATGCCTTAGTGAGGAATCGAAGGAGACTCCCCAGAGACTGATAAGCTCCCTGTAACATGCTGAATTGTTAGATCAGATGGAGACAACATTATATATACTGTTGACCCTTGTACAACAATGGGTTTGACCTGCACAGGTCCACCTGCATGTGGATTTTTCATAGTACAGTACTATAAATGTATTTTCTTTTCCTTACGATTTTAATAACATTTTCTTTTCTCTAGGTGTTTTATTATAAGAATACAGTATAGAGGGGTGCCTGGGTGGTTCAGTCATTAAGTGTCTGCCTTTGGCTCAGGTCATGATCCCAGCGTTCTGGGATCAATCCCTGCATTGGGCTCCCTGCTCTGCGGGAAGCCTGCTTCTCCCTCTCCCACTCCCCCTGTTTGTGCTCCCTCTCTCGCTGCCTCTCTCTCTGTCAAATAAATAAATAAAATCTTAAAAAAAAAAAAGAATGCAGTATATAATATATATAACATGCAAAATATGTATTAATCAATCGTTTATGTTATTAGTAAGGCTTCTGGTCAACAGTCGGTGACTAGTAGTCAAGTTCTTGGAGAGTCGAAAGTTATACATGGATTTTTGACCACATGGAGGGTTGGCACCCCAACCCTGGTATTCCCCAAGGGTCAACTGTATATAGTGTGGTTTCTTTCTAAAAGTCACAATTAAAGGAATGTAGCACCTAACATAAACCATCGGAACTTGTCACAGCACTTTCCATAATGTAATAGATGGAGAGTCTCACGTGACAATCTCCAGTGTCCTGGCCTAAAATTTGTAAAATGGAGCTCCAGAGGAACTCTTCAGAGCTCCAATAAGTGTTTACTGAAAACAGTGGCGCCTGGGTGGCTCATTCAGTTAAGTGTCTGCCTTCAGCTCAGGTCATGATCCCAGGATCCTGGGATCCAGCCCCACATGGGGCTCCCTGCTCCACGGGGAGCCTGCTTCTCCCTCTCCCTCTGCTTGCCACTCCCCCTGATTGTGCTCTGTGTGTGTGTGTGTGTGTGTGTGTGTGTGTCAAATAAGCAAATAAAAATCTTTAAAAATAAAAAAAAGTGTTTACTGAAAACAATATGTAAAAACCCAACTACATTTTCCAGGGCCTCACTTTTGAGAGTTCTTTGCCCCGGCAGCATTACACAGCAAGGAGGAAGGGAGCAGGAAGTGTGTGAGCACCAGCTTACTGAACACAATGGGAATAAGACCAAAAAGAAAATGATCAAGAAACCATAAGCAGAAGGTTCGTCCTTGTCACAGCATTTTAGGATTAAAAATAAAAAGATTTACTAAAATTAGCCACAATGTAAAACCCTATAGCAGAAAGTTTTAAATAAGGCAAATGGCCTCAATGCTTCAGACAACTTTATCAACTTCATGCTATAAACCATAGCAAGCAAATTAATTATTCCCAGATGCTGGGGATGAAGAATGCTTGCTGAATTGTTTTGCTTCTCAAAATCTTCAGTATAAACACACATTCACAGGATTGCATTCCCTTTTTTGGCTCCCAACATGCAAGTAATTATACAGTGTGCAGGATAATGTTGGATGAGCTCTCCTTTGAATACCAAGCAAGTTCTGGGTTCTGTCAGCCTTTTGGATACTATGTCCACAAACATTTTTCTCTGACAGTCTTTAGTAACAACTTGTAAACAAATTGTTTCAAGTTCATTAAAAAAAAAAAAAGCAGCTCAACAGCACAAACCTCACTTCCAAATTATTCTAAACCCCTTAAGAGCAGAAGGGGGCAAAATTCATCTCAAATATAGTACAGCTCTTGTCTTGAATCAAGAACAGTTTTTCTGCAATCCCTATGAGAGGGGTCAGAAATCATATTGGTAGTCTTTATATTTTTATATTCTTTGCATTTTGCCAACATGTAAACAAAAAGGGAAAAAAACACATTGCAAATCAACTCTGAATTAAGAATATGTTTAGGATTAAAACATAGATTCTCTGATCATGGCCAGAATAATGTGAATAAAGGGTCATTTTTCTGTTTCACCTCCAAATTTTCACAGGACAAATGAAATGTGCCTGGTGTTGGTGAGTCAGGGAAAGTTTTTGGGTTTATCTGGGCCTTCATTCTCCTTGAAGCAATTAAACTCAGTGGATTTGTTCTGGGTCTTTATATAATGAGGCAAAGGTGTGCCTGTGTGTGTGTGAGTGCACACATGTGCAAAATGTGTGTGGGGGGGGAGATAAAAAAGACACAGGGAAAACCTCAGGAACTGTTAAAGAAAAAGAACACATTTTCTACAGAAGGAAAGAGAAATTCTGTAGTCCTGCCAAATGCAACACAAATGAGAGGGAAAGTTCAAGGAAAGTTGATATTTAAAAATAAATAAAAGGAAATTCAATGGGAAAACAATATGCAGGTCAGGTTGAAGGCCAGAGAAAAATGCTCATTCAGAACTGGGCTGTCCTCCTGCTTTTTCTGAAGTGAGCAGCTGCTGATTATTGAAACCAACCCACACAGTTGGGTCCCTGCCGCCATGGCAACACTCCGGCTGTCTGTGCTGGAGTGGCCGAGGCACAATGGGGCAGTTCCAAGGCCCAGAAGCACTTCTGGCTACAGATTAAGGAGGTTTTTTGTTTTTTATGTGTGTTGGGAGATTTGGATTCCTGGGTTTGCGGTTGGCTATTGGAAACTTTTCCAACCTGCAATAAACCCTGACCAAAGGGGCAGATTTTCATGCAAATAGCATTATGGTAGGAAAGCATCGAGGTGTTCAATAGGCAAATAACTTATTTTTAGTCTTATTTTAAATTCTCTCTTACAAATCTCTAGTAAGCTCTGGGCATTTATACCTGGTCCCTTGTATTGCAACCTCAGGATGTTTTGGAAATAATGCTCAGCTTGCTTTTTATACTTGTAGCCTATAATAAGGCATGGCCCTAAAAGGGGAAACTATCATAGTCTTGCAAGTTGAAAAAGTTAACTAATAATTAACTGAAGACTTTGAAATTAAAGATACAAACTATAGGGGTGCCTGGGTGGTTCACTCCATTGAGCAACCAACTCTTGATTTTGGCTCAGGTTTATCTCAGCATCGTGAGTTCAAACCCTGCCTGGAGCGCAATTTAAAAAACCAACCAACCATAGATTATAAATTGCTATATGCAGAGCCTCAATCATTGGCACATTCAAGTACTGAACTCGCCGTCTTGGTTTCATTAGTACTACAAGCTAACAAACTTATCTACCAGCTAGTTATAAAGAAAATTGCAACATAACAACCTCATGATGTAACATAGTTAAGTAATAGCATAGACTTTAGAGTCAAACTGCCTGAGTTCCTATCCTGCCATTTATTTGCTATTTAACCTCAGGCAAATTACTTAAACTCTCTGTGACTCTATTTCCTCATCTGCAAAATGCAGGTATGAGGAGTACTTACCCGGCAAAGACTGTTAAAGTTATTAAGTGCATTAATATTTCTAAAGTACTTGGAACTGTATTTAGTTAACATATAAGTCCTTAGAAGATAAATAAATAAATAGATAAGCTTTTAAAAATTTAAAAGGACCTCTTTTAAGACCCTGGGAAATACTGCCTTTGGAATTTAGGACAGCACAGTGTATTTGTGTGCTTATGTCCCCACTCAGGAAATGTTAGACTTCTTATTTATAACCACGGCTTTTAACTCACTTGGATCCCTGCTTAAGACTATTTGACCCTGATAAAGCAGCTTGTTTACGAATTTAGCCAATTTGTGTGTGTGTGTGTGTGTGTGTGTGTGTGTGCGCGCAGAGGGGAGTGTCTTGAAGAATATATACTGGATCCTCTGATTCATTTGGATGTCTACAAATGCTTATGTTTTGTTAAAAGCACAAAGCACAGTGCTTGCGAAACTGAGCAAGCATGAGATGCAGCCCTCAAACTGGGAAACCTATCATTGTACCCACTTATTCTAGCAGCAGCCAAGTACCTATTTTTCCCCAGCCTCATGGAGATAAAAAACCCAGTGCTTTCTCACCTCCATAAGAGGATGAGGTGCATCATTTCATTTAAAAAAAATTTATTCTTGAGAAATAAAAAGTATATATATTTAAGGTATACCATATGATATTATGTACACAGATATAGTGAAATGATACCGCAAACTAACATACCCATCATCTTCCATTAGCTACCTTTTACAGTGTGTGTGGCAGGAACACTTCAGATCTACTCTCTTAGCAAATTTCAAGTATACGATACATTATTGTTGATGATAGTCACCATGCTATATATTAGGTCTCCAGAACTTACTCATTTCATAAGGGAAGTTTATATTTATACCTTTGATCAATATCTCCCTTGTCCCCATCCCCATTCTACTCTCTATTACTATGAGTTGAACTTTTCTTTCTTTTTCTTTTTCTCTTTCTTTCTTTCTTTTTCTTTCTTTTTCTTCCTCCTCCTCTTCTTCTTCTTCTTCTTCTTCTTCTTCTTCTTCTTCTTCTTCTTTTCTTCTTCTTTTAGATTCCACATATATGGAAGACCATGCAATATTCATCTTTCTGTGTCTGGTTTATTTCATTTAACATCATGTCCTCCAGGTTCATCTACGTTGTCTCAAATTACACAATTTCTTTCTTTTTAAAGGCTGAATATTATTCCATTATATATATACCACATTTTCTTTATTCATTCATCTGTCAAGAGACACTGAGGTGGTTTCCATTACCTTGGCTATTGTGAATAATGCTGCGATGATCATGGGAGTGCAGATATCTTTTTGATAACCTGTCTTCACTTCCTTTGGCTACCTACCCAGAAGTAGGATTGCTGGATCATATGGTAGTTCTCTTTTTCATTTTTGAGCAATCTCCATACTGCTTTCCACAGTGACCAAACCAATTTACATTCCCACCAACAGTGCACAAGGATCCCTTTTTCTTCACCTCCTTGCTAACACTTATCTCTTGTCTTTCTGATACTAGCCACACAACAGTGTGAGATGATATCTCACTGTGGTTTTGATTTGCATTTCCCTGATGATTAGTGGTGTTGAGCATCTTTTCTTGTGCCATTGGCTATCTGTATATTTTCTTTGGAAAAATATCTATTCTGTCCTTCCCCCATTTTTTAATTGAGCTGTTTTTTGGTTGTTGTTTTACTACTGAGTTGTGTGAGATGCTTATACATTTTGGATATTAATGAGGTGCATCATTCCTACCAGAGCTTGTTAAGGGTTTTCCACTTCATCCCAGAACTCTTACCCTGGGATCGAAGAACCTATTCATGGGTTCAGATGCACAACTTTGATGGTGTCCATCCGTCTTAGGCCATGTAATTCCTTATAAATTGTGGAATTGCACTATCTCCGACAGTGGGACAAAACCTAAAACTGGTCCTATGTACAATCCTGTTCTTCTGTTTACACTTTCTTAATTAAGTGAGACAGAAATATCTGTTAGGTATCTATAGTTGCTGAGTGTTTTTTACAGATCTTGTTGGGATAATTGGATGTTTTTCACACAAATATATTATTTTCCAGCCAGGAGATTTATAACTTTTTGGAATCCAGTATATCTGAGGCTAAGGTCTTAGCATATTAGCCAATGTTCTCAAATTAGGTCACATGCCTTCAATTCTAAGTACAGGGACCAGAAGTCATTCTGGGACCTCAAAGAAAGAAATTAATGTCTATTTCAGTTTGCAAAATGGAAGAATCTTTTTTCATAAAGTTTTTTCTCCTTTTACAACTGTTCAAAGTGGGGCTACCTCTCTGGAAATGTGGGTACACTCAAGTGTAGGGGTGAATACTGAAAGGACGAGGACTGAAATACACAAAATTCATTAAAAAAATTAAGGTCACCCTGCAGTTCAACACAGATCCTGTTTTTTAGGAAAACAAATGTACTATCAGATCAAGTATAACTCTATGGAAAAGTTTTTGGAGGCCAGAAGCAAAATTAGAGAAAGGCAGCATTCCATAGTTGAAGGAAACAGAAGCTGCCACCCAGAAGAAATTCAGACTGAGTTGAGGTTATGACACTTTGAAAGGACACTGAATTGAGCAAACTGTTTTATTGTTTGAGGAAGCTGAAATGGAAACCTTAAAAAAGCAGTCTCCTTTTTCTATATCCTACTCCGAGAATTGAAGTGGTCTTAAATAAGAATGTTGGCTCTGGCAACGTTTAGCTGTACTCCAAAAAAAAGGGAAAGTATTAGGTCCGGGGAAAGCTACCCTGGAATAACAGTCAGGAGACCTGAGCCCCAGTTTCACTCTGGTCACTTGTCAATGTAGGACAGGTTACATTCCCTCTTGGAGATATTAATAACCATGGTGCTGGCGGTGGTAGTAGAAGTAGCAGCAGCAGGAGCAGAGGGAGCAGCGGGAGCAGAGGCAGTGGGAGGAGTAGCAGCAGCGACAGCAGGAGCAGCAGCAGTGGTAGGAGTAGCAGCAGGAGCAGCAGCAGTGGTAGGAGTAGCAGCAGGAGCAGCAGGAGCAGCAGCAGTGGTAGGAGTAGCAGCAGGAGCAGCAGCAGTGGTAGGAGTAGCAGCAGGAGCAGCAGCAGTGGCAGGAGTAGCAGCAGGAGCAGCAGGAGCAGCAGCAGTGGTAGGAGTAGCAGCAGGAGCAGCAGCAGTGGTAGGAGTAGCAGCAGGAGCAGCAGGAGCAGCAAGAGCAGAGGCAGTGGTAGGAGTAGTAGCAGCAGTGGTAGGTAGCAGCAGCAGCAGGTACAGCAGGAGCAGCAGCAGTGGTAGGAGTAACAGCAGCAGCAGGAGCAGCAGCAATGGTAGGAGTAGCAGGAGCAGCAGCAGTGGTAGGAGTAGCAGGAGCAGCAGGAGCAGCAGCAGTGGTAGGAGTAGCAGCAGGAGCAGCATGAGCAACGGCAGTGGTAGGAGTAGTAGCAGCAGTGGTAGGAGTAGTAGTAACAGTGGTAGGTAGCAGCTGCAGTGGTAGGAGTAGCAGCCACGGCAGCAGTGTAGTATTAGCAGTAGGAGCAACAGCAGTATTAGCAGCAACAGCAGTATTAGCAGCAGAGCAGCGGTGGCAGCAGCATAGCAATAGTAGTGCTAGTATCAGGAGTGTAGTGGGAGTAGTAGCAGCAGTTTCCATTTATCGAAAGTCTCCTGTCAGGCACTGAGTAGGAACTATACAAATATTATTTCTTTAAGCTCCATGGTAACCTTCCAGTGTAGATATTATCCCCATTGAACTATCAAGAAATTGGAGGATCAAAGAGGTTTAGTAATTTGCTTAGGCCACTTCGCAAGTCAGTGAAAAATCTGGATTTTGAATCTGGAATGATCTGATTCCAAGGTCTTGTCCTTCTCTTGGTAAACAATGTGGTATGGGGCAGCGTTTCTTAAACTTTAACGTGCTCATGAGCACATAAGATCTTGGAGACCTTCAAACTGGAGATTCCGAAGCAATGGGTGTGCTGGGATGCCTGAGGTCCTACATTTCTAACAAGCTCCCAGGTGACACTGCTGGTTCGAGGAAGCACATTCTGATAGTGCAAAGAAAGTATGCTCTCCAGCAGAATGCGCGGCCTTAGTTCACTCCTCTGCAGCACAGAGGAGTCTGATAAAATGAGTTGCAAGGTTCACGCCAGCTCTGAAATCCCAATATTCAGGGTATACTATAGTATCAAGAAACCAGATCACACAGGAACGACTCTTAGCCGCATGAATTTTTAAACTGGTTTCAGATGAGATTCTGGCTGTGATTTATGTATCTTTCTGCAGCATCTCTGACAGGTAGGATCAGACACCCTCACTCAAATTACATTGTTGTTAAGCTTTAGACTGAGCTAAATCTTACTGAAGGAGTTCAAAGCACTTCTTTTCATAAGCATCTTTAACGATTATAAATGTAAAAATAGTTTCTTATGAGAAGCTTAGATGGCAGGGTTTTTCTTTTTAATAACAGAAATGAGAAGTCTCCAAAACCATAATGGTAGCACAATCCATAAAAATATGTTAATTCCTCATCTTAAAGTCTTACAGAAATTGAGGTTTTCTGAGTTAACAAAATAGACTTCATCACAGATGGTCCGAATGATAAAAGGAACCAGCACACTAGTGCAGCAAGACTAAAAACACTGCTCTTAGCGTGCTGAAAGTCTTTCAGGAAATCTTTCTACATATAACTCTGCTCAGTGTTGAAGGAAAAATGGTTTTGATTGGCAAGGGCACTTTGAATGCTTTAAGCAAAGCTCGAGGCTATAGGATGTGCACGTTTTATGAAGAAGCTATTTCTATTTAAAATGGATGCCCTTATTAAGATCCATTTTCTTATCATCTTGTACCTAACACAGGATAATGGCACCAAGGAAAGTGATTTTTGCTCTCTCCTAAGAGCTACAGTCCAGATCACCAAGAGAGATGCCACGAACTCCTTTCCCTGAACTCACACAAGGGCAACTGCAGGAGTAGGGCGTAGTCCTTAGTCTGTGAGTCTCTGATAAAAAAGAATTTCCCAGTGGTGAAGACTGCTAGAAACTGAAATCAGAACCCCTTACTGAGGGCTTTAGAAATCAGATAGAGAGACACATCCATCTGGAGGGGCCTAAGTATATCTGTGTCTAAAGAAAGATACCTTTGAATTCAGGCAAGATTTCATTTTTTTATGGTCCTCAAGGGTGGTCCATATGTATTTAGCCAATTTTTAATTACCCATGGCAGTGACAGTCAGACTTTTTAAAGAGGCAGAGCCACTCTTTTCTAAATAATTTCTTATGAAAAGTCCCAAAATGTAAAATGGATAAATACAGAGCTACTCCATTCGATGTTTGGAAAGAAGGGCTGCCCTTAGACCCTGCTTTGGCCACCACAGGTTGTGTTCCAGCTTCCTACTGCCATTTAACAAACCACTTCAGAACTTAGTGGCTCAAAACAAAGTTTTATCAACTCTCATAGTTTTGTGGGTTGACAAGGCTCAGCTGGAAATTTCTTGCTTGAGGACTCTCATGCAGTTTCAGTCACGAAGTCCTCTGAAGGCTCTGCTGGGGTGGGCGTCCAAGATGACTCCTCCACTCTATGTCCAGAGCTTCAGTGACCCTTGACTTCTTTCTGTCTCCATGTAGCCTCTCACCCTCAGGGCCTTTCTGTGTGGTTTGGATTCCCCTAGGGTGGTTTCTGGGTAGTCACATTTCTTACATAGCAGCTGGCTTCTAAGAGGCAGGATTTGAAGCTGCCAGGCCAATTAATGGCAAAGCCCAGAGCTGGTACAACAAGACTTCCACTGTATTCTATTGTCAAAGCAATAATGGGGCCTTCCCGGATTCAACAGGGTTAGAGAAATAGTGACCTCCTGATGGGAAAGTAGCAATGTCACACTGTAGAACATGTGGGATAGGACATATTGTTGCAGCCATTTTGGAAAATGCTGTCTGCCATAGTTAGTAAGCACTATGATAATAAGGATCTGAGATGAGATGGAGAATGAAAATGTAATAATCTTAGTGTCTTTTTTTTTTAAGTAGCGTTGATACACAATGTTACATTAGTTTCAGGTGTACAACATAGTGATTCAACAACTTTTATACCTTATGCTGTGCTCCCCACAAGTGTAGCTACCATCTGTCACTGTACCACACTATTACAGTACCATTGCCTATAGTCCCTGAGCTGTGCCTTTTATTCAATCTTAAGTCTTCTTAAAAATCCCTTCTTCTTAGAGATTTTAATTGTGATCTTGTGCAAAGTTGAAAACAGTAAGTTTGGTTTTATTTTTTGATCTTCTTTACTGGCAGAGATATTAATGTTACATCCTATTGGAAAGTGCTACGAGTTGCTACTTATTTGGGGAGAGAGGTGTGGCTAAGAGGAGGTAAGGATACAAATGGTGTTAAACCATAGCCAAATCCTCCCCCTAACTATTTTCCATATCACAGAAAGTGACGAGAACAGACACAACATGGCCCCAGAACACTCAGGTTAGAGAGACAGACAGAAAACTGGGGGGCCTGGGTGGCTCAGTCGTTAAGCGTCTGCCTTTGGCTCAGGGCGTGATCCCAGAGTTCTGGGATCGAGCCCCACATCAGGCTCCTCCGCTATGAGTCTGCTTCTTCCTCTCCCACTTCCCCTGCTTGTGTTCCCTCTTTCGCTGGCTGTCTCTATCTCTGTCAAATAAATAAAATCTTTAAAAAAAAAGAAAAAGAAAAGAAAACTGCAGCAACCTGTAGCCATTCCAGCTAATCAGTAAAGCAGGCAGCCAGCATTTTGCAGAGCATCTGGAAAGAAAGCAAACCTTCTATAGAAAACAACTGGTAAAAACTGCACTTTGAGGAATACATAAGCAAAGCCTATAAACCTGACACTAGAAATAAGGGCCCTGAAAAGAGAAGTGGAATCCCAGCCTGGGATGCTGAGACAAGAGGATTTCTGGAGCCTAGAAGAAACAGAACAGTTCTTGGGCCACTCTAATTAGGACTTCCCCCTACTTTGTTAGTCAGAAAGGGAAATAGCAGAATCCATAATAAATGATTCATTAAATGCAAAATATTCTTTATTATCTATGACAAAACACTTAAATATTAAAATTCTCATTTCAGAAAGAAGACTCGGTTATTTGCAACAAATCCATTGGTTGCCTTCCTAAATTCCAAAATTAAAGTGCCCTTCCAGGTTTTAGTTATTTAGTAACTGAACTGAAGGCACACTAGTTGGATATCATGGCCAAAACTCTTGTGCCCAAAATGGAAAAAAATCTTTCACAATTATTCCTTCCCAAGGTTTATCTATGGATGTGGCACGTGTTGCATTAACCTGTCCGCAAAGATGGTGGAAAAAGAGTCCAGCATGGTCTGATGCTCAGTTTAGGTTCCATGAATTAGAGCTCCAGCTGGAACAACAAATTTGAACCTATCTGAAGGCCAAGTATGATTTAGAAAAGCAGGTGCGACACATTTTATTACCTAGGGAAATTACCCCTAGAAATTTCTCAATTTATTGTTGGCAGTCTTCTATTGTCAGGGCAAGATTTTTCAGAGAATTGTTCTCAAAGAGAGGAAGTCTTGTCAGTCTTGGTGAAATTACACTTTGAGTTTGGTCTGATTTTAAGTTGGCTTTTTTTTTTAAGATTTTATTTATTTGAGAGGGTAGAGCATGCGCGTGCGCACGAGAGAGAGAGAGAGAGAGAGAGAGAGAGAGAGCGCGCGCGCAAGAGTGGGGGGTGGTGCAGAGGGAGAGGGAAAAACAGACTCCCTGCTGAGGGGAGAGCGGGACACAGGACTTGATCCCAGGACACTGGGATCATGACCTGAGCCAAAGGCAGATGCTTAACTGACTGAGCCACCCAAGCGCCCCCGATCTTAAGCTTTTAAAAACAACTCCAGTAGTCGTGAAAAACTGTGTGTGTGTGTGTGTAGGGGGAAGTTGGTGGTGAGCTAGTGGTGAGAAAGGTATCAGTGGTCCCCAAGAGAAGAAGGAAGAAAGGAAGAAAACTGCTGAGCTTTAAAAAACAATCCCCAGGAGTATTTTTGGTTTTTTGTTTGTTTGTTTTTAAGTTTCTGGTATGTAGGAGTTTTACAGATAAAACTCATTTTGGGGGCACCTCGGTGGCACAGTTGGTTAAGCGTTGGGCTCGTGGTTTCAGCTCAGGCCATGATCTCATGGTTGTGAGATCAAGCTTTGCATCAGGCTCTGTGCTCAGCAGAGTCGGCTTGAGATTCTCTCTCTCCCTCTCCATCTGCCCTGCCCCTTCCACTCGTGCTCACTCTCTCTCTTTCAAATAAATAAATAAATCTTTTTAAAGAAACCTTATTTTTTAATTTGATAGCAGTCTATAATGAATTTATTGCAACTTGAGTCTTCATGATCAGTCTTCTGCCTCCTCTCCAGTTTTTCTCACATTGCTCTACCTTACCAAATCCTAGCACATCCTGAAGGTATGTGGAATGACCAAATATTGTATACTCTTTTACAACTTTATGTCTCTGTGCCTTGAGTGTCCTGTCTTGTCTTTTCTTTCTTTCTTTCTGATAGCCAGGCAAACATTTATTATTCATCTTTTAAACTCAAATATCACTACCTCTATGAAGTCTTGCCTCATGTTAAAACTTATCTCTACTCTCTGCCCGGGATAATTGACCATTCTTTTTACTTAAGTGTCTGTTTCCTTCTACTAGGAAGTAAGCACCTTGGGGGCAGCTCCATGGATCCTTTTAGAGACCAAGAATGTCAGTGTTTCATTCAGTTTTTCAGGAGTTATCAGTTCCTTCCAATGAATTCCACTTTTGTGCTCAAAGTTAGCCAAAGGAGCTTTCTATTATGTATAATCACAGAACCCTAATGGTGGCAGAAATACACTGAAACTGAACCAATTGTCTGAGTGGAAGGGACTCAGGTAGCTTAGAGCACAGAGTAAGGAAACCCAGAGTCAGAAACTGGCAGTGCTTGTCTAGCACTCTTCAGAGGAGGGTGGGCCTCCTCTGGGCACTCCCTGAGGCTGGGTACTAGAAAGATATTCTCTATTGTGGGTCAAGGATAATTCTTCAGACCTCATGATGACCTGGAGAATATTGCCCAAATCATCCTTCACTTTTCTCTCTGATTCCATGCTTACTAGCCAACGTTATAATCACAAATTCAATTCTCAGGGTATTATGAGATCAGGAAGGAAGTAACTTTGGTAATTGGAACAGAATATTCCCCGATGTAAGTGAATAACATCTGTAAGTGAGTAACATTATGTGGCCGTCCTGACAGTTTGGACAGCCCAATCAGTTGTCTCAGTCTGATGAACTACAGAGTAACATTATGTGGCCGTCTTGACAGTTTGGACAGCCCAATCAGTTGTCTCAGTCTGATGAACTACAGAGTAACATTATGTGGCCGTCCTGACAGTTTGGACAGCCCAATCAGTTGTCTCAGTCTGATGAACTACAGAGTAACATTATGTGGCCGTCTTGACAGTTTGGACAGCCCAATCAGTTGTCTCAGTCTGATGAACTACAGAGCCCAGCAGAACTGAGTTTCTTAACCTGTAAGACCAAGACTAGCCTGAGGTGACCTCACCTAGGTGATGCCACCCTTTGAGACTTACCTGGGATTCCACTGTTCCTCCAGATTATATTCCTCCTTCCTACCATACCTCATTTCACTACAATCATCAGTAGTAACCAGTGGTGGGTAAGTCTCCAAGGTCCACATTCTTTGCTCTGTGTAGGTTTACATAGTAAAATCTAATTAATTCTAATCATCAGCTATAAGCAGAAAGGTAAGTGAGCAAGGTTTAGTTACACCTTTGAATGATAAAAGGATTTGTTAAGAAAACCGATGATGTAAAGCAGTTCTCTGTTTTTTCCGTGACATATAAGAATGGTGTTGGCATGAGCAACACAGCCCCACGTGCGGTTCCTGGCTCCATCTCTGCAGCCCCACCCTTGCTTTTCTCTCAAGAAAGTATTTTGAGATGCAAATGTATGACCATGATATTATTGTGATAACCTTACATCACCTCTGGCTTATTTTTAAAAGTCAGTCATTTGCAAGCTTTTATACTTCTATGATCGGTATTAGGCTGCTTGCAACACATCAGTGTGTCCTGTTGAGACCTGCTGATGTAAATATTACAGGGAGAAAGTTTAAGCTAATTATTAACTAAGGTGTTTATAAACAAGTTTTAGTGTTTGTAGAATTAACATGCCAATTTCACTCTTTCTTGTCAGTTCCAGCAGGAGGGACAGAAGCATGATTTGGTAGTAGTGAGAACTTCAACTGAAGTAACCATGTACGCTGGAAACCAAAAAAATCACCTCTATTATCTCAAAGTTATTTGTCTTGTGCTCATCTCACAAATTCAGGCAGACCTTCCCATTAGATTAATTAAAAAGATTTTACTGAATATGAAAAGTGTTGAGAAAGCATAGATTCTTGATTTGGACCCTTCATACCCACAGTGCTTAATCCCTGGCTGCAGGTTCCTCAGGCCACTTGGGGATTTTATCTAGTACTTGACCTGCAATTTTTACCTCTAGAATGCTAGACCTATCTGTAGAACTTGCAAGGGCAAGTGATACTTAATGAACAGTCATAATGAAACATTTTTCACGTCAGTGTCACACAACCCACTGAATGAGGCCCTACATTTTAAAGTCACAAGCTGTGCTGTTTATACCTTGTGCTGCTGGTCTGGTTGCTGCAAAGTCTTTTTAAAAACACAGCCGTGAGCCGACATCCTGCATGCGTGGAATTGCCTAGGAGCAGAGCAATGAATTAAAGATGGCACAGCTCCTTTTGCTTAACATTTCCTATTTTTCAGGGGTTTGTTTTGCAACTTTAATATTATTAATCTACACAACCTTTTACTTTTCATTCAGAATTTATATCAGAATCAAGCTAATAAATTAAAGATGAGTTAGTTCATTGTTGGGTGGTTTAACATAGACCTAGTATGTTAATCCTGATGTGCTTGTTACTAGGGTTTTAAAATTTTTATTATTATTATTTTTCTGCCTCGTAGCTGTGGTTAGGCAGCAGCAATAAATCAGAACAAAGGAATGAAGGTATTGGGGCTTTAGGGAAAACATGTATTAGAAAAAATTGGTTTGGCACTAAGGGCTGTATTGCATTAAGATGGATTTTAGAGATATAGAGGTAAGAGAATATAGACAAATAAATTGTATAAATAATCTGAGAAATAGCAAGTCTGTACAGACCCCGAGTAACCCTGTAAGCTACCATCAACAGGACTTCCTAATTCCTGTTCAAACAGACCAAACAGGTACACTCTACTTAAATAAATAGCCAGGAGAAATGGGCACATAGCTAATGCTAAGGAAAGTGGGAGGAACAGATAAAGCTCTTTAGAATAGCCCAAAGGATTGCAATAATAGAAGTCAGTGTAGGAGTCTGACAGAGCATCTTCTGTGAATAGGGCTTTATTGCCACTCCAGGCACTGATATTGCAAACACATGCTAAGACAACCAGAAACTGGGAGCCTCACAGTGAAACTCATGCCTGAGAATGCAGTTCTCTGCAGTGGGGCATTCACGTTGGCAGCCTGAATGCAGAGGAGACAGGAAGGAGCATTTAGATAAGGCCGAGTATATGAATAAAAGATACAGTGTGGAAGGTGGAGTTGATAGGAACTAGATAGGACCATTCCAGGGCCCCCGAGGAAGTGCAAGGAAGCCGGGAAGTACAGAAAGAATAGAAGGAACAAAAGGGACTTTTCCTAGTAGCCTAAATGGTACCTCAACTAAGAGACCCAAATGTTCTGGAACAGATTTTATTCTCGACTAAAGCATAAAAGCTCTGTAGATACGGAGACAGAGCTTGTTTAAAGCCCTGAATTTGCTTTTTTTTTTTTCTTTTAGCCCTGAATTTGCTTTTGTGGCTCACATATATCTGTTTTGTCTCTAGTTCTTGAACTGAAGTTGGTCCAGGCATACACCACTGTGCAGGGAGCAGACCTGGTCCCCATTCTTAACTTTGATGTTCACCTAGATCCCTTTCCTGTTTGTTCACTGGTCCAGCTATTCCCTGGCCCAGCATCCCATCCCCCGGATCTGCTACAGGCCCTGCTTCACACTGAGCTCCTCTACTGCACCTTACTGGCCTTTCTTTATCTTATCCTATTTTATTCAGCCTCCCTCAGCTTCCCCAGTAAGGTTTATTTGTGACTGCTAAACCATTGGCAGTTATGTCCAAGATAATAGTAATCATAATAATAACAACCCTGCTATCCTATACAGCCTGGCTGAGTTTCGTACACTGTCATACAAAAATGGGTATATTTCCCTGGCTTCATGGATTTGTAGTAGCTGAGTCCCAGTGCAGGTAGAGGTTACCACTTTTTCAATTCCCTTCCTTCCCCTCTTTTTCAAATAAGAATAATACACGGACCCTGATGGCAGGGGACTTACAAACTAATCTAAATGATTAAATATAAATGTTGAAAGTTCAACAACAGGAAAGAAGTAAATAATTGTTGTGGGAAAAAACAGGAGGGGAATAGTCACAAAGCAGCACATGGTCACTTGGCAAACGAAAGGGTACTAATTGGTACAAAAATTCAAAAGCAGGAGAGAAAGATTATTTTGAGCTGGCAAGGTCAGGGGGACCTGCCAGGCATATCTGTCAGGGAAAGCTGAAGGTTTAGACTTGAGCTCTTGTGGAAACTCCAGGGTTCTAGCAGAGGCAGGGGATAAGAAAGAGAGAGCATTTAATAGTTTGGGTACCAATGAGCATCTGACAAGAAAGGACATGGACAGATAAGCCTCACCCTTCACAGTGAACTTTGACTGCCATCTTTTATATATATATTCCTGTGAAGACCTAGGTATCCCTATGATCTTGGTGCACCTAAAACTTGACAACGTGTTTCTTGGGAAAGCCTGTGAAATGTGAATTGACGAGAAAATTCCATCTGCAGGTCAGCATACACAGCCTAAGAAGTTTTTGCTCTTCCACCAGCCTAAAGCTAAAACCAGGCTATTTTCACTCTTTGGTTAGCTAAATTCATTTTAATACTGCACTGTCAGTATTTTATTTATTTGTCTGGATGCCACATTTCCTCTCCCAAATCTCTCTTGCATAAGTGATTTACTATTTGTTCCTAAAGCTGAAGATTTCATGCCTTGTCTCTTTCTTCTGATAAGAGGATATTGCAGCAGCTTTCCTTTTATGTTGCTGATGGTTTTTATTTTGTTAATTCAAAGTTCAGCAGAGTAACTAGTTTAGTACGGCACAGAAAACCAAGAGGTTCAGCCCTCAAAATGACTAAGACAGTAAATCTTCGCTGGCCCATTATCACATAGAACCCTGTTGAATTTGCTTTCCTAAAAAGTAAGTTAGTAAAGTGTGGTTCTTAAAATAGGTTTTACATTTTCTTAACATTTTCTTAACTCTCTAAACTAAGCATATTTAACTACAGGACACTTAAGGTCCTTAAGATAAAATTATGAAAAAACAGTTTTACAATGGAAACCCATAAACCCTGAACATTAAAAAAAAAAAAAACTTGAAAAAAAAGAGAGCAATTCCTTCTGAGTACTCTCATTAGGTCTTCACATAGAAATGTAGAGCGCTCTACATTTAAGATAGGGATTACACGGTTTAAATCCCCCCCCCCCAATTTCTTTTAAGGCAGCACTTGGGATGTTAATTTATAATAAGAAAGTTATATATGCCATAGTTCTTTATGGTGGTGGTCACTAGACTAAACATCAACAAACAAAATTAATCACAAAATTAATTCACAAGGTCAGGACTGAACTACTGTCTAAACTCTAATTTTATAAAGTGCAAGTCAATAGAAAGTATTTCATACTAAAAAGGCTGCAAGCAAAGTAGAGACCTGACCAGGTAGCAGAAGCTACCCTGACTCCCAATTTTCCTCCCTTGGGATTTGGGGACTAAATCGGTTATAGAACCCCACATGACCCTGGAAAGCAACACACACTCTATGTTCAGGAAAACTGATGAGAAACAAAAAAGAATCAACCAAGTGGTTGGGTACCTATGGAGTCAGTGCATTAAATGCAAGGACAGGAAGTGGTAAAAACCTGCTGGGATGTTTTTGTGATGCCATGTGAACAGATTTCTCCAGTTTTAATTGGTTACATTTCTCTTCAGGAACTTTGGTTATATTTAGGTATGGTGCTTTTTCACTCTCAGAAAATTATAGAATAATTCACAATCTAAAATAAAATGCCCACAATTCATTATATCAAAAATGATAAGCAATGTACTAAGAAAAAAGGCATGTATTTGAAATCCTAATAAATAAATAAAGTCTTTTCATTTACTAACATGTGAATAAGTAAAATTTAAAGCTAAATAAAATGAAGTGCACACCTTGAGTACATCTCTCTAAAAAACTGGCAGATCAAATCAATGAAAACAAATGAGGATATAGAGAATTGATTAACACAGTTACAAACTAAACCTTATAGATATATAGGACTTTATACCAAATAAACAGAAAATAAATATATTTTTTCCAAATGCCTATGGAAATATTACAAAAAGTGGTCACATATTAGGCCACAGGAACAGTTCCCATAACATTACTTAAGTTGAAACCATAGACGTTACATTCTCTGACCATATTGGAACACACACACCACACACACCATAGCCCTGAGTCCAACCATTTGAACATCTTAAAATAGGCTTCTAAGTGAACGCTTGGATTAACAAGAAAGAAACATGATGAAATTATAGAACCTTTGGAAACAAACGACGACAGCTTCACACATCAAAAGCTATGAAAGTCAGAGATGTGATATGAGAGGCTGCCATTGAGAACTGTGAAGGTGGAGCAAGATGACCGTGAGTCAAGAAGTAAAAATTGAGCTACCCTATGATTCAGCAATTGCACTACTGGGTATTTACCCCAAAGATACAGACATAGTGAAGAGAAAGGCCATATACACCCCAGTGTTCATAGCAGCATTGTCCACAATAGCTAAATCGTGGAAGGAGCCGAGATGCCCTTCAACAGATGACTGCATTAAGAAGATGTGGTCCATATATACAATGGAATATTACTCAGCCATCAAAAAGAATGATTTCACATTTGCAGCAACATGGACGGGATTGGAGGAGATAATGCTAAGCGAAATAAGTCAAACAGAGAAAGACAATTATCATATGGTTTCACTCATTTATGGAACATAAGAAGTAGGACGATTGGTAGGAGAAGAAAGGGAAGAAGGAAGGGGGTGTAAACAGAAGGGGGAATGAACCATGAGTGACTATGGGCTCTGGGAAACAAACTGAGGGCTTCAGAGGGGAGGGGGGGTGGGGGATTGGGATAGGCCGGTGATGGGTAGTAAGGAGGGCACATATTGCATGGTGCACTGGGTGTTATACACAACTAATGAATCATCGAGCCTTACATCGAAAACCGGGGATGTACTGTATGGTGACTAACATAATATAATAAAAAATTATTATAAAAAATAAAATGAATAAATAAAAATAAAATAAAATAAAAGTAGCATGAAATATTAAAAAAAAAAAAAGAAGAAGAAGTACCGTGGCCTGTAGAAACGAGGAACAACCTTTAGCATACCGCCAAAAACTAAATGGGGACCTTAGTCCTACAAACACAAGGAACGGAATTCTGCAACAATATGAGTGAGGACAAAACACATTCTCGCCTAGAGCCTCCAGAAAGGAATGAAGCCCTACACATATTTTGATTTTAACTCAGCGAGACCAGTGTCAGACTTCTAACTTACAGAACTGCAAAATAGTACATTTGTGCTGTGTTAAACCAATGTGTTTGTGATGATTTTTACGGCAACAGTAGAAAACGAATACAGATTTGGTACCTGGAAGTGAGGGACTACTGTAACAAACCACCAACTGTGCGGAAGTGCTTTGGAATCGGGCAGTAGACAGAAGCTGGAAGAGTGTTGGGAAGCATGAGAGAAGAAAGTCTAGATTGCATTGAATTGACTTTTAGTAGAAATATGTGCTTTAAGAAATTGTACCCTGCAGTTATATGGAAGGCAGAATCTATAAATGATGAAATTGGACATTTAGCTGAGATTTCCAAGCAAGTGTTGAAGGTGCAAATGGGCTTCTTCTTGCTTACGGTAAGATGGGAGAGGGAAGAGATACACTGAGTAAAGGACTGTTAAGCAAATAGGATACAGGATTTGATGATTTGGGAAGTTCTGCACCTATCCGGATTAGAAAAGACACTAAAATAAAGAGATTCACTGTCAGGGAGGTGTACTCTAGAGAAAAAACTGAGGGTATGGTTAGACAAACTTTAGCTGATACCTCAGAAAAATCAAAAGGTCAGAGTATTCAGCCACACAAAAGGTTCTTTGAAGAGATTGGGATGTGACTCACAGATCCCCTCAAGCAAGCCGAAGAGCTTCTAGGAAGGTTTGAAGACTTTGTCCCTCAGACATCTCAGCAAGATCCAAAAACAGAGATGGAATTATCTGGAAAAGATCTGTGGATGAGCCTGTTATCTAATAGAGTAAATCCCTGTGGCATACATGGGAGACCCACAAAGTTCTTGAGAATTTTATATCAGCAGAAATACTGTTAGCTTGGACCAAAAGAGACAGAGAGAGTATGAAAAGAAAGGAGGATGTGAGATTCTCACTATTCTACAGGCAGGAAACAGGCTGATAAAATCACACAGCTGCAAACATGTATTTCTTTCATGAAAAAGAAAGAATGACTCATCCCGTTCACCATAGAGGATTATTCCAGACCTTGAGACTTAATGGAGTTTCCCCAGCTGGATTTCGAAATTGCTTGGAACCAGTGACTTATTCTTTTTTAACCTCCTTCCATATTCTCCCTTTTCGAACTGGAATATGTTAAGTGTTATCCTAAGCTTGTCCTACCAGTGTATTTTAAGAACAGATAACTTGTTTTCTAGTTTCACAGGTCCACAGATGGAGGGAAATTGTGCCCTAGGATGGATTATACCGAGTCTCACTCATACCTGATTTAGATTATGAGAAATAGAAAACTAATACAAGATGTAAGGAAAATATAAAATACACAAGTAAAAATTACCTTTTTACTTAGCAAGCATTCAAGACTTTCTTGCATGCTTACTTATTCAAAGCATTGAACTTAAATATAAAGTTATTTATTTATAAGTAGTAGTTACTACTATGATTTTAAAGATCAGTATAAATGCAAATCCAAAAATTACTATCTTTAATGAAGTTTCGTTTTCTTTTCAGAATAAAAATGAGGATCTCAATAATCTTTTCCCATAAAAAGATTATGCCATAATCTCACATTTTACTAAAGTTATTCTTATCATCAATTAGCACAAAGTAATGTACATATAAATTTTAGTAATAGTATAGTCTCACAAGACCTTAGGAAGATAAATATCATCCCATTTCATAGAAGGGAAAATAGGTACTACTTGATGGAGAAAAAAAGCTTGCTTAAGGAAACAGGCAAATTAGTGACTGACTTGGAATAGAACATGTTACTGAGTTCGAGCTTTTGCCTCGTACATCAACTACGGCCATATTTTTTTCTCATGACCTTGATTAAAATTGTGACTGGCCCTCAATCTCAGAGAATGTGTGCTAATATCTTTTCCTCTAATTAGGTATTAAAACAATACAATTTTAAAGTTAAATGGTGAAAAATGAACAGCTTTCTCTTTAACATTAAGAACAAGGGAAAGATGCTCACTCTTAACCACTTCTAGTCAACATAGTACTGGAAGTGCTAGTCAGAGCAATCGTGAAGAAAAAGAAATAAAAGGATCCAAAGAGGAAAGGAAGAAGTAACATTATCTCCATCTTCAGATGATACAATCTTTATGCAGAAAACCCTAAAGATTCCACACAAAAACCTGCTGGAACTAAAACTGAACTCAGCAAAGTTTCAGGATACAAAATCTACACACAAAAATCAGTTGCATTTCAACACATGAACAATAAATAGTCTGAAAAGGAAATTAAGAAAACAATCTCATTTATAATAGCATCAAAATGAATGAAATACTTTGAAATGAGCTTCTCCAAGGAGGTGAAAGACTTGTACACTGAAAACTGCAAAATATTGCTGAAAGAAATTGAAGAAAAAGTAAATGGAAAGACATTCCATGCTTGTGGATTGGAAGACTTAATACTACTAAAATGTCCAAATTACACAAAGCAATATGCAGATTCAATGTAATCTCCATCAAAGTCCCAATAATATTTTTTGCAGAAATAGAAAAATACATGCTAAGTTCATATGTAATCTCAAGGGACCCAAATAGCCAAAACAATCTTAAGAAAGAAAAACAAAGCTGGAGGCCTCCAACTTTCTGATTTTAAAACATATTGCAAAGCTGCAGTAATCAAAACAGTATGGTAATGGCATAAAAACAGAGGTAGAGCAGTGGAAGAGAATAGAGAACCCAGAAATAAGCCCTCATGTATATGGTCAAATAACCTTTGATAAAGGTGCCACGGCTATGCAATGGAGAAAGAATAGTCTCTTCAAATTGTGCTGGGAAAACTGGACAGCCACAGGCAAAAGAATGAAGCCAGATGCTTACCTTACATCATATATAAAAATTAACTCAAAATGGATTAAAGACCTCAACATAAGACCTGAAACTATAAAACCCCTGAAGGAAAATACAGGAGGAAAGCTTCATGACATTTGATTTGGCAACGATTTCAAGGACATAAATGAAAAGCACAGGAAAAAAAGCAAAAATAGACAAATAGAACTACATGAAACTTAAAAATTGTGCAGCAAAAGAAACAATCAATAGAGTGAAAAGATAACCCTTGGAACAGGAGAAAATATCTGCAAACCATATATCTGATAAGGGGTTCCTATCTAGAAGATACAGAGGACTTCTACAACTCAACAGCAACAAACCGTCACAATTCAGAAATGGACAGAGGACTTCAGTAGACATTTCTCTGAAGAATATACACAAATGGCCGACAAGCATATAAAAAGATACTTAATATCACTAATTATCAGGGAAATGCAAATCAAAACCACAGTGAGATATTACCTCACACCCATTACAATGGCCACTATCAAAAAACCTGAAATAAATTAAGCATTGGGTTTCACAGTTGGAGAAATTGGAACACTTGGGCACTGTTGGTGAGAGTGTAAAATAATGCAGTTGTTATAGAAAACAGTGTGGAGTTTCCGCAAAAAATGAGAAGTAGAATTACTACCTGACCCAGCAATCCCACTTCAGTATAGATGCAACAGAATTGAAAACAGGGACTCAAAGTGGTATTTGTAGACCCATGTTCACTGCAGCATTATTCACAGTAGCCAAGAGGTACAAGTAACATCAATGTCCATCGACAGATGAATGGATAAAGTAAAATATGGTATATACACACAAAGGAATATTATTCAGCCTTTAAAAAAAAAAAAAAGGAAATCCTGCTATATGGTACAACATGGATGAACCTTCAGGATGTTATGCTAAGTGAAATAAGCCAGTCACTGAAAGATAAATTCTGCATGATTCCACTTACATGAGGTATCTAAAATAGTCAGACTCTTAGAAACAGAAAGCAGAATGGTGGTTGCCAGGGGCTGGGGGAAGTGGGCAAAGAGGAGTTGTTGTTCAATGCATATAGAGTTTTCATTTTTCAAAATGAAGACGTTTTAGAGATTTGTTACATAACAATGTGTATATATTTAACACTACTATACACTTAAAAATGGTTAAGACAGTAAGTTTTATGTATGTATTTTTCATCACAATAAAAAATCTTTATACTTACTATATTGAACTATATCCACATAAGGCATAATTACAAATCAATTGCTAATTTGAAAATTCCAGAGAGTTCCAATGTTAATTGAAATAAAATATTTAAATTAAATTGCTAGAGCACTACTTTAATAGTATTGTATTCCTAATTACAAATTCACTATTATTGAAGTACTAATAAATACATTAAAAGATTGTTAAAAAATAGTATTTCCTTCTGAAGAATGATCATCCAAAGAACAATGGTTCATTTTATGATATACAGAGATGCTCTTTCAAGCTAATTAAATCCAATGCATTTTTATAGCAATTAACAACATGTGGTTAATTATTATGCAGGACTTGCTATATAATATTAATTATGATTAACTCATTTTTATAAGAAGAGGAAATATGTTTGTTTAGGAAGTATAGTACCTTTGATGTTTTATTGCAAGTTAGACTTTAATAAACTTTGGAATTGTATATGAAAAACAAAGAGTTTTCCAAATAAGTTTTAAAGTTGAGTCAAAAATATCTTTTAGGGATAATCTTTGTAGATTTGACATCTACATAAATAAAGTCTGTTCTACATTTAAAACATATATTTGAAGCATTGCCTTTATGTAAATCATTATACTTGGCATTGTGAGAAATATAAAAGTGAATCGATTCAATCCCTGGACTCAAGTTTCCTATGTTACCAAGGTAATTTGAAGAATTTCTGATTCCTTAAACTGTGTTCCAAAGAATTATTTAACTTTGCAACTCTCCTTGATTACTTCCTCATGAAGCAATCTAAAGGCTTTCTTCTCCTATCAAGGTGGTTCTCAAATGTGGGTCAAAGTCGAATTACCTGAGGATCTTTTGGAATATACACACGTAAGGACCACATCCCCAGATTTCTAACTCATAGTCTGCAGTGGGTTTGGACATTTGTGTTTTAAAAAATAACCAAGTGGCTGGGGCTAGTGGTGAGGACTAGGTAATGACTGCAAAAGGGCAGAAGGTTTCTTTTTATGGTAATAGAAATAGTCTAAAATTATATTGTGATGATGATTGCAAGCTCTACAAATTTGCTAGAAATTACTGAATTCTGCAATTTAAATGGTGAGTTTTATGGTATGTAAATTATACCTCAATAAAGTAGATAAGAAGAAAAAAACCTGTGGGATACAGTCAAAATATTAGTCAGAGGAGTTTAGAGTCTTTTTAGATGCATCTATTGGTAAGAAAAAGACTGAAAAGAAATGAACAGAGCATGCAACATATTAAATTGGAAAAGAACAAAAACAACAAAAATGGAAGGAAGTAATAAAGATCAAAACAGAAATTTGATGGAAATAAAACCTTTAACCCCCAAATTGCTTCTTTAAAAAGACTAACTTAATGAACAAACCTCTAGCAACTCTAATAAATAAAAAAGAGAAAAAACACAATAGTAACACAAATAATAAAATAGAAGTATAACCGCAGAAACAGGAGATATTAAAAATATTAGAATAGTGTGTGCAACTTTGTAACAATACATTGAGAAACTAGATGAAATGGAAGAATTTCTAGGAAAATATAAATTTGACAAACTATATACAAGAAAAGGTTAAAAAAAAAAAAGGTCAATATCCTTAAAATATTTTTAAGTTAGTCAAAGATATTCCTGCCCCAGAAGTTCCAGGCCCAGATGACAGTGAGTAAATTTTCTCAACTGTTCAAGGTACAGGTAACTTCTACATCTGTTAAACTGTTTTGGAGAATAGAAAGAGACGAAAATCTGTCAAATTCCTTCTATATGTTTAATATAATGTTCATGCCAATATCAGACAAAAATTATACAAAAGAAAGAAATAAAGAAAACATTCTAGCCTAATCCCATTCATGACTACAGGTACTTAGAACCTAAATTAAATATCAGCAAACTAAATATAGCAGTATAGGAAAAAACAGCATATCATGATCAAATAGAACTTAGAAATGGAAGAATGGTTCAACATCAGAAAATACAATACTTTAATTCATAACATTAATATAGTGAAGGTCATTTACTCATTTTGACAGAGGAGGCAATACTAACACTTCACAAAAATTTTAGTAACCTAGGAATAGAAAAACTTAATTTGATAAAGAGTATCTATCAAGAAGTCAATTGCAAACTTTATATGAAATCTTAAAGCACTAGAGAGCTACAATGTCACTGGAATTAGAAACAAGACAAAAATGCTTGTCATCATTAATATTGTTCAACAACATTCTGGAAACCCTAACCAATGTAGTAAGGCACATAAACTTGTTTCACTAACTTTTTCTGTAGATAGATAGATGTGCGCGCGCGCACACACACACACACACACACACACACACAGATAATAAGGAGAAAAATACTAGAAAAGATGAAACAAAATGCCATGTTTATGGATCTAAAAAGGATACAAAAGAATTGATTTAGAAAAACTATTATACAGATTTTAGGAAGGAAGACAGGTATAAGATCAAAATACAAATTACTACTAGCTTTTGTAAACACCTATAGTAACTAACTAGAAGGAATCAAAAAGGACCCATTTGTTTTACTGACGAAACTACCAACTACGGCGGAATAAACTTATCCAAAAATACACAAGAGATGAACAAAACTATAAAACTTTCTATAAAGTATTCTAAAAGACCCAGAAAAAGAGAAAAACATGCTATGATTCAAAATGGGAAGATGAGATGTTGTAAAGACCAATCACCTCAAATTTAAAAGCTCTAACAGGATTCTTTAATGGAAATTGGCAAGGTAATTCCAAGTTTATTTGGATGAATAGATCAGCAATGATTACAGAGCAAATTATAAGAATAAAAATAATGAGAAGGAACTGAATCCTTTAACAAAGCTTACAATAAAGCGATAGTGATTAAAATAGTGTTATATTGGTGGAGAAATAGATCGACTAAATAAAATAATGTTCAGAAACAGATACATATGAATTTTAAATTTAGTGTATGAAAAATATGTCATTTCAAACCATTGTGGAAAGAATGGACTAATCAATAGTTTGAGGTCAACTGGATGCCCATTTAGGAGAAAAAAAATTAGAGTTCTCTTCATACCACACATTTTGAAAACTAAATTCCAAAGGAATTTAAAAATAGTGAAATGAAAAAAGGCAAAACTGTAGAAATTCTAGAATAAAATATAGGAAATATTTAATAATACTGGGAAAGATCTTCCTAAGTAAGGTACAAACCTCAGAAGCCACCAAAAAAAAAAAAAAAAGGTGGAGCGATGATTGCATAAAAATATAAACCTTCTATAAAAGACATAACAGAGAAAATATTCCGATTCCTAGTATAAGAACTCCTATAAATAAATAAAAGGAAACCCAATAAGAAAAGGGCAAAAAATATGAACAAGTACTCTGCAAAATCCCCAAATGCTAACACCTAATAAACACATGAGGGGCGCCTCGGTGGCACAGCGGTTAAGCGTCTGCCTTTGGCTCAGGACGTGATCCCCGCGTTATGGGATCGAGCCCCACATCAGGCTCCTCCGCTATGAGCCTGCTTCTTCTTCTCCCACTCCCCCTGCTTGTGTTCCCTCTCTCGCTGGCTGTCTCTATCCTGTCGAATAAATAAATAAAATCTTTAAAAAAAAAAAAAAAAGAAAAGATGGTCAGCTTTGCTGGCAATTAGGAAAATGCAAATTAAAAATGAGATCCTATTTTTATCCATCAAATTACAAAAAGCTAAACATGTGGATGAAGTTCAGGTTTGACTAGGATATGAGGAAAGAAAACTCATACTTTGTGAAGTGTCACAGTGAATCGTGAAAACCTATTTGCAGTGACAAATACTTGTCAAATATTATAAATGTCATCACAATGTGCCATAACTATCAAAATTAAAAAATATATATATATTTAAAGATTTATCTATTTACTTGAGAGAAAGAGAGCGAGAGAGCGGGGAGAGGAGCAGAGAGACTCCTAAACAAATTCCATGCTGAGTGCGAGCCAAAAGCAGGGCTTGATCTCATGACCCTGATATCATGACCTGAGCTGAAACCAAGAGTCTCGCTTAACCAACTCCACCACCCAGGCACCCCTCAAAATTAAAAACATTTTTAACTCGCAGTTTTAGATTTACATTATAGAAATACTTGCATAAGTGTGCAAGATTATATGTATAAGGAATATTATTTGTAATAGCTCAAACTATGAGACCTCAATGTCAACAACAGGAAAATGGTTAAACGGATGCTGAAATAGTTATAAAATGGAAACCCCTCGGCCATTTAAAAATCAGAAGTCTGAATTACTAAGTGAAGAAATTATGTAATAATATATAAAGCAGGACTTCATTTTGTGAAAGCAAATAATGTGTATGCCTGAATATTCTCAAAAATGTCTGGAAAGATACCAAAGATTTGACTGTATTTACTTCTTCGGATGGGTGTGGAAAGAGGTAGGGCGATACTGTAAGTGGTTGGAGATTTTTACTTTCTACATTATAAATTATTTATATATTGTATGTGATCTAGAAATAATTTTGTATTCATTGAGTTACTTTGCAATAAAAAATAATGAAAATAAAACATATAGAAAAGAATATAAGAAAAGGGTCAATTGTACAAAAATATATTTCACAGAAATTACAATTTACAGCTAGGTAAAATGGAAATAAACTGGAACCCCCTAAATCCTAAACAAGAAGGAATTTGAACCCCAACTTCATTTTTTATGCATTTGTATGAACTGCAAACCTACTGCAAAATTTAGGGACTTAACTGACACCAGACCCACACCTGTATATTATCTAGAACTCAACAAAAAATAGTGGAGCATTCAAAGACTCGTGCATTCTGTTTTGGATCTGGGCCCACCCACACCAATGAAGAACCCACAGACATCGATGCCTCACCTCTGGAGTTCATCCAGATTAGCACCTACCTTTTCATTCCAGAAAAGCTATTCTTCACTCTGAGCTTAGTTGGAGGAGTAAAAGGAGAAGAACAAGGGGAAGAAGGGAGAAAAGAAGTAGGAGGAAGAGGAGGAGAAAGAAAAGAGGAGGAAGAAAAGAGCTTTGACCTCTAATACAAATACGGTTCCAAAACTGAATAATCACTCCAAACCACACAGGTATAAGTCTAGAGATCTAGCCTAAAACTGCTAGTATATTTGATCTCAAATTGGACTCCAGATCAACATTAAATAAGGTGGCTTTTGCTTTCATTTTGATGCTGGTAGGCTGGGTCCAAGGACCTGGAGGGGTCCTGCTGGACCAGCCAAGAGGGTCCTTGGCTTCACGTAGGATGAAAATCAAATGTGAGCCAGCAAGAGATGAAAGCAGAGTTTAGTGAAGATATAGAGAGAGCAGATAACAGACAGAGTGAGTATCCAGGAGACTCAAAAAGGAAAGGAGGGAGTCTCTCTTACATTCGGGGTCTGGAGTTTTTACTGGGGACAGTGGTCTGGTGCACATTCCTCTCAGGCATCCAGGAACCAGTTAGAACAAAGATGAGAGCCCAGGTGTCATTCCTTGGAGCTGGGGGTCTTGGCGTTGAGATACCTAGCTTCTGGTGGTGTGGAATTCACATATGATGGCTTCCTCCGTCATTCTCACTTGGTTGTTCTTCAGATGTTATCTATCCCAGAGAACCGTTAGCTCCTTGTCTCTTACAAGGAGGCTATTTACAATGCATGTGTAAGATGGGGTAGGGGTGCACGTCCTAGCAAGAATAGAAGCAGGAAAAAGAAGCAAAAAGAGATTTTTATGGAATCCTTCAGTTTCCCTGTCTCAATTTCAGTAGTTTCTTTAAAAGAGGATATACTTTCTCTACAACTAGATAGATCCAAACAAAGGCCAGAATTGACTAGATAGCCATAAAATTTAGTGTAACAACAGGATTACAGTACTAGTCTCTAAAATAATCAGAGATTTGGCATTGCTTTCAGCTCAATGACCTTTTCTTAAAACTGATCAACTTGGCTAGAGAAGATTTATTAATTCGGAGTTTGTAATCTAAGGGTAATTGAAGAAACTTATAGCATGTAATTGTGACTTTATTTCTACTGAATAGTCATATATTGTCTCAAAATCTGATTCCATTGAGCCAAAGGCAGTTCCTCAATGTGAAAGAAATGAGGACTTTAGGTAACATCTGCAAAATCCACATGGTCAGTTTGAGTCTCAATAGCTGTACCTCCTTGAACGAATATGTGATATATTTGTTTTTCCTTTCCCAGACTTAAGCTCCATTTCCTCACTTTCTGGCCACATCAGTAAGAAAATACAATCCTGTGAGCCACCACGGAGATTCTCAAATTATACCTTAGAGGCATTTAATTCCCAAAGACCAAAGCCAAGAAAACTTCAGTTAAAAAAAACAAATCAACTAATTTCCTTGATTTAGCTATTCAACTGCTTTAAAATAAACAAATATTGTGGGGCACCTCAGTGGCTCAGCTGGTTGAGCCTTGGACTCTTGATTTTGGCTCAGGTCATGATCTCAGGTCGCAAGATGGAGCTATGCATAGGGCTCTGCACTCAGCTTGAAGTCTGTTTGTCCCTTTCCCTCCCCCTCTGTCCCTCCCTCCTGCATGTATGCTCTCTCTAAATTAAGTAAATAAAATCTCTTTAAAAAATTTAAGGAACTAAATATTGCTTCAAGTTCTTTCATATATCCCATACCATCGTGACAATGAAAGGCATTGAGATGAAGAAAATTCCCGTCCTCTATCATATGGGAAATTTTAACAAGTTAAAAGCACACATATCCAAAGACTGAAACAAAAGAAAGAATAAACTGATGGACCCTCTTTTCCTTTGTCTTACAGGTATCCTATCTGTGCCAGATAAGCTCATCGTTATCTGGGGAACACGTAGAACTAAGAGGAAGTAAAGGGAGATAGGAGAAAATACAGTAGTTCAAGAGAATGTCTTAAAAAGTAATAGGTTTCATACTTGCCAATGGCTGGTGAGCTCTGTAGGCAATTAAAAAAGAGGATTTCTAAAATATTTGATCTGCGATGGCCCAAAACTTATGCATAAGTAGTCACGCTTCCGAGATGACTACTTTAGAAGCTAATACTCCCTGTGGGTAAGATCGCTTTTAAAATAGCATCGCTATCTTATCTTTGCCTGACCAATCTAATTCTTTAATATCCTTTAAAATAGCTGATGAAGGAAAAAAGTCAGAGCCATAGTAATAATTATAATTCATTTTTTAAAAGTTTTATTTTGAAATACTTATAGATTCCCAGGAAGTTGCAATTGTGGTATAAAGAGTCCCATGTACCCTTCATGGTATCCTCTTCCATAGCTGTAATATAATACTAACACCAGTAAATTGACATTGGTACGTTACTGTTGATGTCCTGATCACAGGTGGTATGTTACTCAGTTGCTGCCATTTTTGTAACCCACATTCATTTGTGTATGTGTGTGGGGGGTGTGTAGTTTTCTACAATTTAATGTCATGTATAGATCTGTCTAACCACCACTATACCAAATTCAGCAAAATAATTCCCCGGTGCTAACTCTTGGTTTAGTGCTCCCCAACCTCATCCCCTGTGTGTGTGTCATCTGGTTACCACCAACCTCTTTTCAATCTCTATAGTTCTGTTATTTCAGAAACATAATATAAACAGAATCTTACTGCACTTAACCTTTCGAGATTGAGTTTTTGCACTCAACATAATACCCTTGAGATCCATTCAGGCTGTTTTCATGTACCAATAGTTTATTCCTTTCTATTGCTGAGTAATATTCCATTGCATATCATACAGATTGTTGAACCATTTACCCACAAAAAGAGCATTTGGGCCGTTTCCAGTATTTCGCTAGTCAGAATAAAGTTGCGATGACCATCCTCATACAGGTTCGATGTGAACATAAGTTTTCATTTTTCTGAGACACACGTCCAAGAGTGTGATTACTGAATTGTATGTTTAGCTTTGTAAGAAAATGCCAACCTGTTTTCCAGAGTGGCTGTACCATTTCAAATCCCCACCTGCAATATACGATAGATTCAGTTTCTCTACATCCTGACCGGTGGTATGATCACTTCTAAAAAATTTCAGTCATTCTTATAGGTGTGTAGTGATATCTCATTGTGGTTTTAACTTGCATTTATCCTAATGGCTAATGATTTGAGTATCTTTTCATGTCATTATTTGCCACCCCTACATACTCTTCTGTGAAATCCTTTCACATCTTTTGCCCATTTTATAATTGGATTTTTTTTACTGTTGAGTTTTGAGAGTTCAAATACACACACACACACACACACACACACACACACTTACTATATGTAAGGCCTTTATCAGATGTGTGGTTTGCAAATATTTTCTCCCACAAACTCATTTTTATAAGACAAAATCAGAACTGGACCATAAGTGAAAGGACATTTGATTTTGTAGACAGAGGATCACACTGAAAGCTATATGACTTTGATGTTAAATCTCCCCCAAAAAGAGATGGGCACTCCCATATATAGCTGGTGGAAGTATACACTGGTTCAATCTTTCTGAAGAGCAGTTGGGCAAAATGGATCTCAAAGTATATGCTATAGATTCTCTTTTTTAAAATATATGCATGGGGTGCCTGGGTGGCTCAGCTGGTTGAGTATCTGATTCTTGATCTCAGCTCAGGTCTTGATCTCAGGGTTGTGAGCTCAAGCCCTGCACTGGGCTCAGTTCTAGGCATGGAGCCTACTTAAAAAGGGGGGGGGGGGCACATGGGTGGTTCAGTCAGTTAAGCATCTACCTTTGGCTCAGGTCATGATTTCAGGGTCCTGGAATCAAATCCCACTCAGCAGGGAGTCTGCTTCTCTCTCTCCGTCTGCCCTTCCTCCCTACTCGTGTGCTCTCTCTCTCAAATAAATAAATAAAATATTAAATATATATACATGCATAGAAAAAATTTAGAAGTATATATTTAAAATAGTTCTTTCTAGGTAATAATTTTAACATTCTCCTTTTCTATAATTATTTCTTACAATTTTTTTTCAGAAGTTTCTTTAAAAAGTTTTCTTTAAAATGTGAAAACCAGCTACCACTTTTTTTAAAGATTTTATTTATTTATTTTAGAGAAAGAGAGAGAGAGCATGAGGGGAGGGCCAGAGGGAGAAGGGGAGAGGATCTCAAGCAGACTCCCTACCAAGAGTAGAGCCCGACAGGGGGCTTGATCTCAGGACCTTGAGATCATGACCTAAGCTGAAACAAAGAGTTGGTTGCTCACCTGACTGGGCCACCCAGGTACCCCAGGTTTTTTTGTTTTTTTAAAGATTTATTTATTTATTTGAGGGGGAGCTTGAGAGGGAGGGGCAGAGGGAGAGGGGAGAATGGGAGCGAGAATCCCAAGCAGACTCCATGCTGAGCATGGAGCCTGACATGGGACTCAATCTCATGACCCCGAGATCACAACCTGAGCCAAAAACAAGAGACAGATGTTCAATCTACTGTGCCACCCAGGTGCCCTTGCTGTTTTTTTTTTTTAAGTAAACTCTATACCAAAGGTGGGGCTTGAACTCAGGACCCCAAGATCAAGAGTCACATGCTCTACCGACTGACCAGCCAGACACTCCCTAGCTACCATTTGTGATATGTGCTAGGTGCTTTACAGACATTACCCATTTTAATTTTTGAAATGATCTTATGAGGTAGGTGCTATTATTCTTACTTTACAAATGAAGAAGTTGAAGCCCAGAGATGTTAAAAAAAAAAAAACAAACTTTTAAAATGTCATGGCCAGGGAGGTGGGTGGGGGATGGACTAGACAGGTGATGGGTATTAAGGAGGGCACTTGTTATGATGAGCACTGGGTGTTGTATGTAAGTGATGAATCACTGAATTCTACTCCAGAAACCAATATTGCACTGTATGTTAACTGACTAGAATTTTAATAATTTTTTTTTTTAATGTCATGGCCAGAAAGTGGTACTAAAATATAAACTCCACGAGAGTAAGGATGTTGTCTGTTTGTCCACCGTTGTATCCCTAGGATCTAGAACTCACTAAATATTTTTAAATGATTAATAGGCAAAACCAGGCTTTGTACCTAAATATGTCTTACTCTAAAACCTCTGCCCAAACTCTTGCTCTAAACCAACATTCCAAAGAAGACTTTCTGCAATTTATGACCTTGACAAGTGTGTTCCTTCACCTTTAATTTACTTCATTTAAAATAGGAAGAAATGACCCCCCAAAATGAGAAATGTATGCACAACATGAAGACACTCTAGGAAATATGAAGTCACATGATGGGTAACTGTGTTGCCCTAGTCAATAAATAAATTAGCTTGTAGAAAGCTTAACAAACTTTATAACATTAATATTTTATTTAACATGGTGTTTCTAGCCATTGCTAGGAAATTTTGGATATTTGACCCTTATGTTAAGAATTCAATTCTGAATTTATGATACTATTATTTCTATGGAAAAACTCAGCTTATCTCATATAATTTTGACTTCTAGTAGCTTTTCTAGAAGCATAGCACTTTGGAAGAATGAATATTTTTTATATTGCTATTCAAAAATCATAATTTATTCTTTAGTAGCTACATAGCCTTCTAAATCGCATGAAATACTATTTTTGGAAGAAACCTGACATTCAAACTATAATTTTGTGATAGGTGTAGCAATGTCAACCTGAATTAGAATAAAGCTTCAACTTATGACAAACATCTTATTTCCAGTTCCTGATTAAATTTTACTAATACAACCATAATATCATAATTACTAGGTCTCAGCCAAGTTAGTCACAGTTAATAAATTTATAAAAGGCCAAGTTTTTCATACAGCACTGTTAGATTCCCCCACTTAGTGTTGTTGACAAGGTTAAGGCATGAAGAGAGTATTTGAGATGATCTTACTAGAGACATGCTCTCTATCATCGTTTTGACTTAATGTTGTTTTGGGAGTTCAGGCCAGTGTAAGGAGAGAGCTGAAACAAATCTAAAAGAGAGAAATAGTGGAAGAAACAAAAACATCACTATTCGAAGACAATTGATTATGTATCTAACAAAATGCCCAAGGAATCTGCTACAATTTTTAGACCTCATAGAATAATAAATGGCCAGATAAAACATAAAATATAGAAAAGCCATTAAGATTCTTGAATACCAATAATTACAAACTAGAAAAATCCTAATTTAAAAAAGAGATCCAATTTACAATAGAATAAAATATTGATAAAGAGAAATAGACTTAATAAGAAATGTTTATTAAAATAATAAAACTTATCGGGCAGTGACATCTCGAAAGAATAAAATACAGCAAAGATGTCAATTCCTAATGTTATTTTTAAATCTAGTGTAATCCCAATCAAAATAAAAATGGACGTCTCTTTAAATTTAAAGAATGTTATAATATTCAGTTAGAAAAGTAAAGAGGATAGGAAAATATTCTAAAAATGAGAAAGGAAAGAGCAAATGAAACAGAAATATGAGTCAGTGAAACAGAAGAGAAGCCTCGGAAATAAGCCCGGCTGTAAATAAGGATTAAGAAATGACCAAGTGCAATACAAAACAATAGAGATGATTTTTAAATACACATTTGTGGAAATCATTCATTAGAAATTTGAATTAAATTATTTTAGATCAAATATTTCATAACACCCCCAAATATATTCCAGAAGTCTTAAGTAACTAAATACCTTTAAACTCATAAATAAGTAAATAAACAAGAGTGAGTGAATGTTGATCAAATATTAAGAGATACAATAATTTTCTTTGACTTTGAAGCAATAAAAGAAACTACAAGGGGAGGGATCATGGTTTCATACCCAACTTTAAAAAACATTTATTCAACTTAAAAATAGGAAAACTAGGTAGAAATTAAAGAATCATGTTAAATTTTTAGGTTACTGAAACTTGCATGGCCTGTTGTAACTACTGCACCTTGCACAGTGCCGGGCACATAGTAAACGATCGATAGATATTTGTTGAACAAATATTGCAATAATTAACTAAGTAGATGTTGATTAATTATATAAGACAAGGAAGTGACCCTAGAGTCCAATTAGCCAGCTGCAACTAGGAATGATGAGGGCAAATTAATTTCTTTGGCCCAGATGCATAAGAACCGCGAACAGGAGGCTGCCTAATCAGCTGTGGAATGGACAAGAGATGGGAACAACAGGTGGGCTGTGGAGTGCTATCAGGCCAAATCATGTCACACTATATGCATTAGCTGTTGGAGGGTGATAGCAGCCAACAGGCCACACTGGTCTGGGACAATCAGCAAATGAATGGCTTGACTCAATCAAGAAATCTTGTTCAACTTGGGAGGCCGAGAGACCAGGGTGCTGAATGACAGGACTTACAAACAGCAGACTGAGCTGCTAAACAAAGGGTGTGATTGTGTTTGGAGAGAAGAAAGACAGGACCACATACTTCTTGTCAGTCTTTTTCTAGGATAATTATTCAATGGAGTGCAGCATCCTTAAGCACTCAGACTTGATGGTTGCTGCGTTTTCCATACGAGACAGAGGGATTTTAACATCCATAGATGATTGTTCCCAGTATATAGTAAAGGAAACATTAATTCAAAATCATTCGGGAGTAAGGGAGTCTGTGCAGTAAGGTGTTCTGCATTATTTTTAGTCTACTTTGTGCTGATGGCTCACAGCCTTCACTACATTTTTGCTGAATCAGCAAACGAGTTACACATCATTTGGATAAGGCTAAAAAATGATCAGTGTGGTTTTGCCAAGATCTTGCTTTACTCTTTGTTATTGGAAACTCGTGTTGGAAACATAGAGAATTAGCCTAATGTTTGCTAATATTGTGAATCTATGTGTTTCCATCTTTTAAGCCCTGTTTTCCCAGGGTGATGAAAATAAACACATTGACAGGAATTAGGAGCACAGAACTGTCCATCTTCACGGCATGCCTGGATCCAGGGTTTCTCTGCTGTAATGATACCCCCATAGGCCTATCTAGAACAATGCCCATCTGTCACCTAGACTGGAGAATAGTCAGTCCTTCAAGATGAGTAGATTTTTTTTTTTTTTTTTTTTTTGCTATTATCACTTGACCAGCACACAGGTTACTTGATGGAATGGGCCAAATAAGTTGGCAAGCCATTCATTTCCTAGCTCTCCCTATAGCAACTTCCTGAGTACAACAAGGGAAGGAGAGCAGATTTTTAAAAAAAAACTATTTGTGAAATAGCTGGTAACAACAGGACCAGCATTTAGCACATGTAAAGTAGATATTTCTAAATAGTGGCAGGATGAGAGAAACTGTTATGTCAAGTATTTTTAACTTCATGATCAAATTGGAATAAAATCAAAAGTGATTGTCATCTGAGGCAGTAGAATTCAATTTTCCTTGCATTATGGAGATTTCTCTGAGCAGACCCAGGTTAAACGATTGCTCTGAGGTTGATGACACACTGATTCCTTGTGCCAACAATGACTTCAGCCTGATGGCAACCTTTACAAATTGCTTCCTGTAAATTCTTTGTGAGAATAACAAGCAACTCATTTTGCTTGAGAGTGACTTTTAGCTAAGGGACTCCACCCAGCAGTCTGGATTTAATAAAACAAAATACACTTTGGTATTACAAACATATTTTTTGAGATGTAAGTTCCCTGCATAAGTTTTTGTAAAAGCAAAGCATTTTCATTTTATACTCAGTGAGAGCCAGATGGACCCTAATGCATAGCCGGCCAACTATTACTTAGTTTATCTGATCAGTTGGTGGCGAAGAGTGGCAGGGGAGGGAAGGCCACTGAAGAGCCACATGTGTGTGTGTTCTTAATATTTACAAAAGTCCTTAAAGCCACAACCAGAACAATGGTTGGTCATTCAACCATGCACTCATTCACTTATTCAGCACACAGTACTCACTGAGCAACAGGAATGGTTGTAAGGCTCTGGAGGGTACCAGAGTTGAACAAAACAGACACTACTTTTGCTCTCATGGAACTTCTATTCTAGTGAGCGAAGACAAAAAATAAGCCAAAAATTACCCAAGGAAAAAAGTTTTTAAAGAGAACTCCATGTTTTTAATGGGCAAGGTACAGGAATTATTTATTTACAGAAGAGTAGGTATTAGGAGAATGTATGTCTTTGTGACTGGTAGTAGATAAAACCATATCAGTAAATATTTAAGCTTGGATTGCTCGGACACTGTGTATATAATTTATGACCTTGTTCCTGAACTCAGAGAGCTTACAATTCCAACATGCAAGGTGTTCCCATACATCATGTAGACAAAGAGGAAAGGAAGAACCAGCAAACACTTTGTATGCCATCTGAGTCAGAACTACCTTGCCTCACAGTCACAGTCAGTGTGAAGTAGGTTTCGAGTCCTTGCGCCTCTCAGAACTTAAATAAGAATAGGAATTCTTTGACACTGTGTGTCTTCTCCTACTTGGTCAAAAACAAAGCAAAACAAAACAAAACCTCCACAATGGCATCATTGGCATGACAGGGAAACTCTGTGTGTGTGTGTGTGTGTGTGTGTGTGTGTGTGTGTGTGTGTGTGAAAGAATGTCCAATCCACTTTGTTCATTCTACTGAACTCATATGATTAAAGGCTTTTGAAAAAGTTTTTATTTAGGGGCGCCTGGGTGGCTCAGTTGTTAAGCATCTGCCTTCAGCTCAGGTCATGATCCCAGTATTCTGGGATCGAGCCCCGCATTGGGCTCCCTGTTCAGTGGTAGGGAAGCTTCTCCCTCTCCCACTCCTCCTGCTTGTGTTCCCTCTCTCGCTGCCTCTCTCTGTGTCAAATAAGTAAATAATATCTTTAAAAAAAGTTTTTATTTAAACTGCAGTTACTTAACACAGTGTTGTATTAGTTTCAGGTGTACAATATAGTGACTCAACAATTTCATACATCACCTGGTGCTCATCACAATAAAGGGTGGTTTTGTGTTTTTATTTATTTTTGTTTTTGTTTTGTTTTTAACAAACATAAAAAGAAGGACCTTGGCCCTTAGAATGTAAAGACCATAAGAACTCTTTAGAACAACTCCTCTGACATTTCAGCTCTAACTTCTATTCCCTCTAACTCTTTCTTCAACTTTCCTCTTTTCAATGTTCTCTGCCAACTGGAATCATAAATCAAAGTTTATGATCACCTCCAAATATATTGGCCACAGACCTCATGAAATCAAAAATCACTCTATGCTTCTGCTGTCCTTCTGGAGTTCACCAGAACTACAACACTCACCTCCTCGATCTAGTTACTTAAGAAGTAACGCTCTTGGGGCGCCTGGGTGGCACAGCGGTTAAGCGTCTGCCTTCAGCTCAGGGCGTGATCCCGGCGTTCTGGGATTGAGCCCCACATCAGGCTCCTCCGCTATGAGCCTGCTTCTTCCTCTCCCACTCCCCCTGCTTGTGATCCCTCTCTCGCTGGCTGTCTCTACCTCTGTCGAATAAATAAATAAAATCTTTAAAAAAAAAAAAAAAAAAGAAGTAATGCTCTTAAGGACAACCATTCTCATATCCTTGACCACAGTTGCTTATGGTTCAAAACTATGACTCCAAGTCTTTTGTTTCTTTCTAAGAACACTTATTCATCTAACAAACACGTGTTTGTGGCTAACATGGGGCTACTCGGGCCTACAAAGATGTTGAAGTTACATGGTTCCTACTTTTATAAAGCTTATGGTTGAGAAGAGGGCAAACTACACAGATAGCTCCGAAACAAGGTGGAAAGGGCCAAGCACCCTAAGAGAGAGGCAAATGAAGCGCCATGTTTGCTTAGAGGAAGCTTCTGGTGAGGGGCCTCAGGATGGCAGCACTGTAGCAAGACTTTAGAGGCAGGTACGATTGTACCAGATCAGGGATGGGCAAGCAGATGTGAGTTTACTTCTTTATTTTATACTTTTTTCTCTTCTTGGTACATTATGCAGTCTTTCTCACTTTTATTTATATTCTTCAGATGAGGTTTTCCTAATAAAAACTCTTTTTTTATTTCATAAACCTCTCTCTTTAATTTTCTTCCATTAATATCACTTTGAATCTTTAATAAGTTTACTTTTAATTGGGTATTTAATCAACTTTACAATGAAAGTTAAATAGGAATATCTAAGTAATAAGAGCAACATGAACTTTCTTTCAAAAATCTCTTCGAATTTCCATGTTTTCATAAACCCTGAAGACTTTTCCCATTCTACTGCTACATAAAAATAATTGTGCATTTGTTAGAAATCAGTATTTATCATTCTGAATTACACATTTTTTTCTCATCTGCTATTGCTTTCTGTAGTCCTTAACCCATTGTTTATGTTTCTCATATTTATCATTCCTACCAGCAATATAATGTTTTATTGTAGCAATGTATCACAGTTGACTTGCTGTGTTATTTCCCTATAGATATGTGTTGGATGGGGGAGGCCGTTTCTAGTTTTTAGATGTACTAGTGAGTACCTCCACACACATCCATCCATATGCCTTTTCTTTCCTCTGAATTACCTCCTCGGTCTATGATACATTTTCCAAAGTGAAACAAGGTAATATATAATGTATGGCTAAGGGTGTGGGTGCTGGCAGCCCCGCTGTGCTTAGAATCCTGGCTCTGCCACTTGTCTTCTGTGAGAACTTGAGCAAATTACTTAACCTCTCTGAGACACAGTGTCTTCATTTAAAATATAGGAATAATAGTCATACTCATCTCACATGATTAATGGGAGAATTATATGAGATAAAGATACATGTAAACCTTTAGGACTGTGCTTCACGCATCATAAATGTTCAATAATGGTAGGGTTTTTTTTTTAAGTAATCTCTACATCCAATGTGGACCTTGAATCCATAATCCTGAGATCAAGAGTTGCATGCTCTACTGACCTAGCCAGCCAGGTGCCCCTCAGTGATGGTAGTTATTAATTATATACATTTCTTGGCATACTGTTTGTTGCATTCTAAAATTCAGTAAATGCCAATTTCCTTGTTTTCATCTACCCAAATTACTACAATTTGGACAAAGTATTCAATCATTTCGATTAATCATGGAATTACAAGCTCAGGGTTGTGAATAATTTTAAAGATTTAGTCTCTCATTCATGTCAGATATGTTCGAGATGCTTTCCAGAAAAAGAACATTAGCTTACAGAATCATCAGATGTCTCCAAGTTTTCATCTTTGTGTATTGGTATAAGGATCCTACCTTACATTTATTATGTTTGTATTTTTCCATTGTAATAGATGGAGCCCTTGGTTTCAAGTAAAACACCTCAACCTTTTACAAGAAGGAAAGGTAGGAGTACAGCAGGGTGCTTGCTTCCTTCCTCTGTCTCTGCCATCTGCTTTTGTCTGTGCCTTAGTTTCATTTTTCAACCTGGCTTCCACAACCCATCCCACCCCCCCACCCCCCTGCCACTAGGAGCTCACAGGCTCCCTTTGACAGTGACTGCATGTCTTTATCAACTCCACATTCCCAGGAAAGGAGTCTTATTGGCCTGGCTTGGGTCAGTTGCTCACTCCTAAACCCATCAACTGTGGCCAGGGAGTTTGGCCACTGTAACCGGTGGTCCCAGTCAGAGTCATTTATCTGGAGGGGAAGGAAAAGCATTAACCCCAAGGTAGGGGTCTAAACAGAAGGGCTCTGGCCAGACCAAATGACAGATTTCATCAACTCAAGTTATTACAGGGGCTTGATATGTTTCACATCTGTTTACTGTTCTTGTGTGAAACTCTATCCTCTTATGTGAAATGTTCATATCTTTGACCATTTGTCATCAAAACATATTTTCCCTTACATATTTATATCATTGCAGGGTGCCTGGGTGGCTCAGTCATTTAAGTGTTCAACTCTTGATTTTGGCTCAGGTCATGATCTCAGGGTTGTGAGATCAAGCCCTACATCAGGCTCCATGCTGGGCATGGGGTCTGCTTAAGATTCTCTCTCTCTCTCCCTCTGCCCCTCTCCCCTCTCTAAAACAAACAAACAAATTAATGTCATTTCCCTAATGATTTTGGGAATACAACTGTGCAAATATTTAAAAAATTTAGAAAGGCATCAAGATTATTGAAGAAATACTATGTTTAAAGAAGTTCTCAGTGCTATGAAAGGTTCAGAGAGCCGCATTACTATAGAAAATGTAGTTTCTAATGGGGTTGAATATACAAATAAATGAAATAAAAAAGGCTGTACACATGGTCACTCCTCAACCATGGAGACCATGTTCTTAAGAACTCTGAGGCAGAAGACCTATGGTTCAAGAACTTAAATCCATATAACAGAAATCATGTTAGGGGAAATGATACTTGAAATAAGCCTCTGAAAGCCATTAGGATTATGTTCTTTTATACTAAAATAAATATGACTTTATACATTTTACCTTAGTAATCATGACTACGACATGGATATATTTAAACCTTTACCATTTCATACTCACTAGCAAGATACCTTTCAGGACCTTTTTCCCCTGTAGTTTCATTAAGATATTTATAAATCATTTTGTAGGCTTGCTTTAAAATATCCATAGCGAGAAGAATTCTTTCTGGGGTTGGTCCTTCTCTGAATGTTCAAGGTCTTATTTTATGACCTAGTGGTTTCTATCAGACACACTAATATCCTGTCTCTATTCCTTATACATCAAGGGCTTCCTAACACATATCTGTGACTTTGCCTGAGGGCTTCTTCCAGCGGCAGAAGCAGACTTGGTCACGGACAGGCTGGAAGGGTTAGAGATGTAACCCCTCCAGGAGCAAAAGAGAGTTGGTAGAAAAATGCACCAGTTCTCACCTTTTAGTTGGAATGACTCAAGATGGGGGCCATGCAGTGTCTCAGAGGTCTCCAGAAGGATTAGACCCTAGCTGACCATAGCAGTAATGTGTTCACTAACACTTTGTATTGACCTCTTAGAGTGACATCTAAACAAACAGCTTGCCTTAAAATCCTTGCTTCACGTTCTGCTTTTCGGGGGGAACTAAACCCAGGAGGAAGTTTGACTCCCAGCTCCTGGTCTCTGCCTCCTAAAATATCTGGATTCTCAAGAAATGTTGAAGGCTTGGGAAAAAACTTTTGAGAACTAATCCCCCACCAATACCCAGAGTTTTGCAGTCCTGGATCTGCCCATTTTAACTTCATGCCAGGCACATGCATTTCTCCCCCTACTCTCCCCACTGAAACCACAGGAAGTGCTTCCGAAGCCCTGGATTATTACTGCTAGTTTTCCTTGGTCCTGCCCAATCTTTCATTTCAAAAATCTTTACTTTGTCTCTGCTTTAGTTCCTCTCTACTTTCAACCTCCATTTCTCTCTTTCCCAGCTATCCATGGAAGGAGTGATGTGCAATCTACATATTCCAGAACTGAAATTCTACAGTTGTTGATAAAATACACATCTGTATGTATTAAATAAGAATTATGTCTAAGAGAATGCGACGGTTAGGGAGTTTAAAATGATGTATCAAAAAGGAAGTAGAAATATAACCTGAACAATCAGAAAAGGCTTCACAGAGAAGTTTGGGACCCCTGATCTAGTCCTATCACCCATTTTACAGATGGGGAAACTGAGATCTATAAGGTTAAATGACTCACTCAGAGTCTTACAGCTTATAATTGGTGACCAACCACCACTTCTCACCCCTCAATCCCTTCTGTGCTCCATCCATGCTGCCCACTCACCATTTGTCCAGAGGTAGCCTTGCCTCTGCCTTTGTCTTTTGTTGGCCTTGAAGTTTGCCATGAGGACAAAGCCTGGAAAAGGATGAGAACAAATAGCACATTCTCCTAAGCACTCTCCACAGTGCACAATATCAGTTTTCCAGAGCGGGTTTTGATATGGGTTGAAAATATTGTTTTGTCTCAAATCTTGGAAAAAATTCTAGTTGCATGGAATTTTTTTCTCCAGAATTAATCATGAGTAGCATACTCTTTATCCTTGTTCTTTGACGAAGCAGAAAACAAAATAGCCATTGAAGGCGCCCTTTGTTTACCCCCAGGGACTAATGACGTTGTGCATCCCTCCCACCAAGCAGCCCTCGGGTACTGGTCTCTCTGAAGAGTGCTGAGTGCCCAGGGTGCTGACTAAGCCCATCCCCACCCCAACTTTTGCCAAGGAGACAATTCCTCTGTGTGTTCTTGAGCTTGGTCGTATCAAATATTCTCAACAAGTTCTTCCAATTTCTGTTTTTAAAATAAAAATCAAAAGACCAGCACATTCCTTTTATGTTTGTGCAAATGAAGCAGTGGCAAGAAGCTGGTGAAACTCTAGCTACAGCCTTTTGATATGTAACTTGAGTGATTACCTCCTGAAGTCCTGAAGTATAAATTAAACTATTTTTATGATATATTTATATACTATATTTCTTGTATAGTATAAATATATTTACCTTGTCTCAGATTTCAAGATTATATTTTTGGTACTTCTATAGACTGTGGAATCAATATTCTAAGAATGAGTCTTACCTCCAGTAATAGTGCCTCACGCATAATTGGGGATCCAATAAAATACAACCTCCTCTTCCCACACCATGCTTTGTTTTAAAGGGGGGCATCATTGGTGCACATAGTGTTCACTAGAGACAGTGCTAATCACCATGAAGTCATTTCAGGGAACCCAGTGTCAGCTGAGGGAGGCACTGACACGAATATCATGCACACTCTATGGCTCTCATTTTCTGCAGTGATTCATGTGTGACTTGGATCTAATCAGGCATGTCTCATAACAGAAAACACTCCTTTTCTGCAAAGATGTTTAGGACCTGGACTGTGTACTGCTGCAAGGCATAGATGTAGGATATCCACATAAGGTGCTCAGCCTGCCTCAGAACGTGCCTTGGACGTAGTATGTATGTCCCCAACTAGAAAATGAACACAACCTCTATTCCTCCCTCCCTAAGATCACC